>NC_090266.1:424800528-425111448 GCF_040414725.1 Anabrus simplex | reverse complement strand
TTGTTGGGAATTACCATGTTTTGGACATCAGTGTTAATAGAATTAATGTCTATTCCAATTTTAACACTGTTATTTTAAATGTTAATTTGTTCATTGTGTTTACAAATGTCTTTCTGGTAATGTATTTTTTACTTAATATTAAGATTATAATTAACTACAAATTAGTTATAAGTAATGTTAATAGTGTTATGTCTTAACCTTGAGAAAAGGTATAAAGGCTGAGGATGCTGGGAAGTCGAGCAAAACTCGTCCCTGTTAATGCAGTATTGTAGTAAAATGATTTTCTAGCAACAAAAAAAATGATGTATTGAATAGGTGGAAAACAAAAATGAAAATCGTATGCAAATTATAGCAAGTTTCAATACGGGTCTGAACATGAGAATAGTTACATGCAATACTAATGTCATTCCACGCCATATCTCCACTGACAGCTCGGAATGTACCACTTAGACGAGCAGCTCGTCTTCTTTCTCCCAAGTCTTCCCAATCCAAACTCTGCAATATTTTTGTAACGCTACTCTTTTGACGGAAATCACCCAGAACAAATCGAGCTGCTTTACTTTGGATTTGTTTTCCAGTTCTTGAATCAAGTAATCCTGGTGAGGGTCCCATACACTGGTGGGGTTTTACCATAGACTTATATGCCCTCTCCTTTACATCTTTACTTCAACCCTTAAACACCCTCATAACCATGTGCAGAGATCTGTACCCTTTATTTACAATCCCATTTATGTCATTACCCCAATGAAGATCCTTCCTTATATTAACACCTAGATAATTACAGTGATCCCCATAAGGAACTTTCACCCTATCAGTGCAGTAATTAAAACTGAGAGGACTATTCCTATTTGTGAAACTCACAACCTGACTTTTAACCCTGTTAATCTTTTTTTTTGCTAGGGGCTTTACGTCGCACCGACACAGATAGGTCTTATGGCGACGATGGGATGGGAAAGGCCTAGGAGTTGGAAGGAAGCGGCCGTGGCCTTAATTAAGGTACAGCCCCAGCATTTGCCTGGTGTGAAAATGGGAAACCACGGAAAACCATTTTCAGGGCTGCCGATAGTGGGATTCGAACCTACTATCTCCCGGATGCAAGCTCACAGCCGCGCGCCTCTACGCGCACAGCCAACTCGCCCGGTACCCTGTTAATCATCATACCATTGCCTGCTGTCCATCTCACAGCATTATTGAGGTCATTTTGCAGTTGCTCACAATCTTGTAACTTATTTACTACTCTATACAGAATAACATCATCTGCAAAAAGCATTATCTCTGATTCCACTTCTGTACTCATATCATTTATATATAAGAAAACATAAAGGTCCAATAATACTGGCTTGAGGAATTCCCCTCTTAATCATTACAGAGTCAAATAAAGCCTTGCCTCCTCTAATTCTCTGAGATCTATTTTCTAGGAATATAGCAACCCATTCGGTCACTTTTTTTTTTTGTCTAGTCCTATTGCACTCATTTTTGCCAGTAGTCTCCCATGATCCATCCCATCAAATGCTATAGACAGGTCAATCGCGATACAGTCCATTTGACCTCCTGAATCCAAGATATCTGCTAATATCTTGCTGGAATCCTACAGATTGAGCTTCAGTGGAATAACCTTTCCTAAACCCGAACTGCCTTCTATCGAACCGGTTATTAATTTTGCAATCATGTCTAATATAATCAGAAAGAATATCTTCCCAAGGCTTACATGCAATGCATGTCGAACTTAATGGTCTGTAATTTTCAGCTTTATGTCTATCGCCCTTTTCTTTGTCCGCCTCCGTAGCGTAATGGTTAGTGTTATTACCTGCCGTCCTCGGGGGCCCGGGTTCGATTCCCGGTACTGCCAGAAATTTAAGAATGGCAGGAGGACTGGTATGTGGTTGAAATGGTACATGCAGCTCTCCTCCAGTGGGGGTGTGCCTGAAAAGAGCTGCACCACCTCGGTATGAGGACACGACTTTACTTTACCCTTTCCTTTATACACAGGGGCTACTATAGCAACTTTCCATTCATTTGGTATAGCTCCTTCATGTAAACAATAATCAAATAAGTACTTCAGATATGGTACTATATCCCAACCCATTGTTTTTAGTATATCCCCAGAAATCTTAATCAATTCCACCTGCTTTTCTAGTATCTTTTGTATCTTATTGTAAGTGTCATTATTATCGTATGTAAATTTTAATACTTCTTTAGCATTAGTCACCTCCTCTATCTGGACATTATCCTTGTAACCAACAATCTTTACATAATGCTGACTGAATACTTCTGCCTTTTGAAGATCCTCACATACACACCCCTTGTTCATTAATGATTCCTGGAATGTCCTTCTTGGAATCTGTTTCTGCCTTAAAGTACCTATACATACCCTTCCATTTTTCACTAAAATGTGTATGACTGCCAATTATGCTTACCATCATGTTATCCTTAGCTGACTTCTTTGCTAGATTCAGTTTCCTAGTAATTTCCTTCAAGCTCTCCTATCTTCCACAGCCATTTCTAACTCTATTTCTTTCCAGTCTGCACCTCCTTCTTAGTCTCTTTATTTCTCTGTTATAATAAGGTGGGTCTTTACCATTCCTTACCACCTTTAAAGGTACAAACCTGTTTTCACATTCCTCAATAATTGCTTTAAACCCATCCCTGAGTCTGTTTACATTTTTATTTACCGTTTTCCATAGATCACAGTTACTTTTTTAAAACTGCCTCATGCCTGCTTTATCAGCCATATGGTACTGCCTAATAGTCCTACTTTTAAGACCTTCCTTTCTATCACATTTATTTTTATTACGACAAAAACAGCTTCATGATCACTAATACCAACTATTACTTCGGTTTCTCTATAGAGCTCATCTGGTTTTACCAGCACCACATGCAGTATATTCTTCCCTCTAGTTGGTTCCATCACTTTCCAAATCAGCTGTCCGTCCCATATTAACTTATTTGCCATTTATCGGTCATGCTTCCTATCGTTCACATTACCTTCCCAGTTGACATTTGGTAAATTCAGATCTCTCGCTACAATCACATTCCTTTCCATGTCGTTTCCCACATAGCTGTAAACTCCAAAGACATCAAGTTGCCTATTATCTTTAGAAATGAGCCTTACACCAAGAATGTCATGTTTGCCAACTTTTTCGTAGCTTACAAATTCTTCTTTCACCATAATGAATACCCCCTCCTACCATTCCTATCTTATCTCTACGATACACAGTTCAGTTCCGTGAGAAAATTTCTGAATCCATTAAATCATTTCTCAGCCATGATTCAACTTCTATTACAATATCTGGTAAGTATATACCGGTATATATTAAATTACTGAGTTCTATTCCTTTCTTTATAATACTTCTACAGTTCAACACTAACATTTTTATGTCATCCCTACTTGACTTCCAGATCCTTTACCCTTATCACCGCTCCCTAGACCTCCCCGCTTCCCTGAATGTACCTCATTATAACCCTTCCAAACAAGTTTCCTAACTTATACGTACCACTGCGGTTTAAGTGAAGGCCATCTGAGCGCAGATCCCTATCTCCTAACCACCCATTAGGATCTAGAAATCTCACTCGCAGTTTCCCACTTACCCACTGTATAGTCTCATTTACATCCCCAATCACCCTCCAGTCAGTATCCCTCCTACTTAGTATTCCATTGATAACAATCTCCGCTTCCGTGAACTTCACCCGTGCTGCATTTACCAGATCCCACACATTCCCAACTATGTTGGTACTTATACCAGCTTGCCTCATGTTGTTGGTACCGATGTGAAACACTGCCTGCTTCTCCTTCTGCTTCTCCTTCACTTCTACTTTCTTCAACATATACCTTAACCTAATTCCTGGATAACACTCTACCCTGGTTCTCTTTCCTCCACACACTTTCCCCACATGTCTTACAGTGGAATCCTCCATGATCAGAGCCTCAACCCTACCCACCTCAACTGATCCCCTCCCCTCCTGGTCAGCCCAATCTTTACTGACAGCTGCAGAAGCTACTTCCTCCTCCCTGTTCCACCTGACTTTTCCTACCCTCTACTCTACATTTCCCTTTCCTACCATTTCTCTTCCTCCTACTTCCACACTTGTAAACAACAGTTCCCTGTTCCTCATCTTCCCTCTGTTGTTCTACCTGCAGTGACTCATACTGAATTCTGATCCTGAATAGAGCCCTTAGCCTGCAATCTCCTTCCCCTTAAAACATTAGACCACCTGTCTTCTACAGTTCTCCTGTTTCCTTTCCATCCCTCTTTTACGCCTACTGTATCCTGTATATTGTTTGAGGGAGGCCTACCTCCCTTCCTCTCTTCTGAGAGAATCCTAATTATCTCCCTCAAACATTCCAACTCCTTTCTCATACTCTTTAATGCCTGGCCACACCCACAGTTCCTACACTTGCTCTCCTTAGCCATTCTTTACGGAAAAATAAAATAATTATTTTGTGCAAAAAAAAAATGAAAGGAAAGAAATATTGTCTAGGATATTAGACAAAGTTTACACGCAATAAGGTAATTTTCATACTACTACACCTCAATACTTCTTAGTTGTACTCTATTTTTATCTTACAACACCCTAACAGGATAAAAACTGCCTTTAATTACTGAATACCAAAAGGAATACACAAGAATTACACAATTCTAAATTGCAGTTAAGCCTATCCTAATTACAACAACAGAATTCTAGTAAGAGAGTTTCTACGGATATCTCTACTATAGGCCTACTACACAAATATCTTACAATAATAGAATAAGCACGCTAATTTCTCATAGATATTACTTGTATATTACAGTACACTACAATAATTTTAAACCATGTTCAGACGTATCCTAATTACAATACTGTATGTTACTACTGTACCCGGATGAGATAGGCCCTAGTTTTCATGATTTAGTTTTTATACGATAAATACAGATATATAGGAATATTAAGTTGAATACAGTGTCAGTTTTGTGTGAACGGAAGGATTTCAACATATCGGGACAGTCCGTCGCCACAGTTAAGCTTGTCATTATGGGGAAAATATTTCTTGGTCAGAAGCTAAGAGGATTAAATCTAGAGCTCACAACAACAGAAGTAATGACTACACGGAAGTGAAAGAATATTTATTTCTGAACAAGGGCGAGCCAGGTGTCTCACTGATACCGAGAATATGACGTACCAGTATTTTCCCACGCCTCGAGGCATTTTGTGTTGTCAAGTTGCAAGGAAGAAATTTTAAACTAACCGATGCGGTGTTGACCAATGGGAAAATTTATCATAGGCCCACAGTTAAACCAACATAAGAGAAACTCAGAGTGAACTCCAGTTAGCTTCTCCGATAACAATAATTAAATTATTCCAACCACAGAATTGAATAGAGGGGATTTTTGTAATATCATTCCCGTGTTGATTAATAGTAATTATCATAAATTAAAGTAATGAATTCTTGGAAATGACTCACGCTATCTCGCCATTGGTCAAGAAGAGCACGCCATCAGGGACGCCGATTTAGCACGCGAAAGGTGGAGGACAGGAATTAAGTGATATTTCCATGATCACCGAACGATATGAGTTCAGAATACGACACATGAATGTGTATCGCAAGTTTATTAAGTGGGATAAATCAAGAGATCCAAATCCACCTGCATATGCCCCCTCCCCATGAGATGACCACGGATGACCTCGGCGGGAAACCATATCGTCCATAAATAACCAGTAGTGGGACCTCACATCACCCAGTTGTTACCAGTCACCAGTTGTGACCGGTCGAGCTTCACATCAACCAGTCGTTTGAAATAATTTGTTACGCTGACGCGGTGACTCTGTCGGTACCAGAAAACTCATTATAGATTCTGTTAGAGTGAAAGTACGTTAGTAGTCATGAAGGTGAAGACGAACAGTGATAATTATTCAGTATATCGAGTGTAAATTATCAGTATCACTGTATGTGAAATTAATACATTTCTCAACATTTCATGTGTTGGAATTTAAAGGATCGACAGGAACGCTGATAATACTTTTTTAAGGCAGTGTTCAGAGCCTGAAATAAATATTTCATGATAGACGGTGTAACAATTACTGTAGCAGGCAACTGTAGGAGCGAGGCGATCGCAGGACGGCATCGTATACTTCAGGAAGTGCGGATTGAAGAACGCGATACGTGCTGGTTCGAATGAAACGACACTTCGTCGTAATGTGTCACGACGTGTGATTCGGGCTAAAGGAAGAATAATTGTGCAAATGTAATGGGTCTAGAGGCACCTATAAGTGTTTTTTTTTGTATAAATTAATGTAAATTCTGTAAGGAAGGTATTAATCATGGGTAGTCACCCAGAAGTATTTTATTGTGTTAAATTTATAAAGTGCGATATGATGGACGAGTAAATTACCATGGGGCCAGCAGGCCTCTCATCTGCTACGAGACAGTGGAATTCTACATAGGAATGAGTATACAAATTTGATATTTGGGGATGTTATCGCGACTAAACGGGGTTCAGTGTAAATTAATTGTGGTTACTTAACATGGTCCGCCTCCCGAATCCATGATTTTAATTTTTTTTTGTTAGATGGACGAACTAATTTATATTAACGTTATAATGGGTTAGATTAATTAATTTGAGTATTTGTTTGTTATATATAATGTAAATATGGGATATATTTCTTTCAATTAATGCATGCTGTTTGTAATACTTTGATTTAAGTTCATTTCAAGTGTTAAATTACTCTTTGTGCTAACCCATTTATTTGATTTCAATCACTGCAGTGATTATTTGTATTTTAGTTAGGAATATTTTCTACCAGACAGCCAGATTATGAAAGTGCCAGAGTATGTAAAATTTGTGTTGCGTACGGAAGGTCATTAAAATAATAATGTTCTATCTGCTTTGGGCGTTCGTAAGTTCTATATAATAATAATAATGCTCGGTGTGTTTGCGAGAAAGAAATAATAATAATGTTTGTGAGTTGGCAAAGGAAAGTAAATTAATAATAATAATAATAATATTTTGTGCGTTTGCAAGTTAAAGTATAATAATAATAATAATAATAATAATGCTCGGTGTGTTTGCGAGAAAGGAATAATAATAATGTTTGTGAGTTGGCAAAGGAAAGTAAATTAATAATAATAATAATAATAATAATAATAATAATAATAATAATAATAATAATAATAATATTTTGTGTGTTTGCAAGTTAAAGTATAATAATAATAATGACAGTGCTTTGTGAGTTAGCCAGTGCAAATAATAATCAACGTGGAGATGACATGTAGCGTTAAAGAATTTAATTCACGTAGTCAGTTTGATTTTACGTAAATTGTTGATTTCACGTTTGGACTTTATTTTAACCATTAAAATTTGTTTAAAAGCGATAGAGGCACACGAATTAGAATGGTCACGATATGTTAAAAGCCCAGAGTGGTTTGAGCCCATATTTAGAGTTGGAAGTCATGAGGGACGAATATCCGGCGTGAAATAAATGGAGCCGTATTGTTTGTAATGATGAAATAGATGAATCTCAAGGCCTAAGATGATATAAAGTGCATATTCCGGTGTTATTAGTGGCAGAATCCACGCACCGAGGATTAATTTACGAATAAGGAATAGTTTAGCAATCGCCGGCATTGGAGGTATTTGCCCAGCCGCGATGTGCCATAGGTTGTGAGATGTGTCTTGGGAGGACGTGTGTCCCCATATAAATTAACAGCAGTACGAAACTGAAGGTACGGTCCCGAATACCGTGTTGTCCCGACCGACATAAAGCAGAGCTTGGTGGTTCATAACGGGATTTAACATATGTGACTAAATTCTAAAGAGTGGAAATTAAAATATCATCTTTCCATTTTTAATAATAATAATAATAATAATAATAATAATAATAATAATAATAATAATCCAAGTGAATCTTGTCTTAAGTAACTTGCTTAGTGCCAAAGTAGACCGAAATTGTAAAGGTTTATGCATTTAACCATAAATATCGCTAACGGTAGTGTAAACGTGAAATTAGGATACTATAATAATAATAATAATAATAATAATAATAATAATAATAATAATAATATGAAGAGGAATAATAATAGGAAGGATTTATTCGATTAATTTGAGAATAATTATGGTGAGATCAATGTAAGATATTAATCCCATGATGAATAAGTGACGCGATAATGATAATCTCCACTGATGGAAATAATGATAATAATAATAATACTGTAATAATAATAATAATATTTATTAGGAAACTGATATTAAATTGTGCGGATAAATTACGAGGAAGAACGACCCTTCGTTTGAAACGTCGGCAAAGGTTGGCATGTAATCATCCCGGATGACAAATGATAATAATCAAATCTAGGATTATAATTGAAATTAATGATAATAATAAATTAATGGCAATCAAAGAATATAATAATGATTAGATAAAGAATGATAATTATATTATTTAATCATAGGAGGATATGATAGGGACAGTCATCCTGTGTCGAACTGCTCAGAACCAGATGTGGGGTTTTCACGGGGGAGATTGTTAGCGGATGCGAAGATAACCCACGGACGGCACATGTCTTCATTGTCAGAGCGTAGTAATGAACCTTTCCGTACGTCTTGTCGTATTGACAAGTGTAAATATTGAAATAGGCTTTGAGTTAATGAACTCTACCTGGCGTGTTTGTGAATCTGGAAATAATAGGCTAGAGTTTGTCCGTACTATAAATTCCCGTTTTTTCGAGGCGATAACATTTCCACAGTGGGTGTCCGGCTCACCAGAATGTACATACTGAAAGTGTCTCATGTCCAAACGGAACGAGGAGATGACCGTAAATAGTTACTGTCATGCCTTCGTCTCCGAAAGAAGATCTCCAGCGATGAAACGTCCATGCATACGGATGTGAATTCGACCCCCAGTAACCAATTGGGGCGAATTCACCAAATGTTTTACACTACCAGAGTAGTGAGGTAAATCCAAGTAGTATGTCATTTATTTTTCAGGATGGAAGTGTCCCAATGTAATAATTGTAATCATGTGTAGTTTGCAAAATAAGTGAATAAATTGCTCCTCATTGCAATTTCAATAGGAAACAGTTTCCGTACCTTTTTATTGTAGTTAGTCAATTATGCCCATGGAATTTAAGTTGTCACTTCCCAGTCCTATTGTGGAGTCAAAAATGTGTATCCGTGAATGAGTCGTCCCCCGTTACCGTAATTTGCATGCCCCGTTCATCCCTGTGTTCATATGATGTGCCGATATATAATTCAATTCAGAAATGAAAATTAGAAGTTTGAAATTTGCAAAAACTACTCAAAGAATACCAACAAAGCTAAATGCTGAGACAGATTATTATTAGTACTATTTTATCTTACCATGCTCTAATAGATACACATGGAAGATACACCCGAATATAGCAGGCAAGATACGGTGCTATCTAAATATAGGTACCGTATCTACACTACAATTATCAACTGAAATGTGGTTATATGATGTTTACAGCTGGTGGATTACTATTATTTTTCCTACTACACGGGATGGAAAATAAAAGTGTCCTTAAATGATGAAAAATAAGAGTTTGTCTACAATATGTTCTGTCAAAACTATGCCAGGAGCTTGAACTCAATATTATTGGGATATAGGAATTAGATTATTAACTTTTACTTGATGAATAAACAAAGGTACAAAGTATGCCAGGAATACAGCAATCAGCTGATTTTTGTATTTGTTTACACAACTTCCATGTGCATGTACTCTTTGATCTCGTCGGAATGCAGCAACAATCGTCAACAATCTAAAGACTGTTGAGTACCGTAATTATCCAGTGAAGTACCGTGTATTCTCTTTAACTTATTTTTAAATCGAAGTTTACAGGCCTATTGTGTTATTGAATTGAATAAATTATTACCTTCGTGATAGTTGAATGGATATCTATACGAAATACCGGAAAAGCTGAGGAAGTTACAACTCCTTATGATAAACTGCCATTGTAAGTATTACACCAACGAACCTACAGATATTTTAAAATATTTTTTTAAACTTAATATTATTACCTAAAGTATTTTCTAAACCTAAATTCGAAACAAGGTACACCTAGCTAGCCTACTTAACCTAGAAAGTGTAATCTGCTGAACACCAACTGAACCACTTGTTATAAAATTAAAATAAATATCACTACTCCCAGTTTCTACGAACAAGCATTAAACACCAATATATAAATAGCACTAAATGGATCACACACACACAAAATTAAATAATTTCAATAAGTTTTAACTATTTTATCACTGCAGTAATACAAGAGCACTCTCAATAGCCAACCATTCACAAGCGCATCCAACAATGGATCCACGTGTAGAGTCACTGTACTGTGTTGTAATGCAGACGGAAGGAAGAGATTTTCTTCCCTCGTCATACGAAAGTTCGATAAGCCACGATGTTTTAAGGGCATCAGGTACTTTTCATGCCAAGTACAAGGCATCTAAAATGCATACAGTACAGTAATCCAATGAATAAAGCACTTGCACAGGGGAGTCAGTATAGATTTCTCCTCGTCTTTGAATTATGTCTTCTTTTGTTTTCATTGCAAGGTTTTGTTTGCCAGCGAGTTATCCAATTGCAATATTTGAATACTGTAAATGCACCTTGTTGGATGGATACATTTTGGAAATAGTTTTCTTTTTTTAATGCCATTTGAAAGGTTTGAACCGTGAATCAAGGTTAATTGCATGCAGTAGCGAGTCTTAGAATAATTTGTGATGCTGCAAGGGTTGGCATTTCTGAATTACGAGTTGGTGGTTAATTCGAAACCATTCAATTCGAAGTCCGATTTTTGCATCCCAACGACTTTGAATTAATGAGATTTTGCTGTATATACTGTATTTCCAGCATGAATTCTACGTAATATGTAAATATTGATCTCATTTTCATACTCAGGTCAGTGTATGAGGGTTTTCTGAAAACGTTTATTTCTTTTTTCTTCCAGCTCCTCTACAGGTGTGTCCAAGCTATTAACTTGTCTCATGACAATGCTCATGCTCAGATGGATGTAAAGCTACGCAGTCTTATTTGTTTGGGCCTTAATGAACAGGTGCTTCACCTCTGGCTTGAAGTTCTGTGTTCATGTGTTGAAGTTGTCCAGAAATGGTAAATATGATTTCTTGTATTCAGATAATAATTCATTTTCAATGCAGTTTCATTTGTAAATTAAATCAGAACTCTCTGATTATGCTATAGAGTGAAACTTTATTTTGCATATTAATTTAAAATTCAACAAATTTATTTAACTCTAGATGTTTTTGTTTTGGTAATTTTTAGAAATATGTATTATGTTCTATTGGTTTTTCTATGTTAATTATTTGTAGTTTTCTTTCCTTGTGTTATTTGCTTAAATTATAAAATGCTTCATACTCAGGAGGAACCCATCCTACTTCAAGGTTGGGAAAGTATAATGTTGTTATCATCGAAAGCGCTGTACAGTATCCATTTTACAAATACAATATTGGCTGATAATGGAAGACTCGGTGCCTGTGAGTGTGGCAAGCCCATCATAATAATAGCCTATATGAAGCATCAGAGTGGATCAGAACAAAAATCTAAGGAGTACCTCAAAGCGACGCGCATCTACTTTGGTGCGAGAATTGGACGGATGTCATTGATCAACAGCCCAATCTAGGAGCTCTCTGGAAGAAGAAGAAGAAAAGAGAAAAAGAACCACCACCTTCTTGTCCACAGGAGAATGATGGAAATTGTACCTTTGGATAGTGCAAAAAGCATCCACCTCTGTATAGGAAGATAAGCTCTTGAAGATAGGAATTACATTTCGGCGTATCTCGCATGTGTTCCATTTAGAGTGTTGCAAGAACATTTCCAGAAGTTGATATTTCTAGACTATTTGTCGAACAGTATGTCGAGCTGACAGGCCAAGAGGCAGATCACTAGTGATCTGCATTTAGGGTAGTCGCCCAGGTGGCAGATTCCCTATCTTTTTTTTCCCTAACCTTTTCTTAAATGATTGAAGAGAAATCGGAAATTTATTGAACACCTCCTTTGGTAAGTTATTCCAATCTCTAACTCCCCTTCCTATAAACAAATATTTGCCCCAATTTGTCCTCTTGAATTCCAACTTTATCTTCATATTAAAGACACCACTCAAACTTATTTGTCTACTAATGTCATTCCACGCCATCTTTCCACTGACAGCTCGGAACATACCACTTATTGCAAGAAATCAGCTTCATTTCCCGTATCAAATCTTATTTAAATTAAATCAATAAAAGTAAATTTTCACCTTTTTGATACTTATATTTGCTTTAAGCGAATTATTTATAGTACATGTTTCATTCTTTCTGAACATCTTCAGCTATGTTACAATGCATAGGTAAAATTACAAAGAATTTTTCATCTTCTCAAAAAATATCATAAAAAGTATCGTGTTTTGCTTAAAAACTATTTGAATTTCAAAAAGATAAAAATAATTAAAATCTTTGAGGAGGGTTGAGTGGGGTAGCGAAATGTGAAGGGAAATGGATCTACTTATATTCTAACCTATTTTTAAATAATTTCTATTCACTTGAACAGATGTTTTTTTAAAAACATTTCCAACACTTTTGTTCACTGTGATGTGTATGTTTCTTAGTTGTTTATTATTAAAAATGTTTTTGAAAAAGATTTATTTCTTGTCGATGTTCCGTTTTTATTTAAAAACTGTTCTCTTCAGCTGCTCTTTTCCAAGGTGAATGTTGTCGTTTGATTTATTTTCATAGAAATGAGTCTCTTGAAATCTGTTTATTGCAGGATCCCTGAAGCTGATTGCTGTCTTATTGTTGTTATTACGAAAAGAGCAGTTAGGGGCACGCAGCTGTGAACTTGCATCCTGGAGATAGTGGGTTCAAACCCCACTGTTGGCATCCCTGAAGATGGTTTCCTGTGGTTTTCCATTTTCCTAGGCCTTTCCTATCCCGTCGTCACCATAAGACCTGTCTGTGTCGGTGCGACGTATAGCAAGTAAAAAAAAAAAAAAAAAAAAACTTGTGTTTGGTGAGTACGGAGAGTGTTCGAAGACCTTCCAATGCCACCGTTGCAATAAGAGCTTGACATTGTTTGCAACATGTCAACGTGCATTGTCTTGCGACACGATAGTGCGATCGTCTCACCATAAATGTGGACGTTCGCGCTGTATAGCCGGGCACAGGTATCACTCCAGATATCGGCAATAGTAGCCACTGTTGGCGGTTCGTCCTTCAGGCACAGCATGCATAAGAATAACACTTTCGTATTCGTATGCTACAATCAGCGTAAGCTTCATCCAACTGGGTTCCTGCCTGAATTTCTGTGGACGTGGCAAACCTGGGTGACACCATTCGTTCCATTGACGCTTTAATTCAGGCTCGTAGGCTTATGCCCACGTCCTATCTGTGGTATCTGTCCAGATGGATGCCAGCCAGTGCATACTGGTGCCATTTCTATACGTTGGTGAGTTGATTTGGAAGCCAACTGGATGCAATTTTCGTTATGTTAAGACATTTCGCCAGTATGTGCCACACCGTTTGACTGAGACCAACCTCTACGAATTCACGGACAGTCCATCGATGGTCTACGGAAACGAAACAACTCACGATGTTAATCTGACTTTGAGAAATGGACAACTGATCTATGCGATGCATATTCACAGTCTCATTCTGACCCACACGAAACGCCTTGTTCCATCGTGTAACAATTCTGTACAGTAACACATTCTCGTCACATAATCCTATTACACCAGGTCGAGTACACAGACACATCCTCAAGGTAACGGGGAATAAAGACACCATTCTAGAAAGACGTGAGTTAAGACATATAAACTTTTCATTTCCTTTCCCTTCCGCAATACAAATTAAATTTGAAATCACGAAATAGTTTGGCATCAACCACAGCAGTTTTGATGTGTTATTTAGTTTCAAGTTTGGATATGTTGTTCGGACCTCATCAATGTTTTAAATTAAGACTGTAAATTGTGTCATACCAGAGTGTTTAAATTATTATTGGTTATATGTGTGCTTATGTCTTCCAATTGGAGCATGGCTGAAGATGTCCCAATATATTTGGGGTCAAAACTAGTCCCAGTGTTATAAGACAATATACTGTACAATCTAATGGTATTGAATAGGTGGACCCTTCCAATAAAATACTGTATAACTTAACCAGTGTGGCACAGTGCAGCTGGTAGGATTGTCTGTTGAGAGACCTTTGTGACTGTCACTATCAAAGGTTAGAATAACTATATGTTTGATGAAACATTTTAACAAGTTTACATATCCTCTGCTGGTTGCAGATCGTGAGGTAAGCTGCCCAATTACAAGACCGTCACTTCACACAATACAACAGTGAAGCTACCTTAGGACAACAGTAAATCAAACAGCTTTTCACAGCCTTCTAGTACAGTTTAAATGGAGCTTCTAAGGAAGATTTTCAACATATCATGCAATCAATAAACACCTGAGGACTGTAATACACACCAACTTTTACTGTATAAAAGATTCAACCATTCAGTGTTCTTATAGAAGATTTTCAACATATCATACAATCAATAAACACCTGAGGACTGTAATACACACCAACTTTTACTCTATACAAGATTCAACCATTCAGTGTTCTTATAGAAGATTTTCAACATATCATACAATCAATAAACACCTGAGGACTGTAATACACACCAACTTTTACTCTATACAAGATTCAACCATTCAGTGTTCTTATAGAAGTGCCTCACCACAGACATTTAAAGACGTTTTCTAAAATATTTAATTGGAAGAATATGTCCGACTCTTTGGCTGAATGGTCAGCGTACTGGCCTTCGGTTCAGAGGGTCCCGGGTTCGATTCCCGACCAGGTTGGGGATTTTAACCTTCATTGGTTAATTCCAGTGGCCCGGGGGCTGGGTGTTTGTGCTGTCTCCAACATCCCTGCAACTCACACACCACATATAACATCATCCTCCACCACAATAACACGCAGTTCTCCACACATGGCAGATGCCACCCACCCTCATCAGAGGGTCTGCCTTACAAGGGCTGCACACGGCTAGAAATAGCCACACAAAATTAATTATTAAAATTGGAAGAATATGTTTTTAAAATATTGTAGACACGAATTTTAATTAAGTATTAATATTACACAAATGAATAACAGTCTGCAGAATGTTAAAATAACCGTCTTCTCAAACAACGTGAACTGTTCCAACAATTAAAGAAACCGTGCAAATGGTGTCAAGTTTTAGATCACACTGACATGACGGGATGGAACTGGGTTGATGTGAGGACGGGGAGGGTAAGGCATGATACTGACTAAGGTGGGGTTGAGGGGTGTGGAATGGTGGGTGATTGCTGGAGGGGAGATTTGAAAACATTGTGGAAAAGGGGGTTATGTTTACTTGATTTCTTTCTATTGAAAATAGGGATTGCATAACATAATTTTGGCTGAAGATGGTTTTTAGAGAGACTGAAACTAGTCCCGAATCTATGTAATTATTGTTACATTAAATGAGTATTGAACAGCTCTTGCTTTCACATTTGTAATTGCTCTTCAATACGGACTGTCATGAAGTTTATTGCTTATGAAGTGAAGGGTGTATGTTTTTAGAAGGTGATCAGCGTTCGTGGATTAGAATTGAAGTTGCCCGTGGCAAAAATGCATCAGAATGTTATGGCCTGTCACGGCCTGTTTATTCGTATGGTTTGGCGGAGAAAGGGGAGGCAATGTTGTTTCGTCATCTATTGCATCTCGTGAGGGGGGAGCGGGTTCTAGCTGTGATTCTGTGACGTCGTATTTGAGCATTCTACTTATTAAATTTATGTGTTTCCTGTTTACCCATTCCATGCATTTACGTATTTGCTCGTATAGGGTTTTTTTTTTGCTCATTCATTTCATTTAAATTCTGGTCTTTGTTTTCTAGTTTATTGAGAAGAATGTGGATGCTCTCTAGATTGTTCATGAGGCTTCCTTTATTGATCCTGCTAATGATTTGAAGATCCTGTTTGATATTAGTAAATTTATGATCTGCCTCTTTCATATGAGCTCCCATAGCAGAGAACCTCCTCTACTTCTCTGCATTAACATGCTCCTGATATCTTATTGCGAAACTCCTTTTATAATTTTGCCAAAGGCATGTAATAAAGTATCAATTAGGTGGGTAGGTGGTATTTCAATCTAATAAGTTGATTTAACTCATTGATACGGTCATGAAGTGGACATGAAGTCTAAATTAGTCAGGCCGTATTCATTATTGCTGGAACACATTCTTGCTCTCTGTTCTCAACCTCTGTTCATGTTGGTATGTTATCCTCTTGCACTGGAGATTTGCTATGATCATTATCCTGCAATGTTTCAGTCCTTTTCTCACCGCTAACACTCACTCGATTTATTATATTTTGAAGGTCGTCCTCAGAGAGAACGTTTGCCGATGCTTCAGGGGGGTAAAGTTGATGAAGACAAACCCTGTTTAGGAGTGCATTCAAAAATCGCTTCGTACGGGGACTTTTTAATTCCAAAATATACTGCACAGGTCCACTCCGCGGTGTTGCGCTCCTTGCTCCTGCATCCATATAGTTGGCACATTTTCTATGTCTTGATTTTCTTGCTGTATGCTGCCTTGGCTCTGGCTGTGTCTAAGTTTACTGTGCACAATGTTAAAATTGGGCCATGCTTCAGTTAAGCTGCTCATTATTTTGTTAATGAACTCTCGAGCATTATCTGACAGCAACACTGAGGTAGCACCTAACAACATAAAAATGTCAACAATGTTATCGGATAGCTCCTCAGCTTTTTCGGACTTCAGTGGCCTGAGAACAACGAATTTAATGAGATGGTCCTGATAAACCATTATGAATTTATAGTCTCCATCTGATTGCGATTAGAAGTCAGTGAGATCAACTTGATATCTGAAATTTAACTTTTTGAACAGCATAGGCTTCACTACTATTCCTTTCCTCTGACATAAGCTAAGATAAATCTGGACATCTCTGTATTTTATATTGTGGTACTTTGACTTCAAGCATTTTATCATTCGGTCGCATCCACTGTGGCTAGTCGTTACATGAGCATCATACAGAATATCATACAGTTCTTCATCATAAACATGGTACTTTATCTTATCTTCTTCAGTAACAGGTTGTATTAGTTTTGTTATCTCAATCACCTCGAGCACTTCATATCTCTTCAAAAACTTGTAGTCATTGCCGTCCCTCTTTCGTCCAAATGTTAGTGATTTAACCTTGCTGATAAGTGACTCGTACCTTTTTCTGCCCATGAAGACACAATTATAATTGGGGTTTCCCCGTTCCACTCTAGGATGTTCATAGAATTTCACTGATTCAACCATAACTGCACTGGTGTGTAACATAACAATAACCAACTGACGACAATTATTACATTCATGCCGTTGCCTGGTACCTTTGTTGGATGCTAATAGGAGCTCATGTTAGAGGACAAATATATGTCTTATTGTTTGAATCACATTCATAGTCGGTAAAAATTCACGACCAAATTAAACTCTCACCATTAATAATCTGCTACTGTACACATCCACTAACCAGAGCCAGTGATGGTACACCTTCACTAGTGAATGTGTTTTATTCATTTTATGGTAAGCTTTCA
This sequence comes from Anabrus simplex, assembly GCF_040414725.1. Classification (NCBI taxonomy): domain Eukaryota; kingdom Metazoa; phylum Arthropoda; class Insecta; order Orthoptera; family Tettigoniidae; genus Anabrus; species Anabrus simplex. The sequence continues at coordinate 425,093,862 of NC_090266.1, read as the reverse complement.
CACTGATCATTTTAGTGATGGTATACATGCACTAGGGAAGGTAAACCTTCCCTAACCAACCACTTCCACTATAACATATGTACTATTTTTAAAAATTCATCATTGTATGGGTGAATTTAAGAAACAGCTCTCCTGAAAAGGTTTTTGTTTATGAGTTTTGTAAAAACACCCCTACGTTGGTCCTAACCTATCATGCCTTCTATGATATAATATCCACCTTTTTTCAATAGAAAATGGCCTCTTGGACCCAGCAGGTGTGCAACTCTCCAATGACAGCTGTAGGAGTGGATATAGTTTGTACAGTACATTAACATTTCATCAAAATTATAAGAGAAATGGACTCACCACTATATAAAAGGGTGCAGTATTTTTAAAATGAGCCTCACTCACTGCCTCTTATACTGTTATACATTATACAGGGAACCCTATATCAGGGTGAAATGGTCAGATCCAACATGTCGAAACCTACCCTGATATTTTTCTCACTGCAAGGGTATTTTAAATAAAATGCATTATTACAGTTTTAGCTATTACTATGTACTGGTGATATTTTTAAGAAATTGCTGGAAAGGCCAACATTCTGGGCTGGTAAGCTGTGGAGAAATTATATCAACCCCTGCCAGAGCAGATGAATGACTGCTTTCATGGCCTTGTCTTGACTGCACGGGTCCAACGTGGACCCACTAGTTCATTTTAGGGTAACTGTATTTCTTCATTAAACTTTTTTTATATAGTCCTGCAAATAGATTTTGTATGTTAGCACTGGTTGTAGTGTTCTATTCTTTACAATAATGTGGAATCCTATTAACATGTTGAGTCTTGCAGAGGGAAAAATGTAAAAAATGTTATATGAAACCAAAATCATCATATTCTCCATAAGTCTTTCATATGTGTGATTTGCTAGTTAATTTCTTAACAATCATTTAAACATTTCAATAGAAACTACAGAAATATAAGAAACGACACTAATGCTGTAGCAATGCATTAGTTGAGTGAAGAAAGTTGTGCTGATATGAGTCTGGAACAAGAACACCTTTCAAGCCCAAGGAAGAAGAAAACATTTCCTAACATAGCTTTCAGTGACTAGGAAAAAAGCTGTGAAATTTTGCTTAAATGAAGGTGGGAGAATAATCTTAAAGTTAAGCAGTGTGCAAAACCGATTCCAGTTTGTAAAATCAGAAAATGAATTGTACAAATGGAAGAAAGAATTACATGAAGAAAGAAACATGCATCAAAGTGAAACTCGGAAAAGTTTAACTTTTTCATTCCGGGAAAGTGAGAGCGGAAATGTGGACTTGTGGATGAGTACCTAGGGTGGCTGGCCCTGTCTGCTGTACAGGATATTTTCTGCTCTCAGCTCTCTTGCTCGTGTTTGTTCAGGTTGTTAAGTCATTACAGGTTGATTTTTTAAATCTATACTTTATCTTTATACTGTACCTCCTTTTAGATCCGTGGCTTTGGACATAACACTGGCAGAGTTAAATCTTTCCTTTCTTCATCATTTTTTTTTTCAAAGTCACTACTTGATATGAGGATAAGAGCTTCTTCTGCAGTATAAAGTTTCTCCTGCATTATGAAATATGATACCAGAATGTTTGAAGCTATCTATAGAAGCTCTAATATGTTGGCATTGAACAGCAGTTATGCGGCAAGTGATGAGCGTGAAAGTCACATGAACTCTTACCTTCTAACTTACTGCCCCTGACATCTGGTGACTCTACTGTTAAGCACAGACTCGCAAGACAACCGCTAGATATCTCGAAGGTTGAACTTCCTGACCACTCTACTGTAGCAAATCACAGGAAAGCAGAACTACGCGCAACTGCTACAGCAGTCCACCAACCATGTGGAATTGCTCCTGTGTGACTGCTATAGCAATCTACTGGGTACCTGGCATGGCTCTCTTCTGACTGCTTCAGCAGTCAACCAGACTGATGAGGTTGAAAGGTTTCAGACTGCATGTGAGAGACAAGGTACCACCAATGGAGATCTATGAGACTGGGCTCTTTGAATTGTAAATGAGACAAACAGTGACTTCTGGGCTTTGCCAAGCTAGTTAAGTAGATTCAAGAAATCGTACAGAATTAGAAGTTTGAAGAGTACTAAATTTATTGCAAGGAAACATGTAGAGGAGACTTCATAATTCACTGATGCTACAGAGAGGAAACATATAGAGGAGACTCCATTAATCACTGATGCTACAGAGAAATTCGTAGCTGATGTGAAGACCAAGCTTGCAGTTATTCCATGCAACTGGCATGCATAATGTTGATCAGTTAGACTTTGGGAAAGAAATGTATGCCAACCATATGTTATCATTTCATGGTGAAAACATACGGAGTTACTAGTGCAACCAGTGTCTTATGCCAATGATAAGTATGAGTGAATAATCACTGTTTCCTCACCTTCATATTTATCTTCACGAACCTCAGAGAAAATCAGGACCAAAAGTGAAAAGCTGTAATCTTATAATTGCTGTATCAAAATCTGACGAAATGGGAAAGAGTAATTTTCAATACTTTATTCAAAATTCATTCTTGGTATTCTCAGAAAATAATTCAGGGCTATTGTTAGACTATTATCCTAAGAATATTGACAGTTTTGTCTTTCAGGAAGACAGTGAAAAGACTATTGAAGTTACGAGTATTCCTCCAGGAACAACCCATAAGGTTCAACCTCTTGATAAAGAATTTTTCCAATAGTGGAGAGCATTTTATCAGAATATTGTCCAACAGTATAATTTCTGAAAACTGGGTGGCCCTATTCACAATGAAAATTGAACTTAAACATAATGCTATTGAAACAGGGTGCTATGTAATATAAAGGAATCATTCACAATGTATCACAGATTTTCAGTTAAACATTGGGTGCCTCTGTGGATCCGTGGTAGAGTGTCGGCCTCCGGATCCCAAGATAGCGGGTTCAAACCCGGCAGAGGTAGTCGGATTTTTGAAGGGCGGAAAAAAGTCCAATCGACACTCCATGTCGTATGATGTCGGCATGTAAAAGATCTCTGGTGATACATTTGGTATTTACCCGACAAAATTAATTAAAATCTCAGCCATGGACGCCCAAGAGAGATCCGGTTTACTCTAGGTCCGCTAGATGGCAGACAGAGTAAACCGGAACGTCGAAATTGACGAGCAGACAGCCAGATGGCGTCAAATCGAAATGTCTGCAAACGGTAGCTGAGGCCATACGATTATTATTATTATTATTAGTTAAACATTAAGATTCTCCGCTTGCGTTTATGCGGATCATAGGATATCAGCCAATCAGAACATATTGCTGTTTATATGTTCATAGTTATTAGCACTAGTTGCATAATGGCGTCGTTTGGTGAATGGCTGGTTGCAATTTATGAAATTTTTCCCTGCATTTATGACGAGAAAGACAGGTCATACAAAGAGACAGTGTTGAAATCTAATGTATGGCCATCGACTGTACGTGAATTAAATTGTGAAGGAAGAATGTGGTTTACTGCATATATACAAATAATTCATGTCATTGAATAATATGCACACCCTAATTTTAGGAGAGAATTTTTAAAAAGATTGGCTTTAATTTGTCTTTTATTTACAAGAAATTAATCCTGCCTAATGATGTACTCCAAAACTGAATAAAATATAAATTTGTAAGTCTCATTTTGTTTTTTCACCAGTCATGAGTACAGCTTTCTCTGACATCATGCTTTCTTCCTGCTGCACGGTTTCCAATGTACTCTGCATCTTCAATAACCCTAGGCTTTTCCTTAGCCATGAATGAGCTCACAAGAACTTGTAGACATTCTTTATATGTCGTTCACATTTCAATTACAGTATAAAGTTCTAATGTGCTACTGACAACTGACGCCAGACAGACCAAGGTTGAACAATGCTATAGTGTAACAGGATCCATTGTGTGAGGCAAAGCAGTACCAATCTTATTTCATTTAATGCATGCACCCAAGTGTTTCTTTGTAAAATTTCAGAAAAAAATTGTAAGGGATATTCATGTAAATGCAGTATATTACTGCAGTTGTAACTTATTTTGCTATCTGGCCACAAGCAGCTATTTTAAATCAGCTGTCAGCTAATAAAGAATAGACCTTCACTTGTTCTCTTTTTTCATTGGCTAATACTTCATGCCTTATTCATTGTGAATGCTTACATCCCAATGGTAGAGTTTCGGCCTCTGGATCCCATGATAGCGTGTTCAATCCCAGCAGAGGTAGTCGGAATTTTGGAGGGCGGAAAAAAATTCCACACGACACTCCATGTCGTACGATGTCGGCTTGTAAAAGATCTCTGGTAACACATTCAATGCTCACCCGACAAAACTAATTAAAACTCAGCCTTAGACATCTAAAAGAGATTCAATTTGCTATGCCATCTAGTAGGCCTAGAGTAAAATGGAACGTCAAAATTGATGAGCAAGTAGCCAAATGGCATCAAAATAAAATGCTTGCACATGGTAGCTGAGGCCAAATGATGATGATGGTGATAATTATTATTATTGTTTCTATTATTGTACCGGGAGGTACACCTCAACCCCGCTCATTCAAAAGAAGCGGCTTAATGAAATTCTCTATCGACCCAAAAGTGAAATTGCTACTACTGGAAGTTGGGACATTAATCAGAAGATGTCACCATTGAAGTATTGAGTAATTGTGTTATTGTGAAGTTGCCTAACTGACAGAATTTATTCGCCTTGTGTTTGTTTACTTCAAGATGTTTGAACTTTTCTCCATAGATGGCAGTACAAAAACTAAGGTCACACACTCTGGTGCAAGGAAGAACTATTTGTTATTGAAAGAAATTTTGTGTTTATAGGTTTTCACAAGTAAATCAACTTTCATTTTATATATATATATATATATATATATATATATTTCTAGGTTTGCAACACTTCTCTCTCATTCTGCAGTTTTTGAATGTGACCAATCACTAATTTTCTGTACTTATTTTTCAGCCTATCACAGGATTCTTCTTGGTTTTTGAGTGTAAAATTTTGAATTTGCCAATATAATTGAGAGGGTGTGTCCAGATTAGTCCAGAATCCTCTCAAACCTTCCCTTTGGGTATATAAGCTGAGGCTTTTCTGGGTACCTTGTCTATTGATCGTCGTCTTTAATGTTCACCAGTTTTTGAACTCGAACCCAAAACACTCCATCATCAAGTAGCTGCCTTTTCATTTCTGGTGTGATTTCAGCTTCCTCACTAACAGCAAGCTTTTGAAGTACAGATTTATTTGCTGGTAAACTTTGTAAACAAAACAAGTTGCTTCTCCACCTAGTCTGCCCAGGAATTTTCAAAGATATTCTGTCTTCAAACTTTTTGTCCAATTGAAGTCGGTCAAATAATGCTTTCAGGATGTGGCTATTCTTGATACTTTTCATTATGCTAATAACAGTTGCCATGAAAGATTTCACGGTGTTACATTTTAAAATATCTTCGCATAAAAGATGCAAGAGGTGAGCAAGGTAACCAAGTGGTATGATTGACAGATATTTCAACTTAACCAAGGCCAAAGCAGCTCTCATGTTGGAAGCATTATCTCCAATTACTACCAGAAACTTCTCTTTCAATTACATTGATCATCAACTCAGCTCAATTAAGGTGCATTGTGTCTGTTTTCCTTTGTTGCTACAAACTCTCCACAAAAAGCAGTTCTGGTTTTGAGATGACAAAGTTTATTATTGACTCATTTCTGATAATACTCCAACCGCCACACTGTAAATGTAAGTGTTTCGAGTCATTTAGCTGGCTTGCGACTTCATTTTGCGTTTCTGCATACTGAGCTTTGAGATATGAAGAAGTTAGACGGTACCTGGATGGTGGTTTGTATGATGGATGAAGTTTTTTCAAGAATTCTAACCACAGTGGATGTTCAACCATAGATAATGGAGCTCCGCTTATGAAGACTGCTTTCGCCAAACTTTGGTTGAGGTTTTCCTATATTTAAAAAAAATAAAAATATTAGGCATGCCATATAGTTATTATAGCCTACAACAAAACAAGTGTTCTTGAGTAAACAATCCCTTTACAAGACAAGTTACTATTTACTTTCTGATATAAAAAGAGAAGCAAAAACAGCAAAATTAAGTGTCCCAAACATGTATCGACATGTCCGAAAGTCCGATAAGGAAGTTATTGTCCTATTGCTGAACTGTCCAGCGCTAAACCGCTACAATGTCGTGTAACGCTCGCAGAAGCAACTGCCTCCACAGGCAGTTAGCATCGTTTGCGAAACCTAATTTTGCTGTTTTTGCTTATATTTTCATTACAGAAAGTAAATATAAAAGTATGAAAAAATCGAAGGTGATACAGTAATTGTAAACAATTACCCAAATTTGTTACTTAGGCAAATTGATCATGTTAAAGAATATGCTGCAGTTAAATAGGTACCAGTCACCAGACCTAATGTTTATACTGTAACTGAACTGCAGTATATAGTATTTTAAAAAATTATTTTACTTACATCTAATTGACTATCCATGTGGTCCAAAAAGTTCAATAAGTCTCCTCCGCTGGTGCTTGATGATGGTCGAGGTCAACTAAAGGTGGAATGGTCACTCCTTCCAGATAGGCTACCGGTACTCGAATTGCCCGGGGATGTTAAATTAAAAATTTGGCTGCTACTTGAACTCGGCCCTGGATTTGATAATTCTGGTTCACAAGACACATCTGCTTCCAATTCCTTTTGCTGTTGAAGATATTCAGGTGTTTTCTTTGTCCTGGATTTATGAATGGAATGGCCTACTTTTGTATTTACAGTGTTTGGCTGAACAAATTATTTTCTTCATTTCTTCAGGACATTAAAAGCATTTTCTGATATGATTGGTCATTTTATTAATATTAGCATATTTGTATACATTATAATACTTGCAGACAACACTGCCTTTGTTATTGTCTTTAAATAACTGCCAAGCCGGAGGGAAGTACAGTGTCAGTTTGAATTCTGGGTAGGATGAGCTGAGCAGTGTTGCCAACCCACATGCTTGCTTGCATACATCTTCACCCATTATAGAGCCCACATACTACAAAAACTTCCTGACATGCATTTATATTATTTAGAGTATGATTTAAATATTAATATTTTTTTATATTTAAAATTGAATAAAAAATAACTTAAAGCACTTTTACTAAGCATTTTTTTTAAATGTCCTTTCTATTGAATATATTTTGTTACCTTTTGAGTTTTGTCATAGGCCTACACATATTTCAGTTAATATACGTATAACCTACTCTTACTACAAAAGTAGCTTTTCCCTCCCACATTTTTGCTGCTCATTTCCAGTACCGTAATAAAACTCGACCTTCTCATTACCAGTATCTTCGTATTTATTAAAAATTTTAAACACAAAAAGACCAAAAGGTTTTATCCAATATTTTACTTTAGTTTAAGGAAAAAACACACTTTAAGAACTAAGAAAGACAAGGTTACAGTGCCAAAACATATAAATACCCAAAAATACCCTGACGTCCATTTTCCTTTTTTTTAGTTTTGAGGAATCAATATTGTTCCTGATTTCAATTTAAGGCATCAAATATCTGTGTTTCAGTCCTTCTTTCTCCAACACTTCATCAACACATCAAAAAGTGTTGTACAGAGTTCAAAAACTGAAAATACCCTCATTTTGGGTATTTAAATGACCCCTGGGTATATACGCAGGTAAATTCCCAATTTATATTTACCTTCCCACTGGGTATTTATGCAGCCCACATCGCTACTGGCAGGAGGATGGTAATGAAATTATCAGTTCTTTCAATAGAAGGATAAAATCTTGCTGCGCATTGAAAGTGAAGAATTGAAATTATTGCTAGATTTACAGTAGCTAAACATCCAGATCATTGACCCTATTTAATTTGTGGCAAAGAGAAATACAGAGCATTCTGCCTAACAAAGGATGTTAAATTAAAGAAGAGAAGAAAAATTCTACCAAAGTAATTAACAAGAAATTGTGGCAACCATATGATGATATGAATAGGGCCGTTTATTAATGGTTTAATCATACTTGTGCAACAGGACTGTCTTGAAGTGAACCCTTCTTACAAGGAAAGTCTTGGCAGTACTCTTCTGATTTTGATTTAGAAAAATGCTAGTTATGGCCTAGCTTGACGATTTTGTGTACAGTACATCACAACATAGTGTTTCAAGCAGTATGTGGAGAAATTGCTGATAGGTCATGTTGCAGTGGTAGATCTGAAGGTTACAGTGAATTATGACATTTTCTATGTGGAAAAAATAGAACTGTTCTTGAGTGCTACGTGGTTTGTGAGCAGAAAGGCATGAATGATGTGTGTTATGTTCTGTTCTTAGTGTAGTAACTTAATGCTAAAATGCAGCATCAAAACAAGAAGATTTTGCTCGTCATTGACAATACTCTGTACCATAGCTGTGAATAGCTATCAAATTTAGAAATAACATTCTTTCAAATCAACACAGCTTCATTTTCCCAACCAAAGGATCGGGGTGTGAATTGCACAGTTAGATTGAACTGTCAGTGAAAAGGATAAACTGATGCATTTAAGTATTTTTATAAAGGTAAGTTTGCCTTGTTTCACAGAATTAATGCTCACTCTTCAAATCACACGTATATGACAACTATTTTCCATGCTTTTAAAGTGGTTGGCTTCAAGGGACTGTGCTGTAATTTAAATCTTATATTAATGTTGTGAACTGTTATGAGCAGGAAAGGTAATTGTTGGAGTGTGGTCAGATAAAGGATCCACACTAAATGAATGCTTGTAAAAATAATACTATCCTTGCTGGGAAGTCTCAACATGACACTGCTGTCTGATTAAAAATCATTTGTTCCAGCAGAACAGTATCATTGATTAATTTAGAAATAAAACTGGTTGTTATAATTTGAATATCTTTATTTCCCAATAAACAACTAAGAGCTGAATGTAAACCTGAACTGCTTCTTTTTTATATGTATAGAATCAATATTACAGTTTTGTTGGAATTTAACTTATTGGATGCACTTAATTTGTTGTAGGTATCAGCCTTGGAGTTTCATCTACAGCCCTGGTTGGGTTCAAATCAAGTGTGAACTTCGGATCCTTTCTCAGTTTGCATTCAACTTGAATCCTGACTGGGAGCTGCCTGCCAAAAAGGAACAGTCACAGCCTCTGAAAGATGGTGTACGAGATATGCTAGTTAAACATCATCTTTTTAGTTGGGATCTCTAGGATACAGATTCATTGTTCAGTTGGGACTTGTAACCTCCACTGAACCATGGCTGTTGGTTATGATCAGTCAAACCAAATTTCAGTTTCACATCCTGGACCATATGTTGAGTGTTGAAAAGAAAATTCTGGACCAAGATTGGGTTACCATCCCTCTGAATAATCAGCAGATGAAGAAGTTATCTGTAAATATACATCATATGTACTTGAAAGTGCTTTGAAGGACCTTTGTAAGACTGTTGCACTCCTTCAGTATTTAAGTGATTTCAAATGTACAAATATGCCTGTGTTATGGTATGTGATGACCAGGAACCCTGCTTAGCCATGTTTTCAGAAAAAGTGACATAATACAGATAAGTGTGGAAATGTATTTGTATAATCTAATGCTTCCAAAGAAGTAACAAATGGAAAGGTGTCTAAGCAAAACTGTCTCATTCCTGATAGCATGTTTCTGGCAATATGTTAATGTTGTTTTGTGATGTCGCTGAATTACCTCCTCCTTATTGTCAAAGTCATCTTCATACAGGCCATGAAGGCCGTTGGAGGGGTGAAGGTAAAGGCATCCACTATCCGTAACCTCGGCACTAGATGGGGTAGAGTGGTTAGCTCTGCACCTGGCCACCTTTACCCCAGGAATTAAACTGATATTCATTTATTGTTTAGGCTGAGTGAACTTCAGAACCATATGCACCTCCGAAAGTGGAAATCTCGTTTCTTAAAGTTTTCGACTCCGTGGTGGGGAATCGAACCCATGTCCTACCGGGTGAACCGAGCACGCCTTTACCACCTTGACCGAGTAGCCCCTCCTCCTTATCGTAAAATATAATTACTTCTCTGGACTTTGTCTTCTCAGCCTTACATGTTTCATAAGCCATCTTCTCTTATCTTCTTGCTGTTGTATTTATACAAGTCTTCATTCTTATCTTTTACTTTGTTTTATTTTGTCTCCTGGATAACTTTCTTCACCTGAAAATATTTTATTCTATTTGACTGTTGTATCCTATGTCTAATTCTTGTGTTGGTTTCTCAAGTTGCAGATTGTATGAATGTGTATTTATTGAATGAAACCAGAACTGTTCATTTTTGTAACAGTGATAGCATGTATCATTTATAATTTTAATTTCAGAATCCATTTGTACCTAAAATGAATTATTTATTTAATTAAATAAAAATATTTGTTAGAACTCCCATGTTTTAACTATTTACTAGCCCATAGAACTGTAATAGAACTGTAATTATACTTCATTATTATTGACAATGTTGCAAGTTATGTTAGAACTATAAGGACAAAAGAGAACAAGCTGTTTATTTGTGTAGATGTATTGAAAGAACAGGAATGACATATTCTAACTGGTACATCATTTTCTACATTCCACATACCTGATAGTGTAAAATAAGGAGTTTAACGCATATTGTTTCCTACCAAAGAAAGTTATAGCTTACTGTTGTTACCTACATCACCATCATTGCAAGTAATGAACTTCATTCTGGTTCCGTATTGACTTTAAATAGCTAAGATAAAATTCTAAAAGAATTTAATTGTATAAAGTCCACCTGTTTAATACATATTTGCCATTTGATAAATGGTCTGTCTAAAAAGCTACATAGGACATGTTTCCACCTAGCCTAGAGGTCATCATTAGCTAAAATAACACAAAGGTAAAAGATGTATACAAAAACAGTGATACATAAAAAACTTGAGATAAAATACAGTCATCAAATGCAGTGAATATCTATGTTTAAAATGTTCATAGCTTTAATCTTGGATGAATTTAGTTTGTAACAGGTGTGGGTCCAACAACATTTAACACAACTGTTGGTTGACTGGAGGAATATTTTAAACTTGTGAAGACTGCTAAATAAACTTTCTTCAGCTTATCCCAGGTATTTCTGGGGTTGTTGGAGCCTCCCAGGCTCATTATGGTTTTAGCCGGGGGTTTAAGACCGGATGCCCTTCCTGGCGCCACGTAATTCTTAAGATGAAAATCTCTACCCAGGATCAACCGGGATTCGAACCTCAGCCTTCCAGGTGGGAAGCCAGCAGCTAAGCCACTGAGCTAATCACGCTTCTCTTGTGAAGACTGTTAGATGTTCATTTATTGTGCTTCTGGAAATGGAGGGAAGTTTTAAAATCCGTAAAATTTCTTCATGGAGAATACAAGTATAGCCAGGATCTAAAAGTGAAACCAAAAAGCTGAGTGTGAGAACGAAGAATGAAGTAGAAGTAAAAGATCACATGAAGAGTCGCAACATATTACTCGCTTCCTCCTTCCTCCAGCCCTGTGCTTTTATAGATCAGGTTGGGTCAGTGTTGACCTCCACACTGATCCAACAAACATTTGCAGTCAAGGGTCTACAAGTTCACATGTAACCAGTATGATACCAGTTATGTCAGACAGACTGGGAGGAATTTTTAAATCCGCTACAAAGAACAGCTAATTACAGAAGATTTTCCGCTATGAGTGAACACATGAAAGATCACAGTCACTCATTCTCCACCATAGATAAAGATCTAGATACCCTACATGTAACCAAAAAGGGAGCTTTATTTAACATTTTAGAAAATATTTATATAAACCTCGATAAAAAAACCAATCCCATCTATAATCTTAACGAAATCCAAGAAAAAACGTACATCCTGGTTGACACAATAATCGAAAAAGATCTGAAGCAACACTCAATTAAGTCTGTCACAGCACGCATTATTGGTCCACCCTCGCACTCACTCTCCCTCCCCTCACCCGCTGTTTTCCCCACCCAACACAACATCAGAATGGTCGCCAGTCAGTGTGGAGGTCAACACCGACCCAACCTGATCTATACAAGCACAGGGCTGGAGGAAGGAGGAAGTGAGTAACATTTTGCGACTCTTCATATTATCTTTTACTTCTGCTTCATTTTTTCGTTCTCACACTCGGCTTTTAGGTTTCACTTTTAGATCCTGGCTATACTTGTATTCTCCATGAAGAAATTTTATGGAATTTAAAACTTCACTCCGTTTCTTTTTTTTTTTTTTTGCTGGTTGCCTTACGTTGCACCGACACAGATAGGTCTTATGGCGACGATGGGATAGGAAAGACCTAGGAGTTGATGATGATGATGATGATGATGATGCTTGTTGTTTAAAGGGGCCTAACATCAAGGTCATCGGCCCTTGGAAGGAAGCAGCTGTGGCTTAATTAAGGTACAGCCCCAGCATTTGCCTGGTGTGAAAATGGGGAAACCACGGAAAACCTTCTTCAGGGCTGCCGACAGTGGGATTCGAACCCACTATCTCCCGGATGCAAGCTCACAGCCGCGTGCACCTGACCACATGGCCAACTCGCCCAGTCACTCTGTTTCTAGAAGCATGACAACAGAACAACATTTAACAGTCTTCACAAGTTTTAAACATTCCTCCAGCCAGCCAATAGTTGTGTTAAGTACAGTTTGACCCACACCTGTTACAACCAAATTCGTCCATGACTGAAGCAACGAACATTTTAAACTCACCTGTTCAATATATAATTAAATTATTTTAGAATTTTATCTTAAATACATCACAATCATTACATTGCCCACCTCCATATTGTAATAGTTAGCGTTATTTCCTGTCATCCTCGGAGGCTAAAAGATCAAAGATCAAAGAAAATTAACTGTGGAAGTAATAAGCCATAGGCCTGCATAATTTTTTAGATATTTTTGCATCACCCATTTCTGTTTTTGGTTTCTGTTCATATGCAGAAATTGTAGATTCATTTACTTTGCTGTAACAAATTACACCACATCTTAAAACTGCAATTGAACAACAGACATGTGAAAAGTTAAAATGATACTAATAATGTGTTTCAGTTGAGCTTGTAATGGAATGAACTCATTGTTGACTAGGCTTTAGTTTTCATTCATTTAATGATGGTCGAAAGATATCAAGTAATTTTTCTTATCTGAAATCTCTGTCAAAGTCAATTCCTGTCGATAGTTTTGATTCCTCTGGTTTTAAACATGCTGTGTGAGAAAGAAAAGAGCATATGGGAAGTGATGGATGCCATGAATTTAGCAAAGTCAGTACTGGGAAGACTGGTCAAAATATTGGATGGCAGTTGTTACATAATTTCTGTAGTATTCCAGTCTAACCTCACCTATGAAGCGTTTTCTTTTATTCTGTTGAGGAAAGCTTAAATTTAAGAAATTATTTATCTACTGCAAGTTATATTCACTATGACATGATGAAGGTAAGAAATTTAGAATATGCGTTTTGCTGCTGCCTTAGAAAAACAATTACAATTTTTGTACTCTCAATAAAACTGCAGGATTTGTCTGATTCTATGAATTTAGAGAGTGTCCGTGAATTCCCCGTACCCTTATGTCAAAACATTATATTGTATAATTGAGTATTTACATATAAAATCTATGTATCCAGGGGATCTCTATGTGCACCATTGTGCCTTACATGGAATTCTATCTGTCTCCAAGTCCTCACTGACTTCTTGCAGAGTATCTCAAGAGTTATCTTTCAAAAAGGCTTCCTCCACACGTTGGCACATTTCTTCGTTAGTCATGTACCAATGTTGAGCCACACGGGACTTGATTACTCCCCATAATGAGTTGTCTGGCGTGGTAAGGTCTGGGCTTCATGGTGGCCATTTCAATGGGGCTTGAGAAGTTGGTGAGCCACACCCAATCTAGCAGCCTCGAAATTGTTCATCAAGGAACTCGCGCACCTGAATAGCAAAATGTGCTGGAGCCCAGTCCTGCCGAAACCCCACATGATCCATGATTCCCTTGTCTTGGGGCTGAGGTATTAACTAAGTTTGTAACATGTGCAAATAAGAATTTCCATTCACATATCCTTCAAAATAATATGGTCCAAACTGGTGACGTGATGACATCCTGGCCTATACCATACCAGGCGCGTTCTTTTCCAACTCTTGCACATAATGAGGATTTTCCTTAGAGCAGAAAACCACATTCCTCCTCTGTGAACTGCAATATATCGCATATTCATCATAAAATAACACTCTTGAGTGAGACACAGCATTTTGAAATTGTGCCAACAGAGCACGGCAGGCTGCAAGTCGCTGCTCCATGTTGTCAGATAATTCATTCACATGCTTTGGTCTAAATACTTTCATTTTCAAATCTCTTTTAATGTGGTCATGAATACAGTATTTGACCATGGTACTTGAAGTTCAGCTGCTCTTTTGCGAATGGATTTAATTGGAGACTGCTCATTGTTTGAGCGACAGTGGCACACGTCTCTTCCTGCATTTTCTTATGTCCACTACGCGGCCTATCTTTGACACTGTCTGAAGCAAAAGCACGTTTCTCCCAATTAAGCTGAGTAGCTTTACAAGTTAGGGGCTTGCCAAAGCGATCTGTAAATGCACTCATTATCTCTGTCGTTTGCCCTGTCTGTGGTCTTTCGTGCACCCACACACACGACACTAATCGCTCCTCAACAGTGTAACTGTGTCCGCTCACATCAGCCATGGCTTCACAACTGAAATAAAACTGACAGCAACGCTTTTTGAGAGCTTCAAATACAACAACTATTTAATTCCCCAATTATACAAACTCAATAGTCCATGTCATAATAGAACAAAATGAACCGAGCTCGATAGCTGCAGTCGCTTAAGTGCGGTCAGTATCCAGTATTCGGGAGATAGTAGGTTCGAACCCCACTGTCGGCAGCCCTGAAAATGGTTTTCCGTGGTTTCCCATTTTCACACCAGGCAAATGCTGGGGCTGTACCTTAATTAAGGCCACGGCCGCTTCCTTCCCACTCCTAGCCCTTCCCTGTCCCATCGTCGCCATAAGACCTATCTGTGTCGGTGCGACGTAAAGCAACTATCAAAAAAAAAAAAAAAAAAAAAAAAAAAAGAACAAAATAATAATATGAAATTAGGGGTACAGGATTTCTTGGACATCCTCCATATGATTTTATTATGATCACAAAAGACAACCAAAGGATAACTCAGAAATTTGAATATATCCAGCCACATACAGAAGAAGAATATCTCTCATATCTTCAGCCATTGAACTTTGTGACTTTTCAATTTCCAGTACCGAGAACTTGATACAAAACATCACAACAGGCTATTTTCACTAGTTCTTATAATCCTGAATGTGATTGCTCAGAATTATTATCTGACTGCTATTTTACCAATTCCATGTAAGTCAACAAATAAATTAATCTCTGAAATAGCATTCTGAGTACAGGCTGTAACTCCCAATTATACTGTTCAGTTTCATAAAGATGGTACAAGGAAATAGAGCAACTGTTGAGGCTGAACGATTGATCTTCGAGGGTAATCCCAAAAATAAGGTCTCCTATTTTTGTTATAAATATAGAACTCCGTTCGTGTGGCTGTTGGTCACAATATTGTGAAGAGTGTTTCCCGTGCTCGCATATAAACACGCACACGCCGTGCTGAGGCACTCAGTCTTGGCTTGGCAGCCATTGAGAATGAAGCTCCCGTTGGATGTTTGGATGTTACCGCCAAGTGCGAAGTGCGTGCAGTTATTCGGTTTTTAATGCAAAAGGTACTGAACCAATTGAAATCCATCGCCAATTGACGGAAGTTTATGGTGAGTCGTGCATGGATATCAAAAATGTTCGTAAGTGGTGTAGAGAGTTTGCAGCCGGTCGGACTGAAATTCACGACAAACAAAGGAGTGGAAGAACATTAATTTCTGTCCAGACAGTCGTTAAGGTTGAGCAAATCATGTGTGAAAATCGGCAGATCACCCTGGATGATCTCTGCACTTTGGTTCCTGATGTTTCCCAAAGCGCCGCTCACAGAATTTTAACGGAAAAGTTGAAATACCGGAAGGTGTGCACAAGATGGGTGCCAGGCGAAGGATGAGGTTCACAACTTCCTGAACAGCATGGCGGGGAGCTGGTACGACATGGGCATACAAAAACTGTCACAGCGTCTACAAAAATGCATCGACCGAAATGGTGATTATATAGAAAAATAGCTAAATGTTCAAACTGTAAAATGATGTAAACCATTGTAGAAATAAACAGGTCTATGTATTTATAAAAAATAGGAGACCTTATTTTTGGTATTACCTTCGTAGGATTCTAATGAGCATCCCTGATTTGGCAGAAACTGAGAGACAATTCTGAAAAGTGGAAAAGATGGCACTTCAAAATAGAACATTTATTTTGTTTGCTGCAAATAAGGAAAAGAATTTGGTATATTCAGGTGAAGAAGTTGCATTTCCAATATGAGGTAGTTATGATATATCAGTCCTGTGTTTAACAAATGATATATTCTGGAAAAGTCTAACTAAAGAAAGAAAAACTATCAAGATTGAGAAAGATTGCTTTACATTAGAATAGCTAAATTTTATGCTAAGATATCAGTAGTATATTATGCAGATAAGATTCCAGTATTAAGACTGATGAATTTGAAGTTATGTTTAAGCCTTAAAAATGTACATGAAGCACATAGTAATAATATCATTATCATCATCATCATTTGTTTAGCCCTTCAGTTGCAATAGATTCTGTAAGAGACTCCAGGGTGTCAAAATTTTGTTCCACAGCTGTTTTTTAATGTGTCAAAAGCCAAAGATATGGAGCTGTTGCATTCAAATACCCTCAAAATGTTACCAGTGTCAGTCAAGGTCAAACCCACTATCTTAGGTGCAGAAGGGCAACTGACTGACTGTGCCTCTGAGGTTGGCAAATTGAGAGAGACAATGAATCCATCCATTTTTCCTGACTGATGTAATGTTACTGTGTTTGAGGGATATATAACAACACAAAGTTACAAACTCCAATTGTGACTGAGGTCCAAGTGAAATATAGTCCCTAACAAAAGTTTAAGATCACACCATATTTTGTAATAATTTTTTAATGGAAGGTAACATTTTTGAGGATATTGACAAATAAATTATATTACTGTAGTGCAGTAAATTATGAAATTTCTTTAATTTATCTTCAACCAAGCAGCAAATAAATTCCTTTTCCCCAAACACATGCCATTAGTGTAAATATTTTCAAAATCATGTAGAAGAGATCTATGATATATTAGAACATTTTTTATGAAAAAATACACATTTTACTCTTATTACACATCTTCAACATTTGTAATTATTAATTAGAGGATGGAAACCTTTTTAACAGCACCCAGTTCTTTGGCTTTTCCAATCAACTTTGGTCAACAACGGCTTCCTGACGAGCACTTGATGATACTGTCACTTCTCTCTCAGTATGTAAGAAGTGGTTGTTGTTGTTGATGCACTTTCTCCATACTTTCTTCAAATTCTCTCTTTGCAAAAGGAAGTGAAGACTTGAGGTTTCAATCTAGCGATCAGTCTGTCTTCACAGATAGATGTTGCCCTGGACCGGCCATTGCGTGATTTATCATACACTTCACCACCTTCAATAAATGCCTTAATTGTGTTCGTCATACAAGTCTTGAATCAAAATCTACAACCTGTTTTCCAGTCAATGACCAGGTCAGGGATGGCATGAATGAAGCCCCCAACTTGCGGCGAGGATAGGAAATATGCCGGCTGCCAAGGCCTGTCGCACTCCTCTGGGGCAACGATTAATGACTGACAGATGAAATGAAATGATAGTAGCGAGTGTTGCTGGAATGAAAGATGACAGAGAAAACCGGAGTACCCGCAGAAAATCCTGTCCCGCCTCCTCTTTGTCCAGCACAAATCTCACATGGAGTGACCGGGATTTGAACCATGGTATCCAGCGGTGAGAGGCCGGCACGCTGCCGCCTGAGCCATGGAGGCCCCCATACAAATCTTATGCACCCTTAATTCCATTGTCATTAATGTGTGAGATTTGCTGCACTTCCTCGTATCAATAATTCGTCATTTTAAATATTACCCCCCTTCCCTGCCTCCACCTTTCACCCCTGTGTGATAGAGTATGGTCCTAGAAGATCTTCCTTTACCTTTACTCTTGAGAGGAAAATAAGACTAACCAACTCACCCAAATCTGGCTATGCTACCTCCTGTAATGATGGAGTTATTTGTCCTCTAAGATACGAGTATTAATATTTTCCTCTTCATTGATACCGTTTGTGAAAAGTACAAAACAATTTTCAAAACATAAGAAACATATTTTTCTAACCTTTTAATTAGTCTGGAATATTGAAATATACTTCATAATTTTAAAAATTTACAAAAAATTAGAACAGGACTTGTGATGTGCTCACTGGTGAACCACGAGAAGTGAAGAAAAATATTTATGAATACAAATTTGATAAACATATGTCAGAAAACTAAAACTTGTAACTCAACTCTGCTTAAATGTAAATACCAGCCACAATCCGAATTGCCTACAGAAAATTCACGTTCAAGATATCAAGAGAAATGTTAGATCAGGATTTTGTAAGTCAGCACATTATTGGACATGCGCTAGTGTCCGCTTGAATAACTGCCTTGGCCTCAACTGACATAAGTTTCCCAATAGGTTGCAGCGGACACCAGTGTCACCTTACTTTATTCTCATTTTTTACATTAATTTTTACATTTGCATTGAATGCATGGTGGAATGTTGCTACTGAAACACCAGAGAGTAAAAATGAAGTTACAGCCCAACTTAAATCTCAAAAATTGAAGATTTTACAGACGTGAAAATTGATATTTGGAATCTCCTTTAAAAATAAAGAAACATGTATTTATGTTTTTGGAAAATACACTTAGATGGGAGTTGGGGAAGGTCTGATCAAGGATTTGAATTTTGTTATGGGGATGCTTATATATATCTCATAAACTTAAGATGTTACAGATGTGGGAATAGGTATTTGGAATCTCCTTTAAATATAAAGAAACATGTATTTATTTTTTCTACTTGAGAGAAGACTGTGTCTCACATGTACATTTCTATGTCGCATGGTTGTCTTAGCCCCAAAAGATAATACCACAAACATGGTTTACAAAGAATTTCTGGGCTAAATGAAACTCGCCTTTTGAGTGAGTTTTTATACTTTAGGAATTTTCAGATAATGTCTTAGTACAATGGCGAGGAACGATTACTTTGATCAAATTACGAAATCCACGCGAGCGAAGCCGTGGGTAATTGCTAGTATATATATATATATAAAATAACATGTCCTGACTGACTGGCTGACTGACTGACTCATCATCGCCGAGTCAAAACTACTGGATATAAAGAAATGAAATTTTGGGCATACATTTATATTAGTTTGTAGGTACTCACTATGGGAGTATGTTTGGATAGTCTGTCGCTAAGAGGGTGATTTTTTGAAATGTATATCTCAAAAACTTACACCGTTTCGGACGTAAAAATTGGTATTTGGAATCTCCTTTAAAAATAAAGAAACACGTACTTTTTTGTTTCCTGAAGATCCCATTGGGGGGGGGGGGTGAAAAGGTAGAAATAGTGGTTGAATACCTTTTATGAGGATACTCATATCTCAAAAACTGAAGATGTTACAGACATGAAAATTGGTATCTGGAATCTCCTTTGAAAATAAAGAAACACGTATTTTTGAGTTTTTGGAAAATCCAATGTATAGGGGGTGAACAGGATTGACAAACGCGGTGATGTTTTAAAAAGACTGTGTATGCAAATGATCTCAGACACGTAATATATTACAGACTTGAAAATTGGTATTTGGAATCTCCTATAAGAATAAAGAAACATAGATACTTTGTTTTCGGAAAATCCACTTAAGGGGAACTGAAAAGGAGGGTGAATTTCTTAAATGAGCAGATGCACAGTATATCTCAAAACTTAACATGTTACAGACGTGAAAATTGGTATTTTGAATATTTTTTAAAAATAATGAAATGCATATATTTTGTTTTGTTTTCAGCAAATCCACTTAATGTATGGGGGGGGGGGGGGGAAATTGAAAGAATTGAAAAATTAGTTGAATTATTTGTACGAGAATACTTATTTCTAAGAAAACTAAAGATATTACGAACGTGAAAATTGGCATTTGGAATCTCATTTAGAAATAAAGAAACACGCATTTTTGGGGGGAAATCAACTTGGTGTGGGTTGGGGATGAAAACGGAGTTGAATTTGTTTTACGAGGATACATATATTTCAAAAGCTGAGGATGTTTTTTTTTTTTTTTTTTTTTTTTTGCTAGGGGCTTTACGTCGCACCGACACAGATAGGTCTTATGGCGACGATGGGATGGGAAAGGGCTAGGAGTTGGAAGGAAGCGGCCGTGGCCTTAATTAAGGTACAGCCCCAGCATTTGCCTGGTGTGAAAATGGGAAACCACGGAAAACCATCTTCAGGGCTGCCGATAGTGCGATTCGAACCTACTGTCTCCCGGATGCAAGCTCACAGCCGCGCGCCTCTACGCGCACGGCCAACTCGCCCGGTGCTGAGGATGTTACAGTCGTGATAACTGGTATTTGAAAGCTCCTATATACGTAAAGAAACGCTACTTTTTTTTTTTTCAGAAAACTCCCTAAAAGGGGTAGTGTGAAAGGAAGTGAAAAAATTGAATTATTTTAGGGAGAAACTTATATCTCAAAACTGAAGGTTACAGGCGTGAAAATGGGTATTTGGAATCTCCTTTAAAAATAAAGAAGCACGCATTTTTTGGGTGGGGTGAAATCGACTTAACAGGTTGGAGTGGGGTGAAGGAAAAGTTGAATTCTTTTTATGAAGATTCTTATATCTCAAAAACTGAAGATGTTACAGACATGAAAATTAGTATTTGGAATCTTCTTCCAAAGTAAAGAAATACGTATTCTTGTGTCTTAGGAAAATTCACTTAAGGGGGTGAATGAATTGAAGAATTAGTTTAATTCTTTGTATATGAGGATATTTATATCTGAAAACAAAATATGTTAAATATGTAAAAGTTGGCGTTTGGAATCTCCTTATAAAATAAAATAAAATAAAACAGGCATTTTGGTGGAAATCTACTTGGGGAGGGGGCGGTGTATAAGGAGTTAAATTAATTTTATGAAAATACATATATCTTAAAATCTTAAGATATTACAGTCATGATAATTGGTATTTTGAAGCTCCTTTATAAATAAAGAAACACGTATTTTTGTTTTTGGAAAATTCACTTAAGGTGGGAGTGTGAAAGTAAGTGAAAAAATTCAACTTTTTATTGAGAAACTTACATCTCAAAACCTGAAGTTTACAGGCATAAAAATTGCTATTTGGAATCTCCTTTGGAAATAAAGAAACACGCACTTTTCGGGGGAAGGGTGTGGAATCAACTGAACCGGCGCGGGGGAGTGAAAAAGGAGTTAAATTCTTTTTATGGGGATATCTCAAAAACTGAAGATGTTACAGGCGTGAAAATTGGTATTTGGAATCTCCTTTAAAAATAAAGAAATACGTACTTTTTGTTTTCGGAAAGTCCTCTTAAGGTGGATGGAAAGAAGTGAAGAAGTTGAGTTTTTTATGAGAATACATATATCTCAAAAACTGAAGATGTTACAGACGTACAGACGTGAAAACTGGTATTTCTAATCTCCTTTAACAATAATGAAACAAGTATTCTTTTGTGTTCTGAAAATCCACTTAGGGAGCTGAAAAGAAGTGAAAAAAGAGTTGAATTGTTTTTATGAGGATATTTGTATCTCAAAAACTGAAGATGTTACGGACGTGAAAATTGGTACCGGTACTTGGAATCTCCTTCAAAAATAAAGAAACGTATTTTTTTCTCGGAAAATCCACTTACATTGATTTGGGGCTGGCTGAAGGACTAATAAAGGGGTTGAATTCCTTTCATGGGGATACTTATATCTTAAAAACTAAGATGTTACAGATGTGAAAATAGGTATTTGGAATCTCCTTTAAAACTAAAGAAATATGCATTTATTTTTTTCGACTTGAGAGAAAACTGTTTCTCATATGTCGCATGGTCGCCTTAGTCCCAAAAGGCAATACCACAAACGTGGTTTACAAAAAATGTCTGTGGTAAATGAAATTAAATTTTTCAGTGAGTTTTTATACATTAGCCAACGGCCGTAGCCGTGTTGAAACACCGGATCCCGTGAGATCTCCGAAGTTAAGCAACATTGGGCGTGGTCAGGAGTTGGATTGCCACGCGCTGTTGGGGGGGGGGGGGTAAGGGAATGGAGGAGCGGAAAGGAACTGGCCACCCTACCGCACGTAAACTCCGGCTCAGGAACACCTCTGCGGAGGTTCGGACCTGCCTCCGGGCAGAACAACCCTTACCTTACCTTATACATTAGGGATTTTCAGATAATGTCTGAGTACAATGCTGAGGAACGATTAGTTTTATCAAATTACAAAATCAACGTGAGCGAAGCCGCGGGTAACTGCCAGTATGAAGATAAAGTTGGAATTCATGAGCATAAATTGGAGCAAATATTCATTCATAGGATGAGAAATAAGGAATTGGAATAATTTATCAAAGAAAATTTTTGATAAATTTCCAGGTTCTTTGAAAACATTTCGGAAAATACTAGGTAAACATTGCATAGGGAATTTTCCACCTGGGCGACAGCCCTAAATGCAGGTCATTGAGGTCATTGATGACTGATTGATTTGATCCGGCATTATCTCTAATATCAGTATGAAACTCCCAGAGGATAAATTTCTCAATAAGGAATATATATATTGTATCTTACTTGGTTCATGCATGATGGATACTGTATAGAGTACAAACTACAGGCCGTGCGATCAGGGTCGTGTAGTTGTGAGCTTGCGTTCGTGAGATGGGTTCGTTTACCACCGTCGGCAGCTCTGAAGATGTTTTTCTGTGGTTTCCCATTTTCACATCAGGTGAATGCTGGAGTTGTGCCTTAATCAAGGTCACGTCTGCTACCTTCGCAATCCTTCCCTTTCCCATTCTTGCGTCGCCGAAAACCTTCGATGTGTTAGTGTAACGTTAAACCACTACAAAAAATCTACTTTAAGAGCAGGAAACGCCTTGACATCATTTTGTAACATTACGAACGGAACCTTAAATAGACTAGAAATTGAAGTGGCGGAAGGTTTGTTTGAAGCTTATCGTACGTAGTTTATGAAGAAAACCATGATACATACAGCCCATTTTGGGCCTTGTCTTGCCAGGATGACTGCTGCCCAACCACGTGGCATACGTATATTGGAGTGCCGTACGGTCAATTTATGCCAGGCTTTCGTGACCGGTTACGCTGCAGGTCACAATTCATACAAACTACAAAAGGATAATAAAGCCATTAGTTTTACGTGCCACTCTGTACTATTAAGCCAACGGCCGTAGCCGTGTTGAAACACCGGATCCCGTGAGATCTCCGAAGTTAAGCAACATTGGGCGTGGTCAGGAGTTGGATGGGTTGCCACGCGCTGTTGGTGGGGAGTGAGGGAATGGAGGAGCGGAAAGGAACTGGCCACCCTACCGCACGTAAACTCCGGCTCAGGAACACCTCTGCGGAGGTTCGGACCTGCCTTCGGGCAGAATAACCATTACCTTACCTGTACTATTACAATTTTTGGAGACGCCGGTGTGTCGTAATTTTTTCCCACAGGAGTTCTTTTATGTGCTGAGAAATCTACCGGCACGAGGCTGGCGCATTTGAGTACCTTCAGTTACCACCGGACTGTGCTGGAATCGAACACGACAACTTTAGCTCAGAAGGCCGTTTGAGTCATTGAGTCCGGCAAAACTAAAGGGACAGATTGACTAAAGATGACTGTGTGCTTGCAGTGACTGACTTATCTTCTCATGTATTACATTTCCAGTAACTCAGTATACTTAATGAACTGTTATGTGCTGCACACGTAGGCGAATACGCCTGGATGGTCTCTATGGAATGCGTTTGAGTATTTCCGGAGAAGTGATGCGAAAGGTTTATTTCGCAGTTTTGAATGGTACGTAGATGTCAGAAGGGATGTCGGTCGCACAATTCCCTGGTCTGAGACGAGAGAAGATTTAACTATTTTTTCACTGAAGTAATAACTTAATGATTACCAGTCAATATCTTCATGCACTACGCCTCACCAATTTTGTCAAGTACATTAGCAGAAACAGGTTTTTAATCTTCCGGAACGCTGCAGTGTTCCTTGTTTGTGTGATGTTTTGTGGTTAAAACGACCATAAACTAATTTCTTATTAAGGAACAATCTGCGGTTCACACTCTTGCAGGAATGTCATGAAGTGTGGAACGATTTTTCCCATTAATTACTTACAGGCGAATAAGGGTCTGCTGGCCAGTGGAAATTAAAGATCTACACTTTTCATCAATGTCTGGTACTGGAGCTACATGCGGTATATCATCCTCCATTGACGTGTATACCCTCCAAGTACTTTTAGAGACTGTAGCGTACGGTAGTTCACCCTCGATGATTAAGGTTGCAGGATCGAATCTCCGGACAGTTGGCTGGCATAATAATAATAATAATAATAATAATAATAATAATAATAATAATGATAATAATAATTGTAGCGGGTGGTACACCCCCACGCCGCTAATTCAAACTGTGCGCCAGTTGAAACTCCTCTACTG
Source organism: Anabrus simplex (assembly GCF_040414725.1). Classification (NCBI taxonomy): domain Eukaryota; kingdom Metazoa; phylum Arthropoda; class Insecta; order Orthoptera; family Tettigoniidae; genus Anabrus; species Anabrus simplex. The sequence continues at coordinate 425,069,269 of NC_090266.1, read as the reverse complement.
GAGGAAGTCTGAACTTTATCTACTGTGTTAATTTTCAAGTTTCTCAGAAGATGTCACTACTTGGAAATTTTGAAGTTTCTGAACTAGGTCGTTTTCGATGTATTTTTGTTTTGCCTGTAGTAAGAAGTGTGGACATTCTCTTCCAGATGGCACTACTGAAGAACTACAATTGTGCACCCTAGTGCGAAGTGAAAGAACTATGTTTTTGGAGAAATTTTGAATTCATAAGTTTGTTCTTTGTTAAATTTCTTTCAGTTATTGTTTAAGTTGGCAATATTAACCTTTTCTTTCTGCCAGTTTTGAAACTGGCCAATCATAATTTTCTGTAATTAATTTTCCACCAATAAGGTGTTTCTTCCTCATCTAGTGTAGGGGTTTTCGTCGTTAACCAATAAAATATTTGTGGGAGGGTGTTCTCATTCCTGAAACGCCTCGAACTTTCCACGAGGGTATATAAACTGCTGATTTTCGGGTCTCCGGGCCACTTCAGTAACATCTATCAGTTCGTAAAGTACGTAGCAGGGGGCGGGAAGCGTCTCTTTCTTCGGGCAGCAGTTCAGCCACCAGGTAATGGCCGTTTAATAACTTCTTTTCTTGTCAGCTCAGCAGTTTAAGTCTCGGGGCAGGTCCGAAGCCTTTCCACCATGTAACTTTTCCCTAAAATGTAAAGACACTTAGTATCAATTCTATCTTTTAAACTACATATTGGGATAGAGAGTGCTTAACCCTCTCGAGCTCCCACTCATATTGCATTGAGGTGAACTTATTTTCACAACCGTTTCTTCCTTAACGTAATGTAAATTGTTTCCTTCTAAAAGTCACCTCTTTAGTATGGGATTAGCCCTTGCAGTAACGGCCTAGTGCCAAGTAGGTTTTATATAAAGTGTATTAGGAGTGCAAGAACGCCTCCTCTCAAGTTGGTATTTTAGAGGCCATGTAATTTACCTGTTTCTTTTCTTAATAGGCCTCAGTAGGTTGGGTATTTTTACCCCTGTTTTCATGTCTTTGGAGGACAACTTGAATGTGGAGTTTGGTGTGGCCTATGATAGGCTTAAATTTTGAGAGCGAGTTGCTCTTTCTTGAAAATTGAGTTGTTGTATGCCTCGAGGAGGCTTTACCGTGTAAAGAGGAGCAAGTGCTCCTAGGCATGATTGGGGTCTTCTGCCCCTTTGTTGAATTCTGTATATCGTAAGATTAGGCTTATAGCTCAAGAATTGTGTGTCTGGCTCTCGGAGCCCAAATCCTGTAATCACTGTAATTGTACATTTTCGAATTGTGTTTCGGCTACTGAGTACCTGTTCTATTTGTTATTTCTTAATCTTGAAAAGAAAATATAACCTTGTTAAATTTTATCTTAACTTTAATTTCGTATTTTGAGACCTGTTCACCCCCGCACCTTCTTTCACCTCTGCTAATCCACCAAACCACGGTAACAAGTGGTAGCAGAGCGTGGTTGAATGGGTCTCAATTTAGCCCCTTTTGACGGCTAAACATTGCCTTATTTTCGAACTCTAACAATTTTCTCAGTTGCTGGAATTTTTTGATTTTTCCGTTTGTTTTCAAAATTGCTTTGTCAGCATGCCCGGCCCTCGCGATGTTCTCCATCTTAACTATTTGCGTAAGGAGGAGTTGATCTATGAATTAACTATTAGAAACGTGCAATCTGGAGGCACGGTTGCGGTAGACACAAATAAGCTTAGAGAGTCTCTTGATTTGCCCATTTCCATCCCCACTTTGGGAGAGAAAGAAATTGACGACTCTCTCTCCACGATCACGGACAATACTACTGAGCTGGCATCTGTAATTACCTTTTTTTGAAGAAAATGATCCTTCTCCCAATCAAATTAAACGTGTGCAAGCCAGGTTATTTCATTTTTCTAATAGAGTTAACGATCTGTTGTCTCTGAAGTTGAATGACGTTCAGAGGAAGGAAGCTAGTGTGGTTCTTGAAAATCTTTCTGAATTGTCCAGTAAGGTTACCCAATTGTTAACTGGGGAAGTTCCTCCCAAAACTGATCAACCCACTACGTTGAATGTAGGTAGCGAGGAAGAGCCTTCTAAGGAAGAAGTCAATAGGAAAACCGTTGGAGCTCAAACAATCTCTGCCCCATTGGACAACGAGTCTGAACGCCGTACCTCGTTGAATAATGTACATTCTGAATTAACTTCTTTGCCACTTAAACCTTTATCTACTATGTCACCTGGGTTCAGCAGCTTGCCTCATCCATTAGCAATGTTGCTCAGAGGTATCTCTAAGTTTTCTGTTAATACCACCAGTGAAGTAATTTAATTCTTAAGGTTTTTAGTTGAGTTTCAGGACCATGCTCTTGTTTTTTCTCTTTCTCCATGTCAAATTTTGCAGATAATTTATCCTTATGCAATTGGTGTTCTCTAAGACAAAATAGCAAGAGCCATTGCCGAACAATCATCTATTGAAGACTTCCACGCCCACCTGCTAGCTAACTTCATTCCGGCTAGGGCAAGGTCCTCACTTATTCAGAAGTACTATTATCGTGTACAGCGGTTGGATGAAAACTTGGCAGATTTCATCCAAGATATTAAGTTCTATACTAGGGTGTTTGCTCTTCACTTCCCTGAAGATCAGATTGTACAGGCTATTGTGGAAGGTATTTCACCATCTTTTAGGTCATATTTGTGTTTCGCGGCGTGCCCGCAAACCTTCTCTGAACTTGAAGCATTGGCCGTCTCAGCGGAAGGAGTTAGATACGCCGATTCCTTGCGTGTCGCGAAAGAACCCCCTCCTTCTTTTAGTAATCCTCGGCCTCCACCTCGCCGACCAGTCACACCCCGTAAATGTTATGCTTGCGTGTCGCCTGACCATCTTCGCAATAAATGTCCATTGGTCAAATCTAGTAGGGCAAATAATGGAGCTGGTTCATCACAAGGCTGTTTTAAATGTGGGGCTTTCTCACATATCGCCAAGAATTGCCCAAATTCGAATAGCACCCCCTCCTGCTCAACTTCTGGTGCAACTTCCACCAATGTCACTAATAATAAGTGACTAGCGGCTTCGGCTGAGTCGACTAATTCAGCTTCCCAAGGCTCAGCCCCTGGTAAACAGGTCGAAAATTCAGGGAAAATTCAGTCTTCAAATTCGTCTTTTGAATGCCCCAAAGATTGTCTTAGGATTGCGGCGTACTCGCCCGCACCCGTACCTTTTCTCAAAATTGAGTTAAATAATGAACCTGTAACAGCTCTTTTAGATTCAGGCAGTGTTTGTTCAATTATTTCGGCTCAATGGTATTCGAAATTGAAATCTATTTGTAAACTTCCTGACTATTGTTCATCGTCTGTTCAATATGTTTCGGCTAATTCTTCTCCATTAGAAATTTTAGGTTCCTTATATGTCAAAATTCGCATTTTTAAATTTACTTGGAAAATTAAATTGTTTGTGGCCAAGCACTTGTCTTGCCCCATTATATTGGGAGCTGACTTCATTTCTCACACCGGTCTAGTGTTCGACCTTCAGAGTAAGTCGTGCACATTCAAATTTGCTTCCAATTGTAAAATCCCCTTGTTAAAGTGTAATTCTGTATCATGTTCCTCTATTTCGCCTACCCAGGATGAGATGTTGTTAGACCTTAGACATCTACCTGAGGAGCAGGCTGATAGTATTCGTAAGTTGTGTCAGTCGTTTCCAGAGGTGTTCTCTGATACTCTTGGTGTTACTGACCTTATTGAATACAAAATTGAGGTCACGGATTCGATTCCGGTCCGTTTTCCACCATATAGGCTATCTCCACCTAAAATGAAGGCTCTGAAAGAAATCATTGATCAAATGTTGAAGGATGGTATCATTAGGCCCTCTAAGTCGGCGTATTCTTCACCTATTTTTCTAGTCCCGAAACCCCAAGGGGGCTTCAGGCCTGTCATTGATTATAGGGTTCTCAATCGGAAGGTGGTGTTACAATCTGTGCCCCTTCCTGACCTTCATTCTTGTTTTTCATGGTTCCGTAAAGCTAAATTCTTTACCATCTTGGACCTGAATCAGGCCTACAATCAAATTCCCCTAGCCGAAGAGTCTAAACACCTTACAGCGTTTGTCACGGATTGGAATTTGTATGAATACAACCGCGTGCCTTTCGGGCTCCCCACGGGAGCAGCTGTACTCACTAGACTGCTAGATAGGGTCTTCTCCGACATCAAATTTGAGTACTTGTATCACTATCTTGATGATGTCGTCGTATTTTCGGAGACTTTCGAAGAACATCTAGATCATCTGCGAGAAGTTCTCAATCCCCTTCGTAAGGCTGGGTTAACTGTGAAGTTGTCCAAGGTTGCCTTCGCTAAGCCCTCCATGTCATTCCTAGGGCATATTGTGTCGCCCGATGGTGTTGCAGTCGATCATTCTAGAACACAGGCCATCCGTGATTTTAACCTCCCATGGACATCAAAGGGATCGCCAGGTTCATTGGTATGGTGAATTTCTTCAGGAAGTTTATTCCTAACTTCGCTAATAGAGCGGCGCCCTTGAACCTTCTCCGTAGGAAAGGCATCACATTTGAGTGGGGACCTTCTCAACAAGCCGCTTTTGAAGATCTTAAATTAGCTCTGTGTAATGCCCCTGTTCTGGCTATGCCCGATTTCTCCAAAAAATTCATCGTCCAAACCGACGCGTCGTCGTCGGTGGTAGCTGCAGTCCTTCTTCAAGAGACTGAATTAGGGAGGAGACCCATCGCCTATGCATCTAGGACTCTATCGGCTCAAGAATCCAAGTATTCCATCTATGAGCTCGAAGGTTTGGCAGTCTTATTTGCCTTAGAAAAGTTCCGTCTCTATCTGGAACATGTCAAATTCGACCTGGAGACGGATAATCAAGCCAAGGTAGGCCGCGTCGTACTGGTCGTATAGCCCGTTGGGCCATCCGAATTTCTGCCTTCCAATTTGACGTTAGGCATATCAGAGGTACTGAAAATGTTGTCGCAGACGGACTCAGCCGTATGTTTTCCAATGACATCGCGACCCATGAATCGGTCGATTGTTCATCACCTCCCGAGTCCATACTATCTGAGGTTAATGCCATCTTAACAGATGCTCCCATGCTCTTTAGGGATATCGAGAAATACCAACGTGAAGATCCGACGCTGGCTCCGATAATGGAAACCCTTTCTTCTGGGGAACACGTCGTCCCTTATGTACTGAGGAATGGTGTTTTATGTTGCCCTTCGAGGCATGATAAGATGATGAAAGTTGTCGTTCCAGCTATTCTTGTACCTATGATCTTTAAGTACTATCATGAGACCCCATTAGGGGGACATCTAGGCATCTTTAAAACTCGTGAAAAGATTCGTGAAAAGTTCATCTGGAAGGGTATGGACGGTGAAATCCGTGAACTAGTAAAGGCTTGTAAATCCTGTTTGCTTAGTAAACCCACCATGTCCACTAAGGTAGGCCTTTTGTCTTCTCATCAGGCTTCGCGCCCAATGGAACGCCTGTATATTGATTATGTAGGACCCTTCCCCCAGTCAAAGGGAAATGCCAACAAGTTCATCTTAGTATGTGTAGATGGTTTTACAAGATTTTCCTGGTTATTTCCGACTAAGCTGGCTACCGCTCAGTCCACCATTACTTGTCTAAATTCAATCTTTGCTTCTTTTGGTCCGTGTCAATATATTGTGTCTGATAATGCTAAGGCTTTTACATCTAATCTATTTCGTAAATTCTGCTTTGACCTGTCCATCTCTCATGTGACAACTTCTGCTTATTACCCTCAACCATCTCTGGCTGAACGGGTTAATCGTAATCTCAGGTCCGCGCTTATTGCCTATCATCATGAAGATCATTCTAGGTGGGACACGTCCCTGCATTGGTTAGCTTTTGCTTTGAACTCGGCTGTTCATTAATCACATAAATTTACTCCAGCTTCGTTGATGTTCAAGTTTGTTCCCAACACGCCGCTCTCTAACCTCTGGTCTCTGAGTGACATTCTACCTGAGACAATAGATCCCGATAACATTAAAGATCTTTGGAAGAAGGCTAAAGCCAATCTTAAAGTGTCTCATGAAAAGGTTAGGGAAAGATATGATCGTGGACGGAGACCCACCAATTTGAAGGTAGGCGACCAGGTGATGGTCAAGAATTTTGTTCCCGCGGGCAAGCTTGCCCCCAGATTTCATGGGCCGTGTACTATTCTCGATTTCCTTACTCCCGTTACCTTATTGCTAAGCAATCCAGCCACCGAGAGGATATTTAGGGTTCACCTGTCATAGGTGAAACCGGTGTAATTTCTGTGTTAACTTGCTTCATATAATTTTGAAAGAAATATGAAGGTTATATTTTTGTTTGAGGGGTTTCACTTTTAAGGCCTTCTGCCCTTGGAATCTGTTTCCTTTGTGGGTAACCATTTATTGTAAACCTTCCCCGACCTGTTAAACTGCCATCCTGTCCTTACCACGGCCATTACCACGCTCCCGTCTCCTGCCCAACTACACACGGTGGCTTTCAAATGAAATTATTTCTACGCCGCTGGCCCCTCAGTTCCACCACAATGAATGTACCCTAAAATTATTCTGGTCCAACAAAATTCTGCCGCCGAGCTTTAATGTTTCAGTGCCCCCGCAGTAGCGCGGCGCCGTACCGCTACTGAGGCAGGGTATGGGCCCGCCCTTCTCCAGTGAGGCCAACCAGTGTACGGCGAGCCGGAGTCCTCCTCCCGGCCAAGGCTGATGTGCGGCGCACAACCTGTATCTGGCCCGCGACCTGCATGTTCGCCGCGGGCGCGGCGTGCTTCTACTCCACTACTCCTCTCATAGTGCGGGCGAGCGGTATCTCAGGGTACTTGAGGGGTTCGAGCGGCCTCCTCTGGACACAAGCAGCAGCGGCCGGTCTGGCCGTCTAACTTAATCAACCTTGGATATATGTAATCAGCTACATAGACATTTAATATCAACAATTACTACAGTTTTGAACCCAACTGCAATATCCGGTGGATTTAGAAAATTTTTCCTCAACTTTAAAAACTGAAAGTTTCCTTCTGAATTCAACCTCTACAAGCATAAAGACTTTACATCTAAAGTTACTATAAAGGATTCTGAAACTGAATCAAACCAAATTTAGAAAAAAAATTATAAATGCTTCTGCAATTAATTTCTATATCAACATCATAACTTGGACCTTATTTTGAAACAAAATTTTATGTTCTTCTGTGTTACCCCTTGGAGGAACTTTTGGGGGGGGGGGGGAGGTCTGTACCGGGTGGTACACCCCCACGCCGCTAATTCAAACTGTGCGCCAGTTGAAACTCCTCTACTGGAGGAAGTCTGAACTTTATCTACTGTGTTAATTTTCAAGTTTCTCAGAAGATGTCACTACTTAGAAATTTTGAAGTTTCTGAACTAGGTCGTTTTCGATGTATTTTTGTTTTGCCTGTAGTAAGAAGTGTGGACATTCTCTTCCAGATGGCACTACTGAAGAACTACAATTGTGCACCCTAGTGCGAAGTGAAAGAACTATGTTTTTGGAGAAATTTTGAATTCATAAGTTTGTTCTTTGTTAAATTTCTTTCAGTTATTGTTTAAGTTGGCAATATTAACCTTTTCTTTCTGCCAGTTTTGAAACTGGCCAATCATAATTTTCTGTAATTAATTTTCCACCAATAAGGTGTTTCTTCCTCATCTAGTGTAGGGGTTTTCGTCGTTAACCAATAAAATATTTGTGGGAGGGTGTTCTCATTCCTGAAACGCCTCGAACTTTCCACGAGGGTATATAAACTGCTGATTTTCGGGTCTCCGGGCCACTTCAGTAACATCTATCAGTTCGTAAAGTACGTAGCAGGGGGCGGGAAGCGTCTCTTTCTTCGGGCAGCAGTTCAGCCACCAGGTAATGGCCGTTTAATAACTTCTTTTCTTGTCAGCTCAGCAGTTTAAGTCTCGGGGCAGGTCCGAAGCCTTTCCACCATGTAACTTTTCCCTAAAATGTAAAGACACTTAGTATCAATTCTATCTTTTAAACTACATATTGGGATAGAGAGTGCTTAACCCTCTCGAGCTCCCACTCATATTGCATTGAGGTGAACTTATTTTCACAACCGTTTCTTCCTTAACGTAATGTAAATTGTTTCCTTCTAAAAGTCACCTCTTTAGTATGGGATTAGCCCTTGCAGTAACGGCCTAGTGCCAAGTAGGTTTTATATAAAGTGTATTAGGAGTGCAAGAACGCCTCCTCTCAAGTTGGTATTTTAGAGGCCATGTAATTTACCTGTTTCTTTTCTTAATAGGCCTCAGTAGGTTGGGTATTTTTACCCCTGTTTTCATGTCTTTGGAGGACAACTTGAATGTGGAGTTTGGTGTGGCCTATGATAGGCTTAAATTTTGAGAGCGAGTTGCTCTTTCTTGAAAATTGAGTTGTTGTATGCCTCGAGGAGGCTTTACCGTGTAAAGAGGAGCAAGTGCTCCTAGGCATGATTGGGGTCTTCTGCCCCTTTGTTGAATTCTGTATATCGTAAGATTAGGCTTATAGCTCAAGAATTGTGTGTCTGGCTCTCGGAGCCCAAATCCTGTAATCACTGTAATTGTACATTTTCGAATTGTGTTTCGGCTACTGAGTACCTGTTCTATTTGTTATTTCTTAATCTTGAAAAGAAAATATAACCTTGTTAAATTTTATCTTAACTTTAATTTCGTATTTTGAGACCTGTTCACCCCCGCACCTTCTTTCACCTCTGCTAATCCACCAAACCACGGTAATAATAATAATAATAATAATAATAATAATAATAATAATAATAATAATAATAATAATAATAATAATACGGCAGATCACTTCAGGGAACTGACAATACACAATTCTGATTGCACCCCAAATTGCAATTGTCCTAACATAGCTGAAGTCGAGACAATTCAATGTTTAGGTGATATTAAGTGAAAAAGTCAACGTAACTATCATATACGTAAAATTAAAAGAGCTACTTGTATATTTCACAGTTTAAAATAACTTACCTACGTCGTAAATGTAATGTAACTTTAAAGCTTTTCAGTCAGTCGAACACTAATTATAACACCCATGACACTAAAACATAAAATAATGTGGTTTTTACAGGTATGTTTGTAGTGTTATATGTGTTATAATTAGGGTTCGGCAGACTGAATACCTTTAAAGTTACGGTACGTTACCTTAACGGAGTCGACACGAAAAAGTATGGCTTCCTTCTTAACAAAATGGCACATCGTAAATATTAAATTAATGAGAGATATTTACTATATTCCACAAAACTCTGTGGTATATTACTATGTATTTTGCGAAATGTATTTATGCGAAATCGAAGGTGATTGGAGGACTTAGTAGCATATTTAATGCCTTTGGAGGGATTCAGCTAAATTATTCACTGATATAATTAGGATTTCTAAATACAGTAGTTCAGTAACGTATTTGATCAGGTGGAGTTTCCAAAGACATAAAATCAGAAATTAAATAACTATAGTATCTGGGTTTTATAATTGGACGAAATAGACGGTGTACTAGTCAACTTCCTAGTCACATTAAACGTATAATGTGGAAATGAAGAAACATTCGGAGAGTAAATCAACGGGGGTGTCCAGGTTTTATAATTCTACGAAATAGACCGTGGAAAAATTCGATGTGGAAATGATTAGCAACATTGTCAACAAGGAGGTTATTAATCCAAATGTTTGTTGTAAAATTCTTAGTAATGTAAACTGCGATAGTGCAGTTAGTGTATTGTTCGAAGTAGAAATTTGGAGATTGTAAGAAGACTGTCAAGCATTAGACCGGTTTTTAAACCGTGGCGACTACAGTGGTTATTAATGTACCACCCTGTCACGTGAATTCTCGCGCATACTTGAAGCTGTGACTTGATAACTTTAATGAAATAAATATGGTAGCTAGACAATTGCTTAACGAAAATTTCATTTCTCTAAACTAATGTCTGCTTGGTGTTGGGATTTCATTTTCCGCCAGTGTATGTATGTACTTCAGATGTGGTACTGTATCCCAACTCATAGCCTTTAGTATATCCACATAAGTCTTATCAATTCAAGCTGCTTTTCTAGTTTTCAACTTGTATATCTTTTTGTAAATATATTTGTTATCATAGGTAATTTTTAATACTTCATTAGTATTAGTCACCTCCTCTTCCTGGAATTATCCGTATATCCAAATATCTTCGCAGACTGCTAATACTTCTGCCTTCTGTAACTGCTCATTTCCCTTCGTCATTTATAATTCCTTGAATGTCCTTCCTGGAACCCGTCTCTGCCTAATATTACCTGTACATCTCTTTCCATTTTATCACTAAAATTCAAATGGCTGCCTATTATGCTTTCCATTATGTTATCCTTAGCTGATCTTCTTCTGTGAATCTGCCTTGAGATCCTGAGCATCTTGCTTCAGTTGTTCATAGCTTCTCCCTTGTTTGACATCTGTTAACATTCAAAACCTCCTTCTTCCTCTCCCTTTTTTACATCTATTTTTCCCTCCATCACCCTCTGTTTAAGACAATTTCTACGTAGTATGTGACCCAACCAGGATATTTTCCTCTTCCTTATCGTTTTCATCAGGTGTCTCTTCTCTCCTACTTTTCTTATCACTTCATCATTTCTCACTTTATCTGTCCACTTCACATTTTCCATTCTGCTCCACAACCATATTTCAAAACTTTCGAAATACTTTGTTTCTTTCTTTCTTTCTTTCTTAGTGTCCATGTTTCAGCTCCATACGACACTACACTCCACACAAAACACTTTGCGAACCTCTTTCTTAAATCAATAGGGATTGCTTTAGATGTCAAAAGCCCTCTCACCTTTCCGAAGGCTTCTTTTCCCATAGCCGATGTCTTCGCTAAATTCAAGTTCCTAATCCATGTTCTTCCGTATACTCGTATTCGAGCAACATGTATTTTCCGGATACATGGATTGTGTGTACCCACGCACCCAAGAAACGAATCACACCTTGTGTATGTAGAGTTGCGTAACTATTAGGGTTTATATGTGGTCGCATCCCAATATACAGTGCATGCAAACCGCATAGCAAATCCGGATTGTGGGCAAGAGCAAACTTTATACCGGTTTGCATTTTAATATCATATTTCGTCGCCATAAGATTTATCTGTGTCGGTACGACGTAAAGCCACTAGCAAATTTAAAAAAAAAACCTATAATACTGCGTGAAATTCCTGACCCTAATTTATAAATTCTCAGCAGTCTTCCACTAAAAGTAAACTCGTGTCGGCAACCCGAGGTAGTACAGCTCTTTTCAGGCACACCCCCAATGGAGGTAAGCTGCATGTACCGTTTCAACCACATACCAGCCCTCCTGCCATTTTTAAATTTCTGGTAGTACCGGGAATCGAACCTGAGCCCCCGAGGACAGCAGCTACTAGCACTAACCGTTACGCTAAGGAGGCGGGAAGTCTTCCACTGAATCACTGCTATGGCTTGTTTAACAAATATAGCAATGGAACCTCGAACAATTTAGAAAAAATAACGCAACTAAAAGGTTTTTCCAAAATATTTTCAGTGGCATTTGTTCTTATTTTACTTGAGAAGGCATGTTACGACGTCATAACATATATCGTCGTTGCGCCTGCGAAAACCGCTATGTTGTGGGAGAAATACTTATTATTATTGCTAGGGGCTTTACGTCGCACCGACACAGATAGGTCTTATGGCGACGATGGGATAGGAAAGGCCTAGGAGTTGGAAGGAGGGAGAAATACTGACCCGCAGCACATCTATCTATATATATATAAAATAAGAGTTTTGTCTGTACATTGCTCAGAATTTGAAAAGAGTGGTATTTCTGTATCGGTCATGTCCCAGTAACAAGAAAATGCATTTTTACTTTTCCGTAATGTCTGTCTGTCTGTCTGTCTGTCTGTCTGTCTGTCTGTCTGTCTGTCTGTCTGTCTGTCTGTATTATGTACACGCATCACGAGAAAACGGATGAAGACATTTTAATGAAAATCGGAATGTAAAGTCGGGTGATGAACCGCTACAATCTAGGCTATAAATTATTTTAATCACGCTGAGTGAAATGGTAGTTTAGGAGAAGGCTTGAAATTTAATTCTCAAATATTTGTTCTTAGTGGTCGTGTCTTAATGAAAATCGGTATGCAATGTCGGGGTAATAAGTCTATATAATCTAGGCCGTAAATATTGTATTCACGCTGAGAAAAATGGTAGTTTAGGGGAAGGCCTGAAATTTAATTCTCAAGTATTTATTATATTAGTGATCGTATCTTCACGAAAATTGGTTTGCAAAGTCGGAAAATAAGTCGCTGTAATCTAGGCCATCAATTATTTTATTCACACTGAGTGAAATGGTAGTTTAGGGGAAGGCCTGAAATGTGTAATCTATATATATAAAATAGCTTGTCCTGACTGACTGACTGACTGATTCATCATCGCCGAGCCAAAACTACTGGACATAAAGAAATGAAATTTTGGGGATATATTCACATTATGATGTAGGTGCTCGCTAAGAGAGGATTTTTGGATATTCCTTCGATAAGGGGGTGAAAAGGGGGGGGGGTGAAATTTTAAAATGAGTGTATCTATATCTCAAAACTTTAAAGGTTTATAGATGTGAAAATTGGTATTTAGAATCTTCTTTAAAAATAAGGAAACACGTATTTTTTTGTTTTCATAAAATCCCAATAGGAGGGGTGAAAAAGGGTGAAAATTGGGGAAAATGGGTTGAATGCCTTTAATCAGGATACCGGTACTTATATATCAGGAACTGAAGATATTACAGACCTCAAAATTGGTACTTTTGATCTCTTTTAAAAATAAAGAAACACGTATTTTTTTGTTTTTGGAAAATCCAATTAATGGGAGGGTGAAAAGGGGGTGAATTTCTAAAATGAGTGAATCTATATCTCCAAACTTTTAAAGTTTGCAGATGTAAAAATTGGTATTTAGAATCTTCATTAAAAATAAAGAAACACGTATTTTTTGTTTTCGGAAAAACGCAATAGGAGGAGTGAAAAGGGGTGAAGAAGGGGTTGAATGCCTTTAATGAGGCTACTTATATCTCAGAAACTGAAGACATTATAGACCTGAAAATTGGTGTTTGGGATCTCCTGTAAAAATAAAGAAACACGTACTTTTTTGTTTCTGGAAAACGCAATTAAGGGGGGGGTGAAAAGGGGTATAATGTTTTAAAATGAGTGTATCTATATCTCAAAACTTTTAAAGGTTATAGATGTAAAAATTGGTATTTAGAATCTCCATTAAAAATAAAGAAACACGTATATTTTGCTTTCGGAAAATCCTAATAGGAAGGGTGGAAAAGGTTAAAAAATTGGTCGAATGCATTTCACGAGTCTACTTATATTTCAGAACCTGAAGATATTACAGACCTGAAAATTGGTGTTTGGGATCTCCTTTAAAAATAAAGAAACACGTATTTTTTGCTTTTGGAAAATACAATTAATGGGGGGTGGTGAAAAGGGGGTGATTTTTTAAAATGAGTGTATCTATATCTCAAAACCTTTAAAGGTTATAGATGTAAAAATTGGTATTTAGAATCTCCTTTAAAAATAAAGAAACACGTATTCTTTTGTTTTCGGAAATTCCCAATAGGAAGGGTGTAAAAGGGTGAATAATGGGTTGAATGCCTTTCATGAGGCTACTTATATTTCAGAACCTGAAGATATTACAGACCTGAAAATTGGTATTTTGGATCTACTTTAAAAGTAAAGAAACACACGTATTTTTTCGTTTTTGGTAAATCCAAATATTGGGGGGGGGTGAAAAGGGGGGGTGAATTGTTTAAAATGAGTGTGTCTACATCTTAAAACTTTAAAATTTACAGATATAAAAATTGGTAGTTAGAATCTCCTCTAAAAATAAAGGAACACGTATTTTTTTGTTTCCTGTAAATCCTAATAGGAGGGGTGTAAAAGGGTGAAAAATGGGTTGAATGCCTTTAATGAGGATACACATATCTCAGAAACGAAAGATATTACAGAACTGATAATTCGCATATGGGATCTCCTTTATAAATAAAGGAACACGTATTTCTTAGTTTTTGGAAAAGCCAATTAATGGCGGTTAAACAGGAGTGACAAATTGGGGTGAATTTTTTGAAAGACTATATCTACAGAATATCTTGGAAACGTAAAATGTTACAGACGTAAAAAGTGGGTGTAAATCTCCTGTAAATGTAAAGAAATATAGGTGATTTGTTTTTGGAAACTCCGCTTAAGGGGAACTCAAAAGGGGTGAAATTTTAAAATGAGAATTTTTACAGTATATCTAAAAAAAACTTAACATGTTACAGAAGTGAAAAATGGTATTTTTATGTCTATTAAACATAAAGAAAAGTGTATTTTTAGTTTTCGGAAATACCACTTGGGAGGAGGGTGGGGGTGGGGGGTGGGTAAAAGTGACTGAAAATGGTGATGAATTCTTTTAATTAGACTACTGATATCTCCAAAATGAAGATGTTACAGACGTGAAATTTGATTTTTGCAATCTCCTTTAAAAGTAAAGAAACACGTATTCTTGGAAAATCCAATGAAGGGGGGGTGGGTGAAAGAATTGAAAAATTAATTGACTTAATTGTATGAGAATACATACATCTAATAAAAACTAAAGTTGTTACAGACGTGAAAATTAGTATTTGGATCACCTTTGTGATAGTACATATATCACACCCCTGAATTATATGTAGAAGTTAGAGATATTATTGTCAGTATTCGATTTATTATTATTATTATTATTAGTATTTCATTTGTATATTTTGACATTTATATTGGTAAGCTGGAAGATATCCACATATGTAGGTATGAGTAATTTGTTTTGCACGAGTGGGAAAACCTTGCTTTAATAACTCTGGTAATTTGAATGAGTCATCTGGCTACCCCAGTGTGTGTTGTGATGTACTTGTGTCAGGGAATTCCATTTGTCATGTATATATCCCAGCCTGTTGAGATAAGCTTGTTGTTGTACCAGGAAAGTTTGGTGATTCATGAAAACTCCCCAGAGTTTGTTATTGTCTTGGGAGGAAGAAGTAGTTCAGGGCTTGGTCTTGATTTGAGATCACTCATGATTGGCTGGCAAGCACCAATCCAGACGTCTCATCTGAAAGGAGGGGGATGTTGATGTCTATAAAGGTTGGTCATACGGCGGCAACCAGATGATTGTATGAAACACTGTAAGGAACATTGTAAGGGTGATTGTAGAGGTGATTGTAAAGGAACGAGAAGGAAGATAACTACAACTACAACTGACGCACTGTACGGGAAGGAAGTGGAGCTGATACACGGTACTGGAGTGACATGGCTGCAATGGACTGGACTTCAAACGTTCGTGGAGGGTAGTCGTGTTATGTTTGTGGAGAGTGCTTGCGCATTAAGTATTGCAGCACTTGTGGCGGCCTAGCATTATATGTTGGTGAAAGCTATCTCAGACTTTCCATAAATTTATATGTTGAGGATCGACAGACGTGTGTATATATCTTGACAACAAGTGTTAAAATATGTGAACACAGTAGTACAAGGTACAGTATCTGTGTGACGTGATAACTGCCGATTATGAGAATCGGTAAATCGAATTGATATAGAGACAGTGAAGGGTGTTTATCTTCATACATGTACATTGTTCATCGGACTATTTACAAATGGTAACTTAGTTCTCACTTTTGTTTTCCCACGGTTTTCATTATTGTTGTTGTTGTAAATATGGAGTCTTCCAGCAATATTTTATGTGTGTATTATATGTATAATGTTGTATGTTGATGAGGTGCACATGCACGGAATTTGTTCAGAATATAGTTAGCTATTTTAGAATCAGTGTTATTGATAAACCTAGGTGCAGTTCCTACCTAATTAGTCGTTTTCAGGAGGTTAGGTAAGGCCTGCAGCAGATGTACCAGTACGCAGCATTATGTACACGCCCTGGGATATAAAGTTTATCATGCTCTTATCTAAATTCGAGGGATCCATTCTGGTGAACTCTGGCGCCCATACTACGGACATTTCGGTTAATTATGCTTATTAATTTCATTAAGTTTTTGAGTAATTTTATTTATATATTTTTATTCATGATTTTATTTATTATTATCATCGAAAAAGTTACAATTGGCGCCCAGCGTGGGGCTGAATGATTGGTACATCTGTTAGGCGTATAAGCGTAGGTACACTTGTCAGGTGTGGTTGGAATTCTGCAAACTATGTCAGTGAAGTGTTTTATATGTACGTGATATGTATGTTGGAGTATGAAGAAATGTTGTAGCGAGTCGAGTATTATAAAATTGAGAAGTAGAGAGGTTGTTAAAGTTGCTGGTACCATGAATCAGGATAGGAGAAGTCAAAAGAATTCCACCACATTGAGTTTATCTAATTTAAGTGAGAGTAGCGAAATGGCTGATAGTAGGAAAGATCAATCGGCAACGATATGTGAGGAACCGAGTAACCCGTCTCAAACTCAGAATGTAGGGGATCAAGGGGAGGCTTCAATGCTCAGTATGCTTAAATCGCTACTTGATAGTCAGAGTAAAGAGTTGAAGAGTGAATTGAATTCCTTAAGTAATGAAATATGCAGTATTAACAGTAAAATCGATAATAATAATGTTGAATTGTCCAGTAAAATCGATAATAATAATGTTGAATTGTCCAGTAAAATTGATAATAATAGTGTTGAATTGTCTAGCAAGATTGATAGTCAGAGTAAAGAGTTGAAGAGTGAATTGAGTTTTTTAAGTAATGAAATATACAGTATTAATAGTGAATTAAATTCAGTTAGTACGGAACTGTCCAGTAAGATTGAGAATCAGAGTAAGGAATTAAATTCAGTGAGTGTTGAATTATCTAGTAAAATTGATAGTTTAAGCAGTGCTGTGAATGGTAGAATAGATGAATTAAACCAGAAATTTGACCATCAAAGCAGGGAAATTCAGGAAGTCAATAATAAGGTAGAAGCTCAATGCTTGGAATTGACTGAGAAAATCGAATGCCGATTTAATGTAGTTAGGAAAGAATTTGTTGAAAACAGCAAGGAATGTGATAAGAGAATAAAAATAGTGGAAGATAAAGTCGAAGAAATAGATAGAATTAAAACAAGTCAGAATGTTTTAGTGAAGCGAATAGATGAGAAGAATGAGAAATTGGAGAAAGACCTTAAGTCGGTAAAAGATGACCTCAATTCAGTAGAAGGAAATGCCAGAATGGTAGTGGAAGAAGGAATTAAATCATGTCATGTGAAATTAAGGCAGGAGATCAGTCAAATCCAATTAGGTAGCAATATATGTAATAGGTACGTATCTTGTACGAAGGACTCTGAATTACCCAAGTTTAATGGCCGGCAGTTTAATCCGATGGAATTCTTGAAAACGGTGGAGAAACGGTTTTCTAAGAATCTTGACGATGGTTTGATCGAGTGGAGTATGGTTGATGAGATGTTGGATATTGCATTTGTTGGAGAAGCGAGATCCTGGTTTCAAGTTTACAGACAGGGTATTTCGAGTTTGGAGGAATTTAGGGAGAAATTTATTTCTAAATTTTGGAGTGAAGCTATTCAGGGAAGGGAAAGAGATCGCGTGCTATTTGGCAAATATAGACCTCAGGAAGGTGTGTCTATGACGGAATATTTCTTAGCGCATGTTCTGATCAGCCAGAATATTGAAGGTCTAGCATCGGAGAGAGATACAGTCCGCCAGATGTTGAGACATTTTCCTGAGAAGGTCGGATTAGCTGCATGTATGCAGAATATTGTTACGATTAAGGAATTAGAGCAGCTGTTAGAGAGGTTTGATGCTTTGGAAGGGCAGGGGAGGACTAGGCAAAGTGAAGGTAGAAATTACGGGGATAATGGGAGACAAGGTAATCAGCTAGGGGGAGATAGGAATTATCAGAATTTCAGTCATTCTAGGCAAGGGAATCAGGGTGGTAATTCCGGAAGGGGAAACAGACAGTCTAATCAGGGAGTTAATCACCAGGAATATTTTAGCAGAAGACCTAATCAAGGGGAATCAGAAAGTAGGGGGCGTACGGATCAAAGACCTCCAGATCAAGTGCAGAGACATGATAATAGTGAACAGTCCATGTCAAGTAATTTAAACCGGAATCGGACTTCTTAGTTGGGTCAGATAGGCAGTCCGATACCGAAATTCCTATTCACGCGATGAAACAGGTAAGTTACGAGGTAGACGTGAAAGAGGAATCATTGTATGACCATGTGTTTTGTGTTCCGGGAGATTTTGAGAATAGAGGGCGTGATGAAGGTAAGAAAGCTGTGTCGGATGTCTTACTTTGTGCTAGTGGTGATGGTAATAGCGGTGTTGCGATCGATAATCTTGTAGAAGTTTCTGAAATTGAAAGTGAAGTTTTTTGTGAAGTTGATGAAGGTTGTTTTGTGAGTGAAGAGTGTTTACGGAGTATACATCATGAGGATGTTTGTGTTAATTTAAGTGTACGTGAGGAGAGTAAAGTTAGGTCCATTATGTGTGAAAATGGTGACTTTAAGATTAATGAAACTTCTGATAAGAGAGTCGAAAGTAGCAGTGTTGTTGACATGAAAGTGGTGCAAGTAGGAGCTGATATGGAAGGTGGTGAAGATGGATTAATTGTTGGGTCATTAAGTAGTAATGACAGCAATTTCAAAGTGTATTATGGTAAGAATTTCTGTAATCGAGTGAGCGTGAGTGAGAATGAAGTGCGTATGTTTGACAAGCGTATGTGTAATGTTTCATTTAAGACTGAGAGATGTGTGAAAGATTTGAATGACGTGCTGAGTGATATCGATGTGGAATGTGTGAAAAAGTATGTGATCTGTTTGCTTGCATTAATTATGAGTTTGTGGAAGAGTAAACATTGTGAGATTCCCGCGCATTTCAGAAAGAGGGATTTCTTGGTTATGAATGTCCGGAATGAAAGTTTGTATGATTCTTGTGTGACTGGATGGTATGAATGTTTGTGTGTGAGATAGTGTGGATTCTAGACGTAATCAGATTTTATTTCGGTACGCATTCCTCGCTTATCGATGCCAATGTTAAGTTTATGTATAGTTTTTGCATTTCATTTATATCAGGGTCCGTATGCTGTGGACAGTAGAATAGGCAAGTGTGCTTATAGGCTCCTAACCGCTGAAAATAAGGTCCTTGGGACATTTAATATCTATAGCCTTCGCAGATATAAGAGATAGGATCTGCACCTTGGATGTATATATTATCATTTATGAGTTATGTGTACAGTAGTAAGAAGGGATTGTATTCAATGGTATATGAAACAATCGGAGTTGTGTGTATATAGCCATATTATTATTATTATTGTTTGGACAAATTGTATTTCGTGTGTGCGAATACAATGCAGTAGACGCAATGTACATATCATTATTACAGTAAATTATGAGTTCAGTTATATAATTTATGAAGTTCTGTTTTATGGTGAATCATAATATATGATATCATCGATTCACCAAGGGGGCGTTATGTGATAGTACATATATCACACCCCTGAATTATATGTAGAAGTTAGAGATATTATTGTCAGTATTCGATTTATTATTATTATTATTATTATTAGTATTTCATTTGTATATTTTGACATTTATATTGGTAAGCTGGAAGATATCCACATATGTAGGTATGAGTAATTTGTTTTGCACGAGTGGGAAAACCTTGCTTTAATAACTCTGGTAATTTGAATGAGTCATCTGGCTACCCCAGTGTGTGTTGTGATGTACTTGTGTCAGGGAATTCCATTTGTCATGTATATATCCCAGCCTGTTGAGATAAGCTTGTTGTTGTACCAGGAAAGTTTGGTGATTCATGAAAACTCCCCAGAGTTTGTTATTGTCTTGGGAGGAAGAAGTAGTTCAGGGCTTGGTCTTGATTTGAGATCACTCATGATTGGCTGGCAAGCACCAATCCAGACGTCTCATCTGAAAGGAGGGGGATGTTGATGTCTATAAAGGTTGGTCATACGGCGGCAACCAGATGATTGTATGAAACACTGTAAGGAACATTGTAAGGGTGATTGTAGAGGTGATTGTAAAGGAACGAGAAGGAAGATAACTACAACTACAACTGACGCACTGTACGGGAAGGAAGTGGAGCTGATACACGGTACTGGAGTGACATGGCTGCAATGGACTGGACTTCAAACGTTCGTGGAGGGTAGTCGTGTTATGTTTGTGGAGAGTGCTTGCGCATTAAGTATTGCAGCACTTGTGGCGGCCTAGCATTATATGTTGGTGAAAGCTATCTCAGACTTTCCATAAATTTATATGTTGAGGATCGACAGACGTGTGTATATATCTTGACAACAAGTGTTAAAATATGTGAACACAGTAGTACAAGGTACAGTATCTGTGTGACGTGATAACTGCCGATTATGAGAATCGGTAAATCGAATTGATATAGAGACAGTGAAGGGTGTTTATCTTCATACATGTACATTGTTCATCGGACTATTTACAAATGGTAACTTAGTTCTCACTTTTGTTTTCCCACGGTTTTCATTATTGTTGTTGTTGTAAATATGGAGTCTTCCAGCAATATTTTATGTGTGTATTATATGTATAATGTTGTATGTTGATGAGGTGCACATGCACGGAATTTGTTCAGAATATAGTTAGCTATTTTAGAATCAGTGTTATTGATAAACCTAGGTGCAGTTCCTACCTAATTAGTCGTTTTCAGGAGGTTAGGTAAGGCCTGCAGCAGATGTACCAGTACGCAGCATTATGTACACGCCCTGGGATATAAAGTTTATCATGCTCTTATCTAAATTCGAGGGATCCATTCTGGTGAACTCTGGCGCCCATACTACGGACATTTCGGTTAATTATGCTTATTAATTTCATTAAGTTTTTGAGTAATTTTATTTATATATTTTTATTCATGATTTTATTTATTATTATCATCGAAAAAGTTACACCTTTAAAAACAAAGAAAAACGCGTTTTGGGGGGGGAAACCATCCTGGAGGGCGGGAGTGTAAAGGAGTTGAATTCCTTTCATGAGGACACATAAATCAAAAACTGAAGAAGTTAGAGTCGTGATAATTGGTATTTAGAAGATCCTTTACTATTAAAGAAACAAGTATTTTTTGCGGGAAAATTCACTTAGGGGGGGGGGGATTATTGTGAAATGAAGTGAAAAAAGGTAAATTATTTTTATGGGGATACTTATATCTCAAAACTGAAGGTAATAGACGTGAACATTGGTGTTTGGAATCTCCGTTAAACATAAAGAAAAAAGCATTCTTTTAATTTTTTGGGGGGGGGGTGGCGGTAAATAAACTTAAGGCGGTGGGGTGTAGAAGGAGGTGAGACCAATTGATTTTACTGTTATTAATGTACTTATAAGGATCCTCCGTTGCTCAGGCGGCAGCACGCCGGCCTCTCACAGCTGGGTTCCGTGGTTCAAATCCCGGTCACTCCATGTGTCATTCGTGCTGGACAAAACGGAAGCGGGACAGGTTTTTCTCCGGATACTCCGGTTTTCCCTGTCATCAGCTATTCCAGTAACACATAATAATAATAATAATAATAATAATAATAATAATAATAATAATAATATTCCGGACCGTCGTCAGATCTGCGACCGCGCTGGAAACGGCTCCTGGACGGGTAATGACTAAGAATGCAGTCCGGCCGCGGGTTCAGTGCCGCCAAGGCACCCAATATGACAGCACGCCAGATCTCCTGAAGGATTTTATCCATATTAAAAATATTATAGGAAAAGATGGCAAAGATTTACGGACCCAACTGACCGGGAGGAATACCTGAGCCTAGCCCGGAAGTACAAAATCGATTGCTGGAAAGGAAGATTTAAAAATGGGAGGAAACGTGCCGTAAAATAATAGAAAACCAGTCAGATCGGGAATTTTGGTGGATTCTCGCAGAAAACGAGTCAGATAGCGAATTTCGGCGGATTATATATTTAAAACAATAAGCATTCAATTATAAATTTCAGTATAATACCGTAGCGAAGCACGGGTATCTTGCTAGTTTATATATAAAATAAGAGTTGTGTCTGTACATTGCTCAGAATTTAAAAAGGATGGTATTTCTGTATCGGTGGTGTCAATAGTAACAAGGAAATGCACTTTTTAATTTTCCGTAATTTCTGTCTGTCTGTCTGTCTGTCTGTCTGTCTGTCTGTCTGTCTGTCTGTCTGTCTGTCTGTCTGTCTGTCTGTCTGTCTGTCTGTCTGTCTGTCTGTCTGTCTGTCTGTCTGTCTGTATGTATGTATTGAACCCATGACCTTTGTGCCCTAAGAACATTATGCATAAATTGACAAATCATTTAGAAGTTCGATTCTTGAGAGCATGGATTTGACACGTGACGAGGGGGTGATTACCTTCGGTCCCACGCTCTGGGGTACGTGACGTCAGCCACACGTGTCGACGGCGGAAGAATCTCAAGTCATTTTTGTGAACTATTTCGAAGCGCGTGTACATGGCGTGATCCAAGCCAAGTCAAAAAATATAGTGCCTATCAAAGGAGGTCAATCATCTCACAAATCGAACCCGTATAAATTTTAAATGTCCATGAACACTACCGCCAGAAATGTAGCAAGTATGTAGTCACTTTCAAAACTCTTGAAATTACAGTTTAGTTAAGACAGAAAATGTATAGAAATTTTCTTGGCGGCAAAGGGAGATACCCGAAGAGAGGGGGTAACTCCTATAAATATGAAGGGACGCCATGACGAAGTCTCCTTCTCCGACATTTAGAGTACGAAGCGGACGAAAAACTGTTGAGCTGCTCTGTGAAATCAAACAACAAAAGTAGACTGAGTTCAACTGCAGATTTTAGCCATTGCGGCTGGGGTCTTGACTCCATGTGGAGATAGTTTCTTGAGTGGAAATAATTGTACCAGATAGGACGGTCAAAGTACTGAATACATTCTAATGTGATAAAGTAATTCGTGTGCGGAAGTAATTATAGTCCATCGTGTGCGCTCCACAAACAAGTGAAGGGTAGTTTCATTTTTTATGCTTTATTCCAGGAAACCTGAAGAAATATAATAATGATCTGTAAAGCCATGAATGTAAAAATGGCTAAATAAAATGCCAGGGTCGCAGGTGAGCCCTATGACGAACAATGGTGTGACTACATGAGGTAGGTGACTTTCCATCTTAGTACCTATTATATCTTGTTTCATGATCTCTAAAAGTGTATTTGAATGGGGATATACGACGCAGTGGTCACCCCTATTAAGTTTTGTAAATGTGAGAATACGACTAAAAGAGTCATTTGTTTTATTTTCCACTTGGAAAAATTTTTGAAGTCTTGCGAGTGCCGTATAATGTTGTAAAAAAGTTATTGAATAGGGTTTCGAAGTGATATCACGTCCACCGAGCTCGATAGCTGCAGTCGCTTAAGTGCGGCCAGTATCCAGTATTCGGGAGTTAGTAGGTTCGAACCCCACTGTCGGCAGCCCTGAAGATGGTTTTCCGTGGTTTCCCATTTTCACACCAGGCAAATGCTGGGGCTGTACCTTAATTAAGGCCACGGCCGCTTCCTTCCCACTCCTAACCCTTTCCTGTCCCATCGTCGCCGTAAGATCTATCTGTGTCGGTGCGACGTAAAGCAACTAGCAAAAAAAAAAAGATATCACGTCCAATGTAGATCGTCATCCGTGTGAGTGTACTGCCTATATTTTGTGATGTCAAATTAAGATGTTCATTCGACGTAAAATTTTTCTGTCTGCAATTTGACGTTAATAATGTAGGAATCCATGGTTACTCATTTTCAATCGAGTGGAAGCGCGCTGTCGGGTGAGAATCTAGGGTGATGAATTTGGTCACGGAGAGAAACGTTTTCTAGGCCCATTTTAAACTGTGTCTGACTGACCATAAAGGATCTAGTAGAATTTTCAATCATTTTTCGTAAAAATCAAGTTATTAAAAATACGATATCATGTTATGCGAAGCTGTTCATCACTAATGCATTTGCGTATTAGACGTCATGAATTCTAGTAATGATTTTATTCCAGTTCTTTGTCGGTGATAGTTGTGGAGTTGGGAAACAGAGGTTAGTTTTGTCGTATGAGTTGATATGAGATTTGTGAATCAGGTTGGACCTGTCAGTGAAGACGGGACATGATAGCCCGAGGAATATTTATAATGTTGGGAATGGAAAGAAATATATAAAAATCCATGGCGGTATTAATTTGCGACGCGTATATTTATTGTGGGCATCTTGAAGCATAATCTGTGCATTTTGTTGGTTAGAATATCGTATTTGTTTAATTATGTCGGCAGAGTTTAAAAGGGAGCATTTTGAGAAGCCAGTCAACTGGAACAAACCAGGTGTTTCATGTTACTGCCAAGCGAACTTGGGGACGAGAGGCCTCAGCTGAGAGGGTTACACCGTAGGATAACGGGACAGGCGTGGAATTGAGATTGTATTCTCGGCCGGGGAGAACGTTAAAATGCTGGATTTAGTTGAAATTCATAGCCGGTAATAACCTGAGTATTGTGGAATACTGTAAAATTTGTTTAATTGGGGACGTAATGAACATTTGAAATCACAAACTTCGAGTATAAGGAACAGAGTAACCAAATTCAGGGTTGTCCAAAATATAGAGCAATGGTTGTGATTGAACCGTGTGTTTGGTCTCCTCCCGCCTTAAAGGACATGATACCTGTGCAGTGCTCCTAGTGAGCCCATTGAAATTTTCTACTATTAATTGTGCGTGTTTCCATCTATCTTGGCCATGTTGTAATAAATGTATTCTCTCCCTGTTCCTCACTTATGGCTCCTTGGGCAAGGAACTCATTCCGTCCTGGAGCGTCCCTCCGTATTTGCTTTCCTTTTCGAATGTTGATCGTCTGCCATGCCCCTGCTCGCGTCAGCTTACCCCCTCCCGGCTTCTCCGAGAGAGGGGGCGTGCTGACGTTGGTATTGAGACCTACCCCTCCCGGCGAGCCGGTGTGCCTCGCCGGGTGATGGACTTTCTCACTTACCTGCTGCTCTTGGAGTAGAGCACTACTCTTTCGTTGAACCAAGGACCGTGAGGGGGGCATGGGAGGTAAGATCTACTGGCTTGCTATGTGTTGGTAGGATGATGGGAGGAACTTGAAACTAGGAACTTGTACGAATATGTAACGCCATGCATCTGGTTGTAATTTGATAAGGGACGGCTTGGTGCCGAGATATTTTGTGAAAGTAACTTAAAGTGTTGTATGTTTCTTGTATCATGGGGAAAAAGCTCACGAAAGTGAGAGAAAGGTGCCAGAATGTTCTGGACGTGTAGTTTAGGAAGTATGCGTGTCATCGTGCCCGAATGAGTTGTTCATTGTGTTTTCACTGTTAGAAGATTTTTCCTTACCTTGTAACTGGTGAGCTGTATATACGTTGTAGCGCTGTAGTGATTAGTCAGACATTTATTTGTACCAAGGCGCGCAGGTTACGTTATGTCAGACCGTTTATTGGAGGAGAGGAATTCCTCTATGTTTTACGAGGATGAGAAATGGAAACGGGTCAAAACCTCCTTTAGTTATGTTGATTTCCAAGCGCTTCCGAATTTGTTTGTTTTCCATTGTCTGTGAATAAATGTTGTTGTCAAGCTGTTTGGAATTGGGTCTTGACATTAAACCTCTGGGTTGGACCTTTCATTTATATCCAGATCCCTGGCCCGCTCTCCTTTGGGTCGTCCTGCCGGTTGAATTACGGCACAGTGATTATGGTTTGTCTGCGAGGGGTGCGCAAAATTTATAAATGGTATGACGAGATATGACATCGTAATTATATGGCGAGTCGTTTGGTTTGTACGTAGATTATTAGGATATCCAAGTGTTAATAACGGTTAGGACTAGATTAGATTTAAAGTGTGAGATCATGAGACAAGATATATAACTGGACATGAATTATGTAACAATTCCTTTCCAGCCAGATAAATATGACAAGATTGAATTTACGTCACAGCTGCGTAGGAATTTGTGAAGAAACCAGAGTCCGCGGAGATAAAATTTACTGTTCTTTAACATTTCGTTAAATCATTTAAATTTATCTAATTATTAAATTCAGTGAAACCGCATTTTGAAATAACTTTAATCAAGCTAATAACTTTTAAGATGCATTCTGGAAATGTTAGTTTGTTTTCTGGGGAATATTTAAATGGTAAAGTAACGATTAGGGGGACATATCCGAAGGAAATGGATTTTTCTGCCACAAAGTTTGTGAGCATTGCTATTGTTGTAATTATTTAACTTTGATTGATTGAGCAGTGAATATGCTGGGGATAGTAAAGGGGAAACTTTGGTCATCAACCGATGTAATTTAATTGTGTTTAGCCTTCAGCCTAGAAACTTGGATGGTCATGGGGTCATCAACCTCAGTGACTTAGATTAGGGCCATATGCCACTGTAGCATCATTTCCTTGCGGTCATCATCCACAATGACTTTAAAGTAACTTAGAAGTTTAGATGTCGGTCCATGACATAGACGCAGGTCACATCGATTCAATTAAGGGTCCATGCCGTAGAACTACTGTGTGGCACTCACCGATTGGACTGCCTTAATTATACCCAGAGTCCAGAGTTCGTGTTACGAGGGCTGGACCATAATGAATCACTATGATGGTACATGTGGTCTCACATGGAAGCCGAATTTAAGGATTTCCAGACTTTCCTTTCTTAATTAATTAATAATTGAGATAATGGTTTCTAGTAAGAATGCCCATCAGGCAGTTACGTTAAAGTCTCACACCAGTGTTCTGACCTTTATGTAAAAATGATTGTGGTGTCCAGTGGACACAATTGACTTCTATGATACCGTTGACATATCAGATTGCTTCAGAATGTTCCTGAATAAATAGGAATCTTTTTAACAGACCTTTCTTTCCAGTAGATAGATTAGAATTACTGAACCCTACCTTTACCTCAGCAAGTGACGAAGAACCCGATACGACCCAAGAGACAGATTTCATGAACTTTGCTGATAGGTAAGAAAGGTAGGTATCCCTCAATATGGACCAAAGTATGTATGTATGTATGTATGTATGTATGTATGTATGTATGTATGTATGTATGTATGTATGTATGTATGTACACGCATCACGAGAAAACGGCTGAAGAGAATGTAATGAAAATCGGTATGCAAAGTCGGGAAATAAGTCTCTACAGCCTAGGCCATATATAATCGTATTCACGTTGAAGGAAATGGTAGTTTAAGGG
Source organism: Anabrus simplex (assembly GCF_040414725.1). NCBI lineage: Eukaryota > Metazoa > Arthropoda > Insecta > Orthoptera > Tettigoniidae > Anabrus > Anabrus simplex. The sequence goes on along the minus strand of NC_090266.1, from coordinate 425,042,161 downwards.
AAGGTCTATATTTTTATGTTATGAGTGGCCCTATCGTAATGAAAATCGGTATGCAATGTCGGGAAATAAGTCGCTACAATTTAAGCCATAAATAATTGTATTCACGCTGAGTGGAATGGTAGTTTAGGGGAAGGCCTAAATTTTAATTCTCAAATATTTGTGTTATTAGTGGTCCTATCGACAAATACTACATTACTAAAGTTATATAGTATTAAATTTCCGATCATTTATGTCTTATAATTTTTACCGTACCGGCTATGATAAGAGAGATATTCATGAATTTGGATTTTTGTTGCTAAGTCCATTTCATCGCCAAGTCACGAGAAAATGGGTAAACAAAATGTAATGAAAATCGTTAAGTAAAGTCTGGGAATGAGGAACTACAGTCTACGCTATAAATAATTTCGCAAGACACCCTTATATCACAGAGTCGAAAGAAAACTAAATGTGAAGGCCTAAAATACAGAAAGATCATAACATTGAACAACAATAACATTACATTGACCATTGTTTGTTGTGAAGTGCTTTTTGCATTATGTTGCCAGTCATATCCGACAGATGGGATTACTACTGTATACCGAGTTTTTTAAAATTTGCTTTACGTCGCGTCGACACGGATAGGACTCATGGCGACGATGGGATACGAAAGGGCTAGGAGTGGAAAGGAAGTGGCCCTGGCGTTAATTACGGTACACCCCCTGCACTTGCCTGGTGTGAAAATGGGAGACCACGGAAGACCATCTTCAGGGCTGTCGACAGTGGTTTTCGAACCCACTACCTCCCGGATGCAAACTCACAGCTGTGCGCCCCTAACCGCACGGCCAACTCGCCCGGTCGTACCGAGTATAACCGTCTGCCTGAATATTGGCGGGAAGTAGCTGGTAAGTTAGGTAACTTTCTTCTCAAGCATGCCATTCCTCTGGTTCATAAATTTTCTGATACTACTGGTACGTAACAAACTGGTTCATCATAGCATTCGAGCTGTTCAATCTCTACCCCGAGGAACTGATTGGAATGAGCAGTGTGTATATTTAACAGAACAATGGCAGAGTAATGTTCACGGCTGTCTGCGGCCTGGTCATTCCAGCTCTGGAACTTTGGACTGTTAGATCGGCATCATCGTAGTACTGCTCGTTAAAAGTGAGAAAATGCGTGGTTTTTCATTTGAGCGAGTATTTTATATAACATTGTTTTTAATCCCTATATTCCTCCTGATATTTTTGTAATGGCCCAAGTTAACTGTAGTTAGGAAAACCACAAAGACAGTCTTTCTGAGAATCCCGTAGCGAAACACGGGTACATCAGCTAGTCTATATATAAAATAACTTGTCCTGACAGACTGACTGACTGACTGACTGACTGACAGATTCATCATCGCCGAGCAAAAACTACTGGCCATAAATGAAATAAACATTCATATTACAATGTAGGTGCTCACCAAGGGAGGAATTTTAGATATTCCCCCGCTTAGGGGGGAGAAAGGAGGATAAATTTTTAAAATTAGTGTATCTACAGTATATCTCGAAAACTGAACAGTTTAAGGACATGGAAATTGGTATTTGGAATATCCTTTTTTTTACTTATTTTTACTTCGGAAAATACTGTTAAGGGGGGTAGAAAAGGAATTGATATCTTTTAATGGATACGAATATCTCAAAAACTGAAGATGTTACAGGCATGAAAATCGGTATTTGGAATCTTTTTTAAAATAAACAAACACACTTTTTTGTTTTTGGAAAATCTACTTAAGGGGTGGTGAACGGGAGTGACAAAGGGGGTGAAGCTTTGAAGTGAGTATATCCCAAACACGTAACATGTTACAGACGTGAAAATTGGTATTTGGAATCTCCTGTAAAAGTAAAGGAACACGCATATTTTGTTTTCTGAAAATCTACTTAAGGGGAAGTGTTAAAGGGGGTAAATTTTTAAAATGAGCATGTATACAGTACATATAAAAAACTTAACACGTTACAGACGTGAACATTGGTATTTTTAATCTAATTTAAAAAAGTTACACGTATTTGTTTGTTTTCTAAAAAACCTCAGTAGGGGGTGGGGGTTGTAAATAGGACTGAAAAAGGGGTTGAATTATTTTTATGTGGATACCTATATGGAAAAAAACTCAAGATGTTACAGAAATGAAAATTTGTATTTGGAATTTTCTTTAAAAATAAAGAAATACGCATTTTTATTTTTGGAAAATTCAACTAAGGGTGAATAAATGAACTGAAAAATGAGTTTAATTCCATGTATGATGATACTTAGATCACAAAAACTAAGGATGTTACGGTCGTGAAAATTGGTGTTCGGAATCTCCTATAAAAGTAAAGAAACACGCGTTTTTTGTGCGGGGGATCAACTTAAGGGGGGTGTAAAAGGAATTGAATTATTGTTATGAGGATAAAATAAGAAGTAGACTTAAAAACATACACCCCTAAGGGGTTTTGACTGCGGGATGAGGAATGATGACAAAATGAAACGTTTATATGAAACCGTTTGAATTACGAAGTTAAAATGTCAAATGATACCCTAGATGTTAAATAAGAGATGGTTTGAAACATATTTAACCCCCGAAAGAGTTAAATGGGGGTTAAGATCCAAAAACAAATATATTCTTTCCTTCCTCCGAAACTGTTTAACGTACGGAGACAAAATTGCAAATAGCGGTATATATTTTGAATCCTAGGTGTGAAATTGGAAATATATTTAATTAAGGTACAGCCACAGCATTTCTATGGTGTGAAAATGGGAACCACGGAAAACCATCTTCAGAGCTGCCGACAGTGGACTTCGAACCCACTATCTCCCGGCAAGCACACAGCCGCGCGCCCCTAACCGCACGGCCAACTCGCCCAGTGGGTGAGACTTTGGGACGGGTATACAACTGGGGAGAAGAATCAATACCTCGCCCAGGTGGCCTTACCTACTATGCTGAACATGGGCCTTGTGGGGGATGGAATGATTGGCCATTGGGGGCTGCCAAGGTGAGGCACTAAAGGCGTGTTCGATTCACCCGAAGGGACGTGTGTTCAATTCAACGTCAGAGAGTCAAAACATCCAGAAACGGGACTTCTATTTCTGGACAGGCACATGGTAATGGGGTTCACTGAACCTACTCAAAAATAAGTATAATCTTAATTCCTGAGGACAATGATAGCCAGCTCGTCCTACATAGTGCCGAAGTTAGGAACAGAGAAAGCCTTTACCTTACTCTTCTCCGAGGGGTCTGTACGGAGATTGACTGAATGTGACCACTCCTGTTTCTGTGCCTTTTAATTTGGAATATATCAGTCTAACAATCGTCTCCCACATCTCCCTCTGCTCCTTTAACAATTCACGGTAATCCACTAGTTTCCTAGGTAACCTACTCTCCTGTTGATATGGGCAGGATCATGTAACGTGTTCATTCGTATCTTACTAGGGAAAGTTTTTTACCTGGATCTAAAATTTAGGCTCCAAGCAAATTAATGTACTACAATAATACGGGTACAACTTTAATACGTTGGTTACGTACAGTCTTGGCAGGCTGATATCTTGATGAAAATGAAAATCCACAGCCTGTTTGCAGTCATTCGACTGGGTCAGGTATGGAATTAATGAAGCCCCCATCTAGCGGCGAGAACAGTAATTGTGCCGGCTGCCGAAGCCTGTCGCACTCCTCTGGGGCAATGATTAATGAATGGCAGGTGAAATGAAATGATATTGGAGAGTGTTGCTGGAATGAAAGACGATATGGAAAAGCGGAGTACCCGGCGAAAAATCTGTCCCGCCTCCGCTTTGTCCAGCACAAATCTCACATGGAGTGACCGGGATTTGAACCACGGAACCCAGCGGTGAGAGGCCGGTGCGCTGCCACCTGAGCCACGGAGGCCATTATATCTTGATATTGCTGAAAAATACAGTACACTTTATTATAACATATAAAATACGTAGAAAACAATATCAAGAACGCAAGAGAATAACTACGGTTATTCGAGAAGAACCACAGCATTTCCTAATAAAAAATTTAAAAAAAACATTACTGACAGTTTACAAACTCCTAAGGACAAAGAAACCGCGAAAAAGAATAAAACTTAATTTAGGGTCATGAACAATGTTTTTTTTGTTTGGGTCATGTCCATAGACTGGTTTGATACATCTCTACATGCCGCTCTATCTTGTGCTAACATTTTCCTTTCCTCCTAACTACTACATCCTACATCTACTATAATCTGTTTGTCACATCGGTTTTCATACCTAGGTCTACCCTCACTGTTCTTACCGCCTACAGTTCCCTCAAAAACTAACTGAACAAGGCCTGGGGGTCTTAAGATATGTCCGCCAATGTATCTCTTTTTCTGGTAAAATCTCGCCAAATCGTTCCACCCTCACCAGTTCGATTCAGTATCTCTTCACTCATAATTTTACCTATTATTCTAGAAATAATAATAATAATAATAATAATAATAATAATAATAATAATAATAATAATAATAATAATAATAATAATAATAATAATAATAATTTCACCATCATGATGTTCGAAATTCCTTTTATGAGGGACATTGGAGTGTCGTAATTTCGTCCTGAAAACGGATTCTTTAACATGCCAATAAATCTACCGACATGAGTTTGTCTCATTTAAACATTCCTAATGCTAACCGACTGTGCTGAGATTCGATCCTGCAGTCTTATCATGGGAGACGAGCGCTTCAGCCAACTATTCTAAACTATTTCCACCGGGCAAGTTGGCCGTGCGGTTAGGGGCGCGCAGCTGTGAGCTTGCATCCGGGAGATAGTGGGTTCGAATCCCACTGTCGTCAGCCCTGAAGATGGTTTTCCGTGATTTCCCAGTTTCACACCAGGCTATGCTGGGGCTGTGCCTTAATTAAGGCCACGGCCGCTTCCTTCCCATTCCTAAGCCTTTCCTATCCCATCGTCGCCATAAGACCTATCTGTGCCGGTGCAACATAAAGCAAAAAAAAAAAAAAAAAACTATTTTCCCTGCTGACAGTCCATTCTTCCATAAAATTGTGATATTTTATACCACATTTTCTACGATTTGTTCTACGATACTGACAATTTTTGTTAGCTCCTGAGACGAACGGAAGTGAACTACGATTACGTGGGAACTCAATATAGCAGCAGGCATCTGCCCAATTGCTTGCAGATGGATCAATTTAAAGTGCAGAGCTTCTGTTGTTATGGACCGAGAGCCTGGTGATGACAAGTGTGGTGACAGCTGATGCAGAGTGCTGGAGGGAAGATGCTCGCCGGAACACAGAGAAGAACGACCTTGAATATTGCGCGAAGTTCAAGTGCATCTGATGACTGTTGAGAGAGGTTGATGCATTCATCCTTGTCAAAAGAAGAAGGCTTTCACTTTGATTGTAAATTCTTCCCAGAGAATACAGCTGTGTTCGGGTCTAGACTTCAGCGGTGGCCATGGCGAGTGGCGACCGGTTTATTGATAACGGACCTGCCAGGGCGACACAGTGGTCTGCTGACCCATTGCACCACCGCGCGCCTGCCAATCCACATACGCAACAGTCGGTCGTACCGCTTCTGCAAGAAGCCTTCCGCTTTGCTTCGCCGTGGCTCGTTCGCTAGTCCATGCCCCGCCAGCTGTATTGCCTCGCCTGGTTCTCTCGCGAAGTGCTGCCAGACTTCTCTAGTGACTGCCGTAAGTACCAGCATTAATCAAAATTTCCCGCTGTGCTCGTCTTTGATGGTATTGCCCAAAGCTCCCTCTTGCTCTAACCGAATTTAAAAGCCAGTTTTCTGTTGTTTAGTAGTATAAGTTTATCCTTACTTTCTCGTACCGTAGAAGAGTCAAGCTGAAATGACTTATTCGTGTGTCTGAAGTGTGTACTTCTGTACGTGGTAGTGAAATAAGGAAAGGTTACTCAGGCGTGTGAAGAGTGAGTGTATGGTAAATTTTAACAGCTCTCTGGAAATTTTGTTATTTTTTTTAACAGCAAACTGTGACATTTGTTACCTATACGTTAAAATTTGATCAATGCGAAACTTAAATCAAGTGGAAGTGCGTAAGTGCGTGCAGCGCGTTTTTTCGGTTGTTAATTATTTTACGTTAGTCGGAACCTGGTTAACACTAGAACGGTATCTAGCCAAATAAACTTTGTCAAAAATGCTGTGCAGAGGTTGGAATTTAAGAGTACTTTGTGTGTTACTTTGGTCTCCAAGTTTTGAGACCTCTCTTAACTAGAGATATGTCCAGAAGTAATCGCGTAAACAAGGCCGATGACTTCGTATTCTCTGCCTTCCTTGCCCAGCAGAGTGAAATTACAGATTAGCCCCGTAAAAACAAGTCTCTCCCGCCAAATGCCTTACACACCGCAATAAGTTATTCTTTTTGGCATGTTTCAAAATTTTGTTGCATACTTTAGAAACGTATTAAAAGTAATATTACGTGTATTTTAGATGTTTCATTCTTGAATTCAGTGTGTAATATAAAGTTTACTTTTTTATCTTTAGTATTGTATAAAAGAAATATTGTTCTGTGAGCTTATAGTGTTCATGGTTATAATACAACCTGCAAATTTATTCTGAGTATTGTAGAACTGTTCCAACTTCTCGTATCAGCTATTTCTGTTCGTCTCTCTTTGCTGTCTTTCATATTCCTTTTACATGAGAGTTTTGCTCACTTTCCTTCAAGTCGTCACGGCATGCCTCCTAGTACGCTCAGAAAATGCGATCGTACTAGTGCTGAATTGCGTAGTAGTTAATTATGTTCCGGCTCCATAGCTGAATGCTTAGCATACTGGCCTTTAATCAAGGGGTCCCGTGTTCGATTACCGGCTGCGTCGGAGATTATAATCTTCATTGGTTAATTCCGACGGCTTGGAGGCTGTGTGTGTTCTTCAGCATTAGAATTAATCATAGATAAGAGCCCCAGCTTCACAGTCGTGCAGGTCGCCTACAGGCGTAAACCCGAAAGAACTGCACCAGGCTTTACCGGAGGCCACGCGCCATTAATTATTATTATTATTATTATTATTATTATTATTATTATTATTATTATTATTATTATTATTATTATTATTATTCCGTGCTGAGTATCTCGGATGGTAGAGCGCTGGCTTTATGAGTCCAACTTGGCAGGTTCTATCCTGGCTCAGTCTTGTGGTATTTGAAGGTACTTATATACGTCAGCCTCGTGTCAGTAGATTTATTGGCACGTAAAAGAACTCCTGCGAGTCAAAATGCCGGCACCTCGGCGTCTCAGAAAACCGTAAAAGTAGTTAATGTGACGTAAAAACCAAATTATTATTATTATTATTATTATTATTATTATTATTATTATTATTATTATTATTATTATTATTATTATTATTATTATTATTATGAGTGCGGATTTTATGTTGCTGTGATGCACCCATTTGAGTAATTGTAGCTATTTGGATCAGGTCTTCCAAAATACAATACAAAATACAATTGATATTGCACTATTTTCCTCAAGTAAATCCATATAAACCGTGGATGGCAACGCACATACTTTGTAATGTGAAAGTTGATGCGGCTTGGAATCGAACAATTGAATTCGGGCACTGAGAGAAGGGTTGTGTGAAGGTGACTTTGTGGCCTCAACGAACCATGAGAAAACAACCCTAACAGATAATGCAATGGAAATTAACGAGATGCTATGACTAAAGATGTCCCAAGATTCGAATGTGAAACAAACCACATATTGGGTGAAACCGAGGTGTCCTACCCGCAAGACAGAACAAGACCAAATTCGTGGTATCTGGCATATCAACCGCAAGCTCGTTTCTGTAGCAACAGAGAAAACACTTCAACCCAATGATCTTTTAAACATTGCTTTTCAAAAAAAATCATCTGGGAATGAATATCTTACTCGGTGAATCTTCGTTTATAACTGTGGACGTAGGGCAAAAGTGCGTATTCCAAAACATAACTTTTCAGGATAGAATGTTAAACATTCAACCCCTTCTAATAAATCAGGGATTTGCACTGTGGATATACTTGGTGCAAATACGTGAATAGAAATGGATAATCAACCATGACAGATCCTATAACGGAATATACAATTTTTATTGCCATCTTCTTGATAAAAAGTACGCATTTCTGATAAAAAAATGTTAGAAGAGACAAAAATAGTTAAGTTCACATAAGTAGTCTTGCTTTCATTATTACTGTTTTTGTTAAAGCAGGAAAAACGGCATTTTTGAACATGGGTAGATTTCCCGGGTGAAAAATTTAAGCGATACACTTACTTTTGTTTGAGAACATATACATAAATTAACTTGATTATACAGTGTTTATTTATAGTAAAATCTTCTAAACACTAGGCCCTAAGTAAGAATACGTAAGTAAAGTTATTTACTTATACACAAACAAATTAACGTGAATGCTGACCGTGGGAAGTAACATAAATGTATAGGCCTATGTGTTTTCTTTTACACATTCACAACGACTCTGACCTGGCGATACCTTCTTAAAGAGTGCTGCACTCCGCCCTTGCTACTCTCAGTTAACACCAAATGACATGGTTCTGAGAGTAGAGGGCCGAACCTTTGAAGCTGCAATAGTTTTGAAAAACTGAGTTTCATACCACAGAGCCGACATCCTAAATATGGTTTCTCCTCAGCTAATCACATTTCCTCAAACTGCGACGGTGTAATTTAACAAGTGTCGGGGTATTTTTTGTAATTATATTCCCAAATAAACACATCTATACGACCAATACAGACAGCACTGGAACACAGGATACCAAATCAATATTTCCACTTACATGACCTCACAATGTGTGCTATCAAGAGTAACATATCTGGAAAAGCCTTCCAGGGGTTTGCTGCTTACGAAACGTGGGAGGCAATCATGGAACACAGCTGAGAATGGCACTAATTTAACTTATGTGTGCAAAAAATCTTTCCTTTCATTTTCCCGATTGATCTCCCTTGGAGAACTCTGAATTGTTTGTGAGGTCTAGGGAGTCTTCCATTTGCCCACCTTTCATGGACCTTCCATTTCTTTACCGACAATTCAATCTTGAGAGAGATTCAACACTGTGAAATTTTGTCAATTGGTCACAGTGGATCTTAAGATGATGTAATGAAACTGTGTATCTAATAGCATCCTTTCCCACCTTCGTACCCGACCGTATTAGAGTCACACGTAGTGCATATTTAGACAGTTAATAGAAGTCAAATGCACAGTAAATACATATTATTTTTACAGTGAAGTGAGTCCAGTAAATTTAGGGATTCCACGTGTCATGATTTGTATTTCAGCTCCAAAAATACTCTTCGAATGGGTTTACTTCGGTGACACAACTTACTTATTAAATCAATGGGAGATTTCTTCTGTGTGGCACCGCGAAGTATTACTAGTTTTGGAATATGCCTTCTAGTACGATTTCTAATTAGCTAAGTTCAAGTTACGATGAACAACGACCATTCATGGAAAAAACATTGTGCCCTGAAGATTTCCGCAATTAAGCCACATTGGGCGTTGTCAGGTCTTGAGTAGGTGACCACGTACTGTTGGCTGGTGGAGGAATGGAAAGGAACTGGCCACCATAGGACAAGTTGGTTGCCAAAGTCCAAGACTCGATAAGGCAATAAGTTAATCTACTTTCAATGGTGCAGAGCTGTAATTGTGTCATGTGTCAATCCTAGATGTTAGAGGTATAAATAGTGTTACCATTTCAAAGCGTAAGCATAGGTGAAGTAAAAAAAAAAAAATGTATGACGAGTGGTACACTATAACCTGAGCGTGAGTTTTGCAACGCTAAAGTTTAACTAATGCTAGGATTTTAGCCAGATTATGGTAGGCTATCCTGCCATTGAAATCCTCAAGAGATAAACGTAAACAACTTTAGGACGTTCTAGGACATATTGCTCATAGTTGATGCCACGTAACTATGCTTATGCTATATTGATTACAAGATTATTTCCACTAAACGAGTTAAGTTAAGGTTTGATCCATTGAATACTACAGATTTAAGTCGAGATTTAAGTCCAAATAACTTTTTCTTTGGTACTGATTAAAGTCGCACTAATTCAGGTTGGTTTTCGGTGACGGTGGTATAGTAAAGTATTAGGCGCGTGGAACAAGCAACTCTGACATTTATTAAGGAACATTTGCCCGGGCATTTGCCCGATGTAAAATTGAGAAACCATGGAAAGCCATCTTCAGGGCTCTCAATCCGTCTCCCAAAAGCAGGCTTACAGTTATACGGTCTGTGCCGCGCAACCAACTCTCTCAGTGTCCAAATAACTATTGATCATTCTAGGAGCCAATAGTGAATGGTAGTTGCTCCATGAACTCAAACACTGAATCTTTTATATTAAACAAAACTCGTAGCACATGCAGCCCATTATAGGCCTCGGACTGCCAATATGACTGCTGCCCAACCAGATGGCCTGCAGATATTGGAGTGCTAAGTGATCAGTCCAACGATATCATTTTCAGTATTGCTTATTTTTCGTGACCTTTTATATTACTGATATTAACACAGGCTACGATGCTAATCAGTCAAATGCTTCGAGAGACAAACGTAGATTAACATATTGTGTAGTTGCTGCCGATCATTACACACGTATGACACTAATGTGGCCGTACCCCTTACATCACTGAAATAGAGTGTAGATCTGTTGGAAGTACGAGAATTATTTCCCAAGTAACCACATAATATTTGATGAGGTATTATTCCATGGTGATAATACTCATGTAATTATATTAATACTACATTAACCATGGAGCTATGCCTACCCGAGGCTCGGTTCACTCTGAAGGGAAGGCGATAACTTTAGAAACGTGACTGGAGAGGCGCATGGTCCTACGTTCATTTAGCCAGCAACAGAAATGAGTAACATCTTAATACCTGGAAGTAAAGGTTGGTGCCGAAATTACAGATAGTGGGCGCCTTTGTCTTGTAATCGCCCAGGGGACATTTATATAGCCGCTATGGTGATGATTTGACAATGCTATTGATTTTATGTCCCACTAACTACATTTACGGTTTTCGGAGATGCGGAGATACCGGAATGTTGTCCCGTAGGAGTTCTATTATGTACCGGTGAATCTACCGTCACGAAGCTGGCGTATCTGACCACCTTCAAATACCACAGGACTTAGTAGATGGTGAGCAGAGTTAGCTCAGCTTTACATACTCGACGACAATGGGGAGTTTACGCTTATTTTTGTTCATACTAGGCTGTAGTTCAAGACAATTTTAAAAAAAAGATTGTTCTAATAGGGTTTATGTATCGAAGGGCTAAATGGTTAGCGTGCTGGCCTTTGGTCACATGGGTCCCGGGTTGAATTCCCGGCAGTTTCTGGAATTTTAACCATAATTGGTTAATTCCCCTCGCACGGGGACTGGGTGTATGTGTCGTCTTCATTGTCATTTCATCCTCATCACGACGCGCAGGTCTCCTACGGGAGTCAGATCAAAAGACCTGCATCAGGCCTCTCCGTAGGCCACACGCCATTATTATTATTATTATACAAATAGTAAGTGTATAGCATAGCAGTATTCCGTACACCGGTAATCTTAAGAATGCATAACAACTGAAGTGATATTCAACAACTAGCATTATAATTCTCATGTTTGTACTTACGACAAGGAATAGCTACAGCCGAAAAGAAGAGACAGTAAACTACTACTTTCTTCGAAGTGAAATGGGAAAGCTCACAAGTCCACTTCGGTGATGGTTTATCGTTGAACTGGACCTGGAATGCACCAATGTCTCTTATTTCATGTATAATGACCACTGTGACCAATGATGAGGGATAAGTAGCAACATTTATTAGTGAAGTCCATTCTCTAATTACAGTATGTTAGAAGTTCTTAAGATGTTCACATTCAACCTTATTGTAATCCTTGAAAAAATATTGTGACCAAATAATTAAAAAATAATATTAATACGTTCCAGAATTTGCACCTCAGTCCTACTCGTTGGCTGAATGGTCAGCGTACTGGCCTTCGGTTCAGAGGGTCCCGGGCTCGATTCCCGGCCGAGTGGGGGATTTTAATCGCTTCTGATTAATTCTTCTGGCTTGGGGACTGGGCGTTTGTGTCTGTCCCAACATTCTCCTTTTCATATTCAGACAACATACCGCACTACCTACAACCAGAGAAACATGCAATAGTGATTACATCCCTCCATATAGGGTTGGCGTCAGGAAGGGCATCTGGCCGTAAAGCAGGGCCAAATCCGATGTGCGACGCAGTTCGCACCCGCGACCCCACAGGTGTGGGAAAGAGCGGTAGGAAAAGAAGGAGAATTTGAACCTCAAAGACATACAGCTTAAGCTGACAGTGCTCAGCTATTCTACAGGTAATAATAATTTCGTGTGGCTATTTCTAGCCGGGTGCAGTCCTTGTAAGGCAGACCTTCCGATGAGGGTGGGCGGCATCTGCCATGCGTAGGTAACTGCGTGTTATTGTGGTAGAGGATGAGAGAGTGGTGTGTGAGTTGCAGGGTTGTTGGGGACAGCACAAACACCCAGTCCTCGAACCATTGGAATTAACCAAAGAAGGTTAAAATCCCCGACTCGGCCGGGAATCGAACCTGGGACCCTCTGAATCAAAGGCCAGTACGCTGACCATTCAGCCAACGAATTGGACGTTCTACAGGTGTGGAGGCTATACTGAACAAACTGAAACTTTCTTTCTTAATCCGTTTACCCTTCAGGGTCGGTTTCTCCCTCGGACTCAGAGAGGGATCCCACTTCTACCGCCTCAAGGGGAATGTCCTTGAGCGTGAGAATTTGGGTGGGGATACAAGTGGGGAGGAGGACCAGAACCTCGCCTAGGTGGTCTCACCTGCTATGCTGAACAGGGGACTTGCAGGGGAATGGGAAGATTGGAAAGGATAGACACGGAAGAGGAAGGAAGCGGCCGTGGCTTTAAGTAAGGTACCATCCCAGCATTTGACTGGAGGAGAATTGGGAAACCACGGAAAGTCACTTCGAGGATGGCTGAGGTGGGAATCGAACCCCATCTAGTCTGGTGACCTCACGAGGCTGAGTGGACTCCGTTCCAGCCCTCGTGCCAGAACCCAGGCCTCCGGGGGTGGTAGTTAATCACTCTAATCACTACACCACAGGGGCGGACACAAGTTCAAACACTGCTGAAAATCGAAAACTCCATTATGCGGACTTATGGACTGCGGGGTTCCGGGCGTGCAGCTACTGGCTTGCATTCGGGAGACAGTGGGTTCGGACCCCACTATCGACATCTCTGAAGATTTTTTAAAAGTTATTTTACGTTTTCGCTCTAGGCAAATGCTAGGACTGTACATTAATTAAGGCCACAGCATTACCTTCCCGTAACTACCACTACCATATCCATCACCATTACCACCTCATCACCATTATCCCCGTGTGTGTATGGAATCTGCGTGATCTGTTTGCCTGTGGTATCTGCAGTAATGTGTACTTATCTTCTCCGTCAACGTGGTCTGCCTTTTTTAAGGTCGCCATAAGACTATCTGTGGTGATAGAGAAGTTTCCATTCGCTTCCCAGTTCCCTATTATTTGACTGACGAGGCTGATTGAGCCGATTCATGGACTACAGCCGTCTCCTTCTCAAACCTGCCACTAATGACATACACAATATAGACATATTGACGTAGGTTGACGTAGGTTGACCAGTCCTACAGTACCTACTATCTTCTAAAAGCTTTCACTCCGTACCCTAATGGGGTACGGCTACCCTTGTAGAGGGTAACGCTCTCTCTCCGGCCAGATGTGTTGCGGTGATTTTACGTGCGGAGAAGGGTGAGAGGGGAGCGCAGAAGTAGGAAAATGTAACACAAGAATGTTCTCTGCAAAATAAATGAGAGCGTGCCGATTCGTCACCCTCACACTTGTGCAGCACAGTAGCTGGTTTTTGTGAGACATTCGTCGGCTAATTGCTTCCCTGTAGATGTAATTTGCGGTGAAGGAAGAGGGTGATGACGTATTAATTACTGAACTACTGGTTTTTTTGTGAGTCAGTATAAAGAAAACGTGTGTATTTGTACGTGCACATTTCTTGGAACCAACCGAGATAGCTCCAAACGATTAAGCACTAAGTAGAGCGCACATTATTTCTATATCCAGAAGATCAATGGATTCAAACTCCTTAGTTGATGCTCCTGAAAGAAAATAATTTCCTGTGTTTCTGCTCCTTGTATGTACCATGAAAGCATGCTAATTTGTAGTTTTACGTGACTTTCAATCATGCGATCCGTTGCTGTCAGCTTGCATTCTGGAGATGGTGGGTTCAAGAACCCCACTGTCGGCAAATCTGAAGATGGTTTTTCGCGTCGCCATAAGACCTATCTGTGTTGGTGTGACGTAAAGCAAATAGCAAAAAAAAAAAAAGAAAAAAAGAAACTATTTCGCCATCTTCGAATTCCTTTTTATAAAAGAATTTTGTTTAATACTGCAGGTATTTTTGAAATAACATTTTCTACCTTGTGTATAATACTCTGATTTCACACATCTTTTTCCTTGCTATATATCATAACTCGCCACTTCATAGTCCGGCCCCATGGCTAAATGGTTAGCGTGCTGGCGTTTGGTCACAGGGGTCCCGGGTTCGATTCCCGGCAGGGTCGGGAATTTTAACCATCATTGGTTAATTTCACTGGCACTGGGGCTGGGTGTATGTGTCGTCTTCATCATCATTTCATCCTCATCACGACGCGCAGGTCACCTACGGGTGTCAAATCGAAAGACCTGCAGCTGGCGAGCCGAACATGTCCTCGGACACTCCCGGCACTAAAAGCCATACGCCATTTAATTTTACCACTTCATAAAATGATTCACTGTCACAAAGACTGCGTTAATTGACAAATGCCTGGAATTCAAAAAAATTAAAAGTCACGTTCCTGTATTTTGGTATCCACGGAAAACTGGAGGTCTAATGGATATTAACACGATAATAACAGCCACGTAAATCAACTCGCTTTTTTTTGCTTACTTTCACCAACTGTTGGATAAAAAAATTGGGATTTAAACTCGAGATTGCCAGATCGAATTCCAGCGCAGTAGCTTGGCGCTTACGGGTACTTCGATGAGAGCTCTATATCAGTAGGTTTACTGGCAATATAAAGAAACCGCCAAGGCAGTCATGCCGCTTCGTTTCCTGGCTGCCCTTTCATCAAAAAAGCAATTAAGGTACACTACAAACAGTCACGACACCTACAAGCAAAACCAACACCAACACCACTACTCAGTCTACCTCCTCAACAGCCCCCGCAACCGAACCCAGGACCAGCCACTACCTCATCCAACCTGCCTATCACAGACACAAATACACTATTACAGTTATTACTGAACCTACTCCTGACCCATTTCACGCTAGTACAACCAATACCCAGACCCTCGAACCCAAGTACCACCGAACCCACCCCGCCAAGCATAGCGTAAGAAGCAAGAAACCACGCCTCACTTCCTAAACACCGCCCAGCCTTCTCAACAGCCAGCCTAAACCTAACAACAGCAAAATCCTCAACCAAAGTTATACATCCACAATAAATCAGAACCACCCCAATTAACGAAGCACTGGAAACACCGGTAGCCGAGGCGGAAATAACTAAAAGCTGCAATACCACATGCTGTATTTTCTAAATTTTAAGTATCAATAACACCTGATACGCATGAATATAAATATATTCTAGCGCACAACCCAGCGACAGGGCCCGATATAGTTAAGCAACTTCGGGCTTGGTCAGAGTATGGATGGGTGACCATCTGGGCTCGACCCCTGCCGCTGGTTCGAAAAAATTTAGATAATCTCCTAAACAGCCATGGCACGCACCGAATAACGTTGGGTTTTAACCATATCTGCAATTACAGTACGCATAATGCAGTAAAACTCCACCATTTATTATTATTATTATTATTATTACTACTATTATCAACTTTTATATATTTTTATTCCTTTTATACTTATTTTCACAAACAGGCCAGGTGAGGAGCGCGGCATAGCGCACCGGTACTGGCACCGCAACCGGCACCCCCTAGGGGGTGTCCAAACAGAAACATGGGGTATTTGGAGGAAGTGTTTTCCGTACTGGCTTTTGGTTCACAGGGACTCGGGTTCGATTCGCGGATGATCTTCGGATTTTAACTGTGAATGGTTAATTTCTCTGGCTCTGGGACTGAGTGTTTGTGTTCGTCTAAATACACTTCTCTTCAACTGCATGCACCTGGCTAGAAACTACCTCAGGAACACTCAATAGTGAATACATCCCCCACATGGTGTTGGCATTAGGCAAGTGGCTGCGTGGGTCGGGTCACGGAGCAATCAGCTTTCATTCGGGAGATAGAGGGATCGAACCCGACTGTCGGGAGCCCTGAAGATGGTTTTCTGTAGTTTTCCATTTTAACACCAGGCAAATGCTGGGGATGTGACTTAATTAAGGCCACCGTCACTTTCCACTCCCAGCCCTTTCCTATACCATCGCCGCCATAAGACCTATCTGTGTCGGTGCGACGTGTAGCAAAATTTTTAAAAAAGAAGGAAAGGCATTCAGCCATAAATCTGGGCAAAATTCTCATCAAGTGGAGACTCCAATAAATTGGAAAGAAGACCAGGAAGCGGTTGACCCTCCGTGGCTCAGACGGCAGCACGTCGGCCTCTCACCGCTGGATACCGCGGTCACTCCCGGCCACTCCATGTGAGATTTGTGCTGGACAAAGCGGAAGTGGGGCAGGTTTTTCTCCGGGTACTCCGGTTTTCCCTGTCATCTTTCATTCCAGCAACACTCTCCAATATCATTTCATAGCATTTATCTTTCTTTTTTTTCTGCTAGTTGCTTTACATCGCACCGACACAGATAGGTCTTATAGCGACGATGTGACAGGGAAGGGCTAGGCGTGGGAAGGAAGCGGCCGTGGCCTTAATTAAGGTACAGCCCCAGCATTTGCCTCGTGTGAAAATGGGAAACCACGGAAAAACATTTTTAGGGCTGCCGACAGTGGGGTTCGAACCTACTATCTCTCGAATACTGGATACTGGCCGCACTTTAGCGACTGCAGCCATCGAGCTCGGTATAGCATGTATCAGTCATTAATAAATCACCTTGGGAGTGACGACCCCATTGTAATAATAGCCTATATGTTGTTTGAGTCATCAGTCCACAGACTGGTTTGATGCAGCTCTCCATGCCATCAAATCCTGTGCTAACCTTTTCATTTCTACATAACTATTGCATCCTACATCTGATCTAATCTGCTTGTCATATTCATACCTTAGTCTACCCCTTCCGCTCCTACCACCTACACCTTTTTCAAAAACCAACTGAGCAAGTCCTGGGTGTCTTAAGATGTGTCCTATCATTCAATCTCTTCTTCTCGTCAAATTTAGCCAAATCGATCTCCTTTCGCCAATTCGATTCAGTATCTCTTCATTTGTGATTCGATCTATCCATCTCACCTTCAGCATTCTTCTGTAACACCACATTTCAAAAGCTTCTATTCTCTTTCGTTCTGAGCTAGTTATCTTCCATGTTTCACTTCCATACAATGCCACGCTCCACACGAAAGTCTTCAGAAACATCTTTCTAATTCCTCTATCAATGTTTGAAGTGAGCAAATTTCTTTTCTTAAGAAAGCTCTTCCTTGCTTGTGCTAATCTGCATTTTATGTCTTCCTTACTTCTGCCATCGTTAGTTATTTTACTAACCAAGTAACTATATTCATCTACTTCCTTTAAGACTTCATTTCCTAATTTAATATTTCCTGCATCACCTGCCTTCGACTGCACTCCATTACTTTTGTTGTGGACTTATTTATTTTCATCTTGTACTGTTCACCCAAGACTTCGTCCATACCATTCAGCATCTTCTCGAGATCTTCTGCAGTCTCAGATAAAATAACAATATCATCGGCAAATCTCAAGGTTTTGATTTCCTTTCCTTGGATTGTGATTCCCTTTCCAGATTCCTCTTTGATTTCCTTTACTGCCTGTTCTATGTAAACATTGAAAAGGAGGGGGGACAAACTGCAGCCTTGCCTCACTCCTTTCTGGATTGCTGCTTCTTTTTCAAAGCCCTCGATTCTTATCACTGCAGAATGATTTTTATACAGATTGTAGATAATTCTTCGTTCTCGGTATCTGATCCCAATCACCTTCAGAATCTTAAATAGCTTGGTCCAATCAACATTATCGAATGCCTTTTCCAGACCTACGAATGCCATGCACTTGGGCTTGTCCTTCTTGATTCGATCCTCTAAGATCAGACGTAAAGTCAGGATTGCTTCACGTGTTCCTACATTTCTTCTGAAGTCAAATTGATCTTCTCCCAACTCAGCTTTAAGTTGTTTTTCCATTCTTCTGTAAATAATACGTGTTAAAATTTTGCAGGCGTGAGATACTAAACTAATGGTGCGATTGTTTTCACACCTGTCAGCACTGGCTTTCTTGGGAATAGGTGTAACAACATTCTGCCAAAAATCGGATGGGACTTCTCCTGTGTCATACATCTTACACACTAAATGGAATAACCTTGCCATGCTGGTTTCTCCTAAGGCAGTCAGTAATTCAGAGGGAATGTAATCAATTCCAGGTGCCTTGTTCCTATTTAGGTCGCTCACAGCTCTGTCAAACTCTGACCTCAAAATTGGGTCTCCCATTTCATTAGCATCAACAGCCTCTTCTTGTTCCAGAACCAAATTATCTACATCTTCACCTTGATACAACTGTTGGATATGTTCCTGCCATCTTTCTGCTTTGCTTTTCCCCTAGAAGTGGCTTTCCATCTGAGCTCTTAATATTCATACACCTAGATTTCCTTTCTCCAAAGATTTCCTTGATTTTCTTGTATGCAGCATCTACCTTTCCTAGGACCATACAACCTTCGGCATCCTTGCACTTCTCCTTCAGCCAGTCTTCCTTAGCTACCTTGCACTTTCTATCTACTTCCTTCTTTAATCGCCTGTATTCTTTTCTGCCCTCTTCATTTCTAGCATTCTTGTATTTTCGTCGTTCATCAATCAGGTCTAGTATCTCCTGAGTTATCCACTGATTCTTAGTTGATCTTTTCTTCCTTCCTAACATTTCGTCAGCAGCCCTGCTGACTTAATTTTTCATTACTATCCAATCTTCCTCTATTGTGTTTCCTTCAGCCTTTTAATTTAGTCCATTTGCAACATGTTCCTTGAAACAATCCCTCACGCTCTTTTCTTTCAACTTGTCTAGATCCCAACTTTTTGCATTCTTTCCTTTCTTCAATTTCTTCAGCTTCAGACGGCATTTCATGACCAACAAGTTGTGGTCAGAGTCCACGTCTGCTCCTGGAAAGGTTTGCAATCCAACACCTGGTTTCTGAATCTCTGCCTAATCATAATGAAGTCTATTTGATACATTCCAGTGTCTCCAGATCTCATCCACGTACAAAGCCGTCGTTTGTGGTGTTTGAACCAAGTATTGGCAAGGACTAAATAATGATCAGTGCAGAATTCAACCAGCCTACTTCCTCTTTCGTTCCTTTGTCCCAATCCGAATTCTCCTACTGTATTACCTTCTATTTCTTGGCCTACCACTGCATTCCAGTCTCCCATTACATTTAGATTCTCGCCACCTTTTACATATTGTATTAAATCTTCTATCTATTCTTTCGATTTCCTCATCATCCGCTGAGCTAGTAGGCATATAGACCTGCACTATTGTGGTGGGCATTGGTTTGGTGTCTATCTTGACGACAATAATTCTTTCACTATGCTGGTCGTAGTAGCTTACGCGCTGTCCTATTTTCTTATTCATTATTAAACCAACTCCTGCATTTCCTCTGTTTGATTTTGTGTTGATAATTCGGTAGTCGCCTGACCAAAAATCCTGTTTTTCCTGCCAACGTACTTCACTTATGCCAACTACATCTAACTTTAGTCTATCCATCTCCCTTTTCAGATTCTCTAACCTACCACAACGATTCAAACTTCTAACATTCCACGCTCTGACTCGCAGAATGTCAGTATCCATCTGCCTGATGATCGCCCCCTTTCGTGTAGTCCCCACCCTGAAATCCGAATGGGGGACTAGTTTACCTCCGGAATATTTTACCCGGGAGGAAGCCATCATCAGTACATCATTCATACAGAGAGAGAGCTGCATGTCCTCGGGAGTTAGTTACGGCTGTAGTTTCCCGTTGCTTTCATTCGTGTAGCAGTATCAATTGAGCTAAGCCATGTTGAGTATTATTACAAGGCCATATCAGTCAATCATCTAGACTGCCGCCCTTGCAACTTCCGAAAGGCTGCTACATCCCTGACCCAGTCAAAGACTTGAACACAGGTTGTAGGTTTTCATTTTCAGCAGGAAGCAGATAATATGTTCACTCATTCTGGGCTGTGAACTAGATCCGTTGAGTCCTCCAGCGAATAAGCAACTTCGAGTTATCGTGCGATCCGCAACTGAAGAGGTATAACATGCTATGTGACCGACTAGTCCCATCACGGGTATTATTTTCAACTAGCAAGATACCCGTGCTTCGCTACGGTATTATACTGAAATTTATAATTGAATGCTTATTGTCTTAGATATATAATCCGCCGAAATTCCTTATCTGACTCTTTTTCTGCGAGAATCCACCAAAATTCCCGATCTGACTCGTTTTCTATTAGATTACGGCACGTTTTCTCCCATTTTTCAATCTTCTTTTCCAGCAATCGATTTTGTACTTCCCGGGCTAGGCTCAGGAATTCCTCCCGGTCAGTTGGGTCCGTAAATCTTTGCCATCTTTTCCTATAACTTTTTTAATATGGATAAAATCCTTCAGGAGATCTGGCGTGGTGTCATATTGGGTGCCTTGGCGGCACTGAACACGCGGCCGGACTGCATTCTTAGTCATTACCCGTCCAGGAGCCGTTTCCAGCGCGGTCCGCACATTTGACGACGGTCCGGAATATTATTATTATTATTATTATTATTATTATTATTATTATTAGTTGCTGGAATGGCTGATGACAGGGAAAACCGGAGTATCCGGAGAAAAACCTGTCCCGCCTCCGTTTTGTCCAGCACGAATGCCACATGGAGTGACCGGGATTTGAACCACGGAACCCAGCTGTGAGAGGCCGGCGCGCTGCCGCCTGAGCAACGGAGGATGCTTATAAGTACATTAATAACAGTAAAATCAATAGGTCTCACCTCCTTCTACACCCCACCGCCGTTAAGTTTATTTACCGCCACCCGCCCCCCCAAAAAAATTAAAAGAATGCTTGTTTCTTTATGTTTAAGGGAGATTCCAAACACCAATGTTCACGTCTATTACCTTCAGTTTTGAGATATAAGTATCCCGATAAAAATAATTCACTTTTTTCACTTCATTTCACAATAATCTCCCCCCCCCCTCCTTAAGTGAATTTTCCCGCAAATAATACTTGTTTCTTTAATAGTAAAGGATCTTCTAAATACCAATTATCACGACTCTAACTTCTTCAGTTTTCGATTTATGTGTCCTCATGAAAGGAATTCAACTCCTTTACACTCCCGCCCTCCAAGATGGTTTCCCCACCAAAACGCTTTCTTCTTTGTTTTTAAAGGAGGTCCAAATAAGAATTTTCACGTCTGTAACAACTTTAGTTTTTATTAGATGTATGTATTCTCAAACAATTCAGTCAATTAATTTTTCAATTCTTTACCCCCTCCCCCCCCCCCTTCATTGGATTTCCCGAGAATACGTGTTTCTTTACTTTTAAAGCAGATTCCAAATATCAAATTTCACGTCTGTAACATATTCATTTTTGAGATATCAGTAGCCTAATTAAAAGAATTCAACACCATTTTCAGTCACTTTTACCCCTCCCCTCCACCCAAGTGGTATTTCCGAAAACTAAAAGTACACGTTTCTTTATGTTTAATAGAGATAAAGAATACCATTTTTCACTTCTGTAACATATTAAGTTTTTTTTAGATATACTGTAAACATTCTCATTTTAAAATTTCACCCCTTTTGAGTTCCCCTTAAGTGGAGTTTCCAAAAACAAATCACCTATATTTTTTTACATTTACAGGAGATTTACACCCACTCTTTACGTCTGTAACATTTTACGTTTCCAAGATATTCTGTAGATATAGTCTTTCAAAAAATTCACCCCAATTTTGTCACTCCTGTTTAACCGCCATTAATTGGCTTTCCAAAAACTAAAAAATACGTGTTTCTTTATTTTTAAAGGAGATCCCATATGCAAATTATCAGTTCGGTATTATCTTTCGTTCCTGAGATATGTGTATCCTCAATTAAGGCATTCAACCCATTTTTCACCCTTTTACACCTCTCCTATTAGGATTTACAGAAAACCAAAAAATACGTGTTCCATTATTTTTAGATGAGATTCTAACTACCAATTTTTACATCTGTAAATTTTAAAGTTTTAAGATGTAGACACACTCATTTTAAACAATTCACCCCCCCTTTTCACCCCCCCCCAATATTTGGATTTTCCAAAAACGAAAAAATACGTGTTTCTTTACTTTTAAAGTAGATCCAAAATATCAATTTTCAGGTCTGTAATATCTTCAGGTTCTGAAATATAAGTAGCCTCATGAAAGGCATTCAACCCATTATTCAACCTTTTACACCCTTCCTATTGGGATTTTCCGAAAACAAAAGAATACGTGTTTCTTTATTTTTAAAGGAGATTCTAAATACCAATTTTTACATCTATAAACTTTAAAAGTTTTGAGATATAGATACACTCATTTTAAAGAATCACCCCCTTTTCACCCCCCCCCCCATTAATTGGATTTTCCACAAAAAGAAAAATACGTGTTTCTTTATTTTTAAAGGAGATCCCAAACACCAATTTTCAGGTCTGTAATATCTTCAGGTTCTGAAATATACGTAGACTCATGAAATGCATTCGACCCCTTTTTCAACCTTTACCACCCTTCCTATTATGATTTTCCGATTCAAAATATACGTGTTTCTTTATTTTTAATGGAGATTCTAAATACCAATTTTTACATCTATAACCTTTAAAAGTTTTGAGATATAGATACAGTCATTTTAAAATATTACCCCCTTTTCACCCCCCTTAATTGGGTTTTCCAGAAAAACAAAAAATACGTGTTTCTTTATTTTTAAAAGAGATCCCAAACACCAATTTTCAGGTCTATAATATCTTCAGTTTCTGAGATATAAGTAGCCTCATTAAAGGCATTCAACCCATTTTTAACCCCTTTTCACTCCTCCTATTGCGATTTTCCGAAAACAAAGAAATACGTTTTTCTTTATTTTTAATGAAGATTCTAAATACCAATTTTTACATCTGCAAACTTAAAAATTTTGGTGATATAGATTCACTCATTTTAAAAATTCACCCCCTTTTCACCCTCGTATTAATTAGATTTTCCAAAAACAAAAAAATACGTGTTTCTTTATTTTTAAAAGAGATCAAAAGCACCAATTTTCAGGTCTGTAATATCTTCAGTTTCTGAGATATAAGTACTGGTGTCCTGATTAAAGGCATTCAACCCATTTCCCCCCATTTTTCACCCTTTTTCACCCCTCCTATTGGTATTTTCTGAAAACAAAAAAATACGTGTTTCCTTATTTTTAAAGAAGATTCTAAATACCAATTTTTACATCTGTAAACTTTTAAAGTTTTGAGATATAGATACACTCATTTTAAAATTTCACCCCCCTTTTCACCCCCTTAGCGAAGGAATATCCAAAAATCCTCTCTTAGCGAGCACCTACATCATAATATGAATATATCCCCAAAATTTCATTTCTTTATGTCAAGTAGTTTTGGCTCGGCGATGATGAATCAGTCAGTCAGTCAGGACAAGTTACTTTATATATATATATAGATTTCACTATTGAGGAACGCCGTGAACAATAAGTGTGTAGTATTTGACAGATACTAAACTACTAAACACTACTAGGTTTTTAATGAGGAAGCATGGTGTCGAGGATACACGCTCGGAATACGTAGAGAGATCAATTTAAATTAATTCTTGCTTGTAGTTTTGTGTGACTGTTGATATCGTGATCATGGCCGCAGGACCTCCAATTTTGCGCAGAATTTAAACCCTTGGGATGTGATTTTTAATTTCAAAATCGCCATATGTGTTGTTCACTATGGTGAGAATCCTGTGACTCTGTCACTCAGCTATCACGCCCCTAATTATTTTTCCAAATATCTGTTTTGTATAAGAGCGTCTTTGTGATTCTGAGAAATATACAAGAGAGTTTTATGGCTTGACATAAAGCTTAGGAACAGTTAACGACATCGTCATACTGTATGTGCTACTGGGATTCTTCTGGAGCCGATGGCTTTGTGCAAGACATTTCTTATATTACAGATTGACAGATTACTTATTAAAGTGTTCATTAATAGTAACTGAGAAGTAAGAACATAGGGTATTAATAAATCTGGTTGTGCACAAAGTTCTGAGGATTTTTCTTCGTGAAAATTAAACAGATTTACTACTTTAAATTTATCAAAATATCTTCCATTATTTCCATGATTTCACTCTGCCTGCCAGCAATTTTAAAATTTCATCAATGCAGAACTGAGCTGGTTAGGCACGAAGAAGTCATCCGAAAGCTTAGTGATGGCGTTGAAATTATAAAAATGTTTTTTCCATTAAAACAGTTTTGAAAAATTGACCGGTTGGGCAAAATAGTTGACCTTCTATGCTTCATATTGTGCTTTCGATTCTGACAGAGTCAATTGGCATTTGAACTTGAATGCAAGGGCTCCGCGGCAGTAGATTTACTGGCTGTAATATTAAGATTTACTTCCCTGAGTGCAGGAGTGGTTATGTTCTCGTCCAGCACGTATGGGGATACGGGATACTGAGTATCCATTGGACTATACTGACACAGACTGAACCGAGTAGATCCTTCGGGCCCGCACACAAATCCTGACTTCTTAACTTTTTCCTTTGCTATGTTGGTAATATGCCTTTGCTGGCGGGACCTAGTGTTTACAGTGCACTATGTCTTCTGGTATGGGCTAGAGCAATCTTGTTACTTTCATTGATCTGTCTCAGCTTTATCCTTAGCTTTGACAAAATGAAAGTGACCGAGGTATGAGTGATGCTAGTAATGCCATTCCTTCTGCAGCCAGTCCCTGCTATGAATGGTGTGAAAATATTGCTCATAGGGTAGGTTGTTGCATGCATTTCAGTGGGCTTGGCAGACTGATATGTAATAGCAACTTCTGGCTCGGTGAGGAAAGCAACGGGAAACTACCTCACTCCTCATTTCCCTAGTACGCCTCTTCAGTGATGCCTAGGCCATCTATGACAGCTGATGGCAGAGCTGTTGAGGATCCAACCAGCCTTCGGGCTGAGGACTAACATACATACATGTTGGTAATACTGTACATTGGCTTCTAAGACTATACAGGATATCGAGCTGATAACGTGTCGAAATTTATTTTAAACTAGCTGATGCACCCGTGCTTCGCTACGGAATTCTACATTGTATAGGCTACAGAATTCTAGGTTAGGTAGTGTACACCTTGTGAGCAACATTGTATTATATTGCATTGCTCTTAACGCTACCCTAGAAACACGACGGTGAAGTCACCAAACGTCTTTTCTCATACGAAGAATGGGTTAGGGAATTTTCATTGTAATGATAGGCCCAGTTGCCTACCATCAGTCACAATCAGGTTGGGGAGTTTTCATTATAATGGCAGACACTCACTCTCCACCTGCTGTTTTACATCCTCAGAAAGACTGTCTTAGTGGTTTTCCCAAATGAAATGAACACAGGGCATTACAATGACGTCAGTAGGAATGGCGCGATTAAAAGCAATATGAAATAATCAAATGTAAAACCACGCATTTTCTCACTTTTAACGAACAGTACTACGCTGCCGATCGAACAGTCCAAAGTTCCAGAGCTGGAACGACCAAGCGGCAGACAACCGTGATACGTGAACACTCATCGTCTTTTTTCGCCGGGTGTGTGTGTGTGTGTGTGCGCGCGCGTGTGTGTGTGTGTGTGTGTGTGTGTGTGTGTGTGTGTTCGAACAGTGGAGAGTCCCAGGGCAAATCTATGCCCTTTTACTAATCTGTTTCCTAGGTGTACCCGATGAGTCGGAAAATTTCATTTCACTACACTGGCGGCAGAAAAATCTATCTGACTTGGAGGCAAATTTTTCCTCCAAACCAGAGGAGAAATCCCTCTTCACTCTAATTTGGAATAAAATGAATGTAAAATTTAATAAAAGTGAAGAGGAAGATGCTTTAAGAAACGGCTCTTTTGAGGGTTGAATTTTGAATTATTTAGTGAATCGTGCTATAATTTGAATAGACCTAAATTGTAATTCTAGACCAGGTCATACTACTATTACCGTACTGAGTGAGCCTCTGCCAAATGTGCACACTGCTCAGTCAAAACAGAGCGTCAGAGTAGGGATCGAATAGCTGGAATACCATGATGAACCAGTGTGTTGCGTACCAGCAGTGTCAGACAATGTATTAACCAGAGGAATGGCATGCTAAAGAAAAAAGTTTTCTAACTCCCCAGCTATTTCCCGCCAATATTCAGTCAGGCTGTTATACTTGGTACGCCACAGTAACCCCATCTATCGGGGTTGAGGTCACCATAAGAGGCAAAGAACATCACAACAGACAATGGCCAATGTAATGTCATTGTTGATCAATGTTATGCGCTTTCGATATTGTAGGCCTTTACATTTAGTTTCCTTCCGACTCTGAAATACTACTCTTATCATAGTCCTTACGGTAAAACTGAATAAAACATAAATGATCAGAAATTGTATTCTATATAACTTTTGTTACGTAGTACTTTTCTATAGGACCAATAACATAGCTATTTAAAATTCAATTTTAGGCACCTACCCCTAAACTACCATTTCATCCAGGGTCAGTAAAATTGTTTATATCTGAGACTATGTTTTCTTCTTACCCGACTGTATATACCGATTTTTGTTCAATTCTGTTCACCCATTTTTTCGTGGCTCGGCGTTGATATGGACTTAGCAACAAAATTCGAAATTTATGGATATCTGTGTTATCATAGCCGGTACGATAAAAAATGTATACGACATAAATGATCAGAAATTTAATTCTATGTAACTTTAGTTATGTAGTATTTATCGATATGCCCACTAATAATATAAATATTTGATAATTGAATTTTAGGCCTTTCCCTAAACTACCATTTCGCTCTGCGTGAATAAAATGATTCATAGCCTAGATTGTAGTGGCTCATCCCCCGACTTTACATACCGATTTTCATTAAATTCTCTTCAGCCGTTTTCTTGTGATCCGTGTACATACATACATACATACATACATACATACATACATACATACATACATACATACATACATACAGACAGACAGACAGACAGAAATTACGGAAAAGTAAAAAAAAAAATGCATTTCCTTGTTACTGTGGACATGACCGATACAGAAATACCATTCTTTTCAAATTCTGAGCAATGTACAGACAAAAATCTTATTATATATATATATATGTGTGGATGTATTTTCTGGCCTTGAGGAGACTTCAAACACCGACAGTATGTTAAAATGAACATTAATTCAGCTGTTCATTGTCTTGTATGTATGTATGTTTAGTCATCAGCCCGAAGGCTGGTTGGATCCTCAACAGTTCCGCCATGAGCTGTCATAGATGGCCTAGGCATCACTGAAGAGGCGTACTAGGGAAATGAGGAGTGAGGTAGTTTCCCGTTGCTTTCCTCACCGAGCCAGAAGTTGCTATTACAAATCATTCTGCCAAGCCCACTGAAATGCATACACCAACCGACCCTATGAGCAATATTTTCACACCATTCGTAGCAGGGACTGGCTGCGTAAGGAATGGCATTACTAGCATCGCTCATACCTCAGTCACTTTCATTTTGTCAAAGCCAAGGATAAGACAGAGACAGATCAATGAAAGTAACAAAATTGCTCTAGCCCATACCAAAAGACATAGTGCACTGTAAACACTAGGTCCCATAGATTTGATTTGTCTGGAGGTATGAGAAAGGGAGCAAAAAGCAATGTGAATGGATATTTCCAAAGTTGTGGAATACACTTTTATTTTCTCACAGTGATTGTTAAGACGGTCCGAATTTTGACTCTTTGTAATGACAAACCTTTGTCTTGTTCTCTAACTGTTAAACTACTTTCATCTTTTCTTTAGCATACGCCGGTAACCGTGATTTCGAGAACCACGCACATCACAACGGACGTAAATATTAACACAATACAGTATTTATATCCTGTAAACGATTTCTCATAACGTTTCTCCTTTGTCTCAATAGTTTATATTGTGATTTTTAAAGGATAATTATCCTAGACATTAAACATGCCTGTCCGGCTCCTTGGCTGAATGGTCAGCATATTAGTCTTCGATTCAGAGGGCCCCCGGTTCGATTCCCGGCCGTGCCAGGAATTTTAACTGCATTTGGTTAATTCCCCTGGTTCGGGGACTTGATGTTTTTGTTCGTCGTAATACACTTCTCTCCACTTGCATACAGCACACAACAGAGACATACAATAGTGAATACATATCCCACATGACGTTGGTGTCAGGAATGTCATCCGGTTGTAAAACTGGGCCAAATCCAAATCAAGTGCCGACACCAATAAACTGAGATAAAAAAAGCCAGGAAGAAGAAGATACATTAAACATGGCTCAAGATGTGACATAATACGAGACCGTTTTCTTATCTCGCACATCCACAGAGTTTCTGAACCTACCTCAGATGGTATAGATCGCTAGTTTTCTGACGCCAGTCTTGCGTCAGTAGATTTACCGGCACGTAAAAGAACTCGGCACCTCGGCATCTCTGAAAACCGTAAAATTATTTAGTGGGACGTAAAACCAATAACATTATCATCATCATCACCATCATCATTATCATCATCTTGAACTTGCTTCTCTGTCTGCAACGACACATCCCTCGCAGCGGTCCAGGTTCACAAGGCTCTCAATTCTATCCCTGAAGAAATGTGGTTACCAGGATGTAGTGAAGAACATCCTCTCTTTCTTTCAGTATATTAATGCGGTAGTCCGTTGGTGCTAAGTCAGGAGAATAACGAAAGTGCGGATGCCAGATTCTGTCTCGCAATGTAATGATGTAACGATCTTTCCAATATTTGGCATTCATACCTGTGACATTTGTTTCCTTCTGAAGTCACCTCCGTCTTTGAGATGTTCAGCAGAATTGTATGGAAGAGTGAGGAGCAGCTTGCACTAGAGAGAAAAGACACTCCGTCGGGTTTAGAAGAGAAACTGTATTGCTCGTGTAAGACAAGCAGTTTGCGGCCAATTTGTCGGTGAAGGCCAGCGAGCCATCATCAGGCTGGTACTCCAGTTCACACAACGTGCCGCCATGTGTTAGGCAACACCTAACAGAGAGGAGGGCGACATTGACCTAGAGTTAAGTAAAAAACATCAACAACAACCGAGGCAGCATAACTGGACCTCCGGTTCTTGGCTGCGATCTTCTGGGACTTGTTCTACTCCTTCCAGAAGTTCGAACACTCATTCCTATGTGTTACTGTGTTTGGGTGACACTCCTTGAAATTTTAGCAATGCAATTAATTATGGTCAGTAAGTCTTAGATTTTACCTTTCCATGACGATGACCACGGAAGAAACTGCATTTTTGGGGGTCCTGAACATTAGGGTAGACTCATTCATAGCAGGTGATTAATGTCCCCACAATTGCTAACGGTTTTCAGTGACGCCGGATTACAGGAAATCTTATCGCGCACCTATTGTTTTTGCTGCTACTGAATGTTTTAGACTTACTGATAGTAATTGTTGAAATAATGAAATACAAATCTACCTTAAATATATTCATTCATTCATTCATTCATTCATTCAACTTCGCTAATCGGCCAACTAGGGACCACGATAAGCCTCACTTTACATTCTGGCATTTGTTCATCTTTCGCTTGATCCACATCGTCTTTATTTGCTCACTGTGTTTAGCACGACGTTCTTCTGTCCATTTAGCACCAGTTGCCCGCTTATTATTATTATTATTATTATTATTATTATTATTATTATTATTATTATTATTGTCCGCCTCTGTGGTGTGATTAGCTGCCACCCCCAAAGGCCCGGGTCCGATTCCCGTTTCTGCCATGGAATTTGAAAAGATGTTCGAGGGATGGAACGGGGTCCACTCAGCTTCGGGAGTTCAAGTTAGTAGAAAGGGGTTCGATTCCCACCTTAGCCATCCTCGAAGTGCTTTTCCATGGTTTTACACTTCTCCTCCAGGCGAATTCCGGGATGGTACTTAACTCAAGGCCACGACCGCTTCCTTCCAATCCTCCCATCCCCCTACAAGACCGCTGCTCAGCATAGCAGGTGAAGCCACCTGGGCGTGGTACTAGTCCTCCTTCCCAGTTGTATCCCTGACCCAATGTCTACGCTCCAGGATACTGCCGTTGAGGCGGTAGAGGTGAGATCCCGCACTGAGTTCGAGGGAAAAACCAACCCTGAACGGTAAACAGATTAGGAGAGAAGAAAGATTATTTATTTATTTATTTATTTATTTATTTATTTATTTATTTATTTATTTATTTATTTATTTATTTATTTATTTATTTATTTATTTGCTAATCAGCCAACAAGGGACCACGATAAGTTTCATTATAAAATCTGGCTTTCATTATTATTATTATTATTATTATTATTATTATTATTATTATTATTATTATTATTATTATTATTTCATGTATTTATTTAATTGTTGTGCAGCCGTTGGTAGGCAGATCCTCTGATGAAGATGAGCGGTGTCTGCTGTGTTAACCTACCAACGTGCAAGTGTGGTGGAGGATAGTGTAATATATTGTTGTGTGAGGCTGGTGTGAAAAGGGCAGCACCAAACACACAGTCTCAAAGAATCAACCAGCATCAGTTAAATTCCTGTTACCCACCTGGAAATCGAACCCAGGATTTAGCAGCCCAAGGCATTCCGCGCTAATCACTGCGTCGCAAACACAAGCTGTGCTGATCATACAGCCAGTTACATAGGATATTGTACATGACATACTAAACATTCCAAATTGAAATAAAAAGGTGCCGGACTGAGTTGCTTAGACGGTAGGGACGCAGTCCTTTTAAACCCTAATGGACGGGTTCCATCCCAACACAGTCCTGTAGTATTTGAAAGTACTGAAATACGCCAGTCAATCCGATGTCTTAAAATAACTCTTATGGGACAACATTCCGGAACCTGGACGTCTCCTAAAACCGTAAAATTGGTTAATGGGACGTAAAATAATAATTATTATTATTGTTATTATCCGACTCATTGGCTGAATGGTCAGCGTTGAGGCCTTCGGTTCAGAGGGTCCCGGGTTCGATTCCCGGCCGGATCGGGGATTTTAATCGCGTCCGATTAATTCTTCTGGCTCGGGGACTGGGGGTTTGTGTTAGTTGCAACACTTTCTTCTTCATATTCAGACAACACACTCACTACCAACCACAACAGAAACACGCAATAGTGATTACATCCCACCATAGAGTCTTGGCATCAGGAAGGGCATCCGGCCGTAAAATAGGGCCAAATCCACATGCGTGACACAGTTCGCACCCACGACCTCACAGGCATGGGAAAAAGCAGTAGAGGAAGATTATTATTATTATTATTATTATTATTATTATTATTATTATTATTATTATTATTATTATTATTATTATTATTATTATTATTATTTGCTATTTGCTTTACGTCCCACCGAAACAGATAGGTATTATGGCGACGATGGGGCAGGAAAGGCCTAGGAGTGGGAACGAAGCGGCCGTGGCCTTAATTAAGGTACAGCCCAAGCATTTGCCTGGTGTGAAAATGGGAAACCACAGAAAGCCATCTTCAGGGCTGCCGACAGTGGGGTTCGAACCCACTATCTCCCGGAAGCAAGCTCACAACTGCGCGAGCCTACCCGCACGGCCAACTCGCCCGGTATTATTATTATTATTATTATTATTATTATTATTATTATTATTATTATTATTATTATTATTATTTCTGCCTTCATAGTTAAATTGGTAGCATGCTGGCCTTAGGTTCAAGGCGTCCCGGGCTCGATTCCCGGCCGGGCCGGTGATTTCAACTTCATTCGTTAATTCCTATGGTTCGGGGTCTAGATATTTGTGCCGTCTTCAGCATTAGAATTCACCTTAGCTAGAGCCCCATCCTCACGGATGCGCAGGTCGCCTATATGGCGTCAACTCAGGAGACCTGCACCAGGCCTTTCCGGAGGCCACACGCCATTTATTATTATTATTATTATTATTATTATTATGATTATTATTATTAAATAAAAATAAGATAATATCGGGAGCTAATCAGTTAATTTAATTAAATAATGTATACATCTTCCTCTCCTTCCAGTTTTCACTCACCTGTGAGGTCGTGGGTGCGAACTGTGTCACCATGTTGATTTGGCTCTGTTTCACGGCCGAATGCGCTTTCTGACACTAACCGTATGTGGAGTGATGTGTTTTTGTGGTAGTTGGTGTGTTGTCTGAATATGAAGAGGAGAGTGTTGGGAAAAACACAAACACCTTGTCACCATACCAGAGGAACTAACCAGACGAGATTATAATCCCCGACTCGACCGGGAATCGAACACGAGGCATTCTGAAACGAAGTCCTCAACTCTGACCGTGCAGTCAAGGAGACGGACAAATAATGTTTCTCTCTAAGCGAATCAAATCTGAATTGGATGATTACGGGTGTAGACGCAGTCCAGGCCACTTACCATCTCTTTTCATCGTCTTTCATCTTCTAATTAATCACACCATCAATACAAAAATTAGTGTAGTAGTATTGATGGTTATTTGCTTTCTGGATGGATGAAGCATGAAAATGTGTTAATTATGTGATAAACCCACGGAAGCAGGACTTCGAGTTGGACGGTGTCTTTTCTCGCACTGAAATTATTCTGATTTAGCTGGTAATTGGGCGCGGAGTTCAGCGAGTAATTCAGGATTTAGAATGCTACTCTTCTGATACATTTTTTTAAGGCGTTACTGTTAGTAATATAGCATTTCAAAACTGTCTCACATTAGCTTCCTCTTGAAGAATATTAAATCATCATGTAATGCATTAGGAAAGGGGTGTTCCACCTACGATACGCCTGTTACATCGAGCACGCACTGAGAGATGCACGTGCCTTAACGGTATAATTGTAAATATTCCTCCGTTTTGAAATTTCACTGGCTTAATGGCTGGGTATATCTTGTTCGGAGATCATCATTTACCATCTATGCGTAAAATTGAGATTAGTTTGCTTACTGTATGTTAAATTGAGATAAAAAGAGCAATTTTATTCTTGTCAGCGTGTAATTGACATTGAGCAAGCAGGCATGCTAGCTCGTAGATGTACGTGACTATTGAAATCATGATCATAGCCTCGGGAACGCAAGTTTTAAGTGGATTGCCAACCACAAGGACGTGACTTTAGATTTCAGAAAAATCTGAAATGTTTTGATGAGGATTTTAACCACAGCTGCCTTGACAAGAAGCCAGCGACAATATCATTCGCCTATCACGCCTCTATGAATTGGAATTGAATTCAGTTTTCGTCACATATTTATGCAAAATACCGTATATCAGATGCTGCTTTACGTGATCTTAATGTTCTTACTAAGTATCCTGATGACCTGTACTTCTGTAGTGTTGAGTATTTGTAAACAATTGATGAATTGATGAGAAGAAATACAGAAATAAACCGTGGACAATGTCTTAGGTACAATCCCCTAAAGCTGAACTGGAAAATCAGGGAAAACAGAGAAATCACTTTTAGGATTTCTGGTTGTACTCCCGAGATTGAGTAGAGTCCATATCCTGTTTGAGACCAACAAGACATTCCTATGTTCGGGGCAGAGGGGAGAAACCAAACCGCCTGTGCAACTATTATGCTAAAATCGATCCATTTTCGCCTCTCCTATCCTTCGAAATACTGGAAATTTACCAACAAACCAAAAGTCTACGCCCTCAAGGCCTCACATCAAGTTGAGATAAGGGACCAATGGTCGGGGATCTCAAACAAACCCACAGCTGCCGCTCTTCGAGCGGCAGCAGTCGCAACGCGAGGCTCAGGATCAGTGTGTGTGCTTCAGCCACAGTAACGTCGTGGTTACGTCATAGACCGTGAAGGTGAAGGTCTTCCAGGCAGTTTTGTTCATTGCAGTGACATGGTGGCGCTATATTAACCGCGTGACGAAGCTTCTCCAGTGTTTATTACTTATAAAGATGGTCAAAAAATGGAATATTTAATTAATCTTAAGTGTATGCGTGATCAGCAAACCATAAGTTGAATTGAAAATACCTACTGTCCACATATGCCACCAAAATCTGGTTTTGCTCCGACTTTTGCTCAGTATCTCAGGGGTGACCGGTTCTCGCCCTCTCACGAACGTCTAACTAACTTTACTAGGCTGAGATTTCGGAGACATATATTTCCACTGACAGACATGAATAAAGATGGAGCTGTGCTAAAATAATGGCTACAAAAATCAAAGAATGTTAACTTGATAAACAAAATATACAACAGTTACGACAAAAACCATGACATAAACACGAATAGAAATGTACTTAAATTCATCTCCAAAATGTCTGGAATTCAAAATATGTGCACTCGAATCTACGAACACAGTTAGCCGTCGAATATTTGATCACAGCCGAAGGATTGAATTATTTCTCATCATGATCTGCCTATCATCGATGAGTCCCTATTCGCCTCGCGCAGATGTTTTGAGGGGATTACTACAGTTTAACCTAATCTACAATACTGTACATCCTGAGTGAATCGTTATCTTATTAACTCCACACGCAACATCAAATGAACATGAATTTCAACCCTCGCATGGATTTCATCTACGACACACAATTATTCACAAAGCAATGAATCACAACACAAATTAAAATAAATCAGCACACACATATCCTTAAGAATATAATGCACTCCGTTAACGCAAATACACTCTCATGTACACTCTCATTCAACATTAAACAAATCTCCATTCATGCGGATAAAAACTGATAATCATGGCAGAAACTAAACAAATCTACTCCTATCTTACGTTCTTGTAGTTATTTCCTGTTCTAAAATACTCGGTTGTGGAAATCAATAACTTACACTCGTGAGTAGTGCAGTGCTAACAATATCATCATATAGGCCTCAGCAAATCTGACACTCCCTGGGAACCGTATAAATACCTTCGCAGTCTAGCTGGCATATAACATCAGCTGACAGCGATGACCAGTATCACACACGCATATCTTCATTTCACAGGACACTCGCCTGCACATAGTACACCTGGAAAACGACGCTCCGTAATAACACACATGATATGATTGCTTCAATGAGAAAAAATGTTGAAGAAATGAGACGTCAAATTGAATGTGCACTCATAACTTTCCTTAGTATCAACCAATTTCAATATTTGAGAGATGAAATGAAAGAGCTTCATCCACTGAGTGTTCTTAAGCCAAAACGAACTCCGTACCTCAATTAGAACCAAAGATATGATTTCTTCGAAGAGACAAAAATAGAAAAATCAAATAATTTGAGGAAGGTGGAAGTTAAGTGATCTATAGTACCTGATGACAAATCTGTGAATGAATACCTTTCAGTTAAATAAAATGAAGGAAATCGACCGGATTGAATGGTCGGACTGACTGACTTTAGTTTTCCTTTTTTTTTTTAAATATACAGTTAGTTTAATCTGTTACTTATTCTTCTGTACTCTAATTTTTCTCGATCTTACCTTTGGTTCCTTCCCTTAATTTAATTTATCTTAATTCAACTTTACTCTATCAATTTAATTATGACCAATTGTTTTCTGGTGATTTAACTTTATTTCACAAATTCTGTAGATTTTCTCGCAAAGTCGTCTTAGATTTAACTTCGTTATATTTAATTTTTAATAATTTATTAATTATATTTAATTCTCGGTAGCCTTCTTGAATTCATTTCTCCATAAATGGTGTTCAGAAACTATTTATCCTGCTGTGTAGTGCTTGTTATAATTTATTATCACGATACCCGTGCTTCACTACGGTTTTTTCTTTGCTAGTGGCTTTACGTCGCACCGACACAGATAGGTCTTATGGCGAAGATGGGAAAGGAAAGGCCTAGGAGTGTGAAGGAAGCGGCCGTGGCCTTAATTAATGTACAGCCCAAGCATTTGCCTGGTGTGAAAATGGGAAACCACGGAAAACCAACTTCAGGGCTGCTGACAGTGGGATTCGAACCCACTATCTTCCAGATGCAAGCTCTCAGCCACGCGCCCCTAACCGCACGGCTAACACGCCCGGTCGCTACGATTTTAAATTGAAAGTTATTTTTCAAAATTGTACATTTTGGAGAGTCTACCGTCGATTGAACCTGTAAAATACACCCTCAGATCGTACATCAAACGGTTTTGAGGTAATGATTATCAATTTTCTCATTAAGCACATATATGAACCCTGTGCAGAAGAACTGAAATGTTTTAAAACCCTATCTTATTTAATATCTAAGACAGCGATCAACCTGTGAAATTTAGATGTTATACGTCGAACAGTAATGGAGGAATGAATGTTTTCTAGGCGGTGAATGTTTTAAAAATATTACTTAACATCTAGGACATAGAAGACTACACTTCATATAAAATTTTAAGATCGTGCCCGAAACGGTTTCAGAAGAAGCGATATTGTGATTTTTGAGAGTCAAAGACCATCTAAATCCCTTAGTGGAGAAATATTTTGAAGTATATTTTAGATCTAGGGTATAAACGAAGACCCTTCACGTAAAATTACAAATTTGTACGTTAAACGGTTTTGGAGGTATGAATAATTTTGTTTGTGGAGATAACTCCATTTAACACCTTAAGGGTGGGATGTTTCAAAATATTTCCTAATCCACACCTAGGATTGAAAATATATACCGCTATTTAGAATTTTGTCTTCGTAGGTAAACGGTTTCGGAGGACGGAATGGATATATCTGTTTTTGGATCTTAACCTCCATTTAAATTTAAATTTTTCTCAAACTTTCTGTTATATATCATAATTTGAAATTTTAACTTCGTAATTCAAACGGTTTCCTAGAAGTGAATATTTTTGTCATCATTCCTCGTCCCCTAGTCAAAACCCCTTAGGGGTGTATTGTTTGAAGACCACTTCTTATTTAAAATCTGAGACATAGAATTTAGTGTGTATAGAGGGCAGCACCGATATCTGATAACAATCGAGATGAAACCTCCTTTATTATTTAGGTCTGTTATATACATTAAGCTTGTGGAAAGTGATTAGTAATTTGAGAAATTTAAATCTTTAAATATTATACATTCAACGTGTGCAAGAATGTGTAGGTACCAGGAATGGTATTCAGTCTTAAACAGAAATGTTCCTCCAGTTATGTATAAGTTCAAGATTATTTCAGTTAAACCCCTGAGTTTTACAATTAACTTTCTTTGGCAATAGAGGAAAGGAGTCGGAAATTCGGTTGAGTACCTTGGCTGTTGTGCGTATGCTGGGATCAATACGTGGGCTACTACTAGACTTAGGTTACCCCTTTTCGATAGTTGGTTTAGTCAATAATCCTTTTTTATGCTTTATTTTGTGACAATCACACATATCTCCACCACAGCAGAGCAGATTGACAGACAAATTTCACGAACTTTAAGAACATCTACTGATTAGCATATGACTCATTACGGTCTGCGGGGAGTGGCTCCTTGTTAATCAAAGGATTAACGATGATGGATGACTTGCTTGACTACTGCTGTGCAAAGATACCTTGATCTTTACGACTATTATTGGGAACAGTTTAAAAGACCTATTAGCATTGGTTATTACCGTATTATTATTATTATTATTATTATTATTATTATTATTATTATTATTATTATTATTATTATTATTATTATTATTATTATTTGCTTTGAGTTTTCCACCAGCATAGCCTGGTTGAAACACTGAATCACATGATATTACTGTAGTTATGGAACCTTTGACGGGGTCAGTACTTGCGAAGGTGAACGTTTGCTGTTGATTTGTGGAGGAGTAAAAATAGACATGCTGCACTACCTCATGTAAACTATGGCTTGGGATTCCTCATTAATATCACTTGGCTGACCTGGCGACGTTCATCAAGTTGTCAACGTCCAAACCTGACAAGGCTCTATGCACCTTTATATGTTGTGATTATTTTTATGTCAGTGAAATGAGTGTGTGTTTCCTAATTTGGCTATGTTTTTAGCCTGTTGCTTTCGAATGACATACACGTGGCATAACGGCCTTTTATAGAGTTGTGGAGGTGGGGCCTACCTAGCCGAGGCGATAAAGACGTGCTCAGTTCACTCAGCAGGGCGTGGGTTCGATTCACTATTAGAGAGACTAGATATTTAGAAACGAAATCTCCATTTATGCAAAGGCTCTGGGTTTCACTTAATCTCCACTAGAAGTGAAAAAATCAAGCTGTCCGACTCGCTGGCTGAATGGCCAGCGTACAGGTCTTTGGTTCAGAGGGTCCCGGGTTCGATTCCCGGCCGGGTCGGCGATTTTAATCGGTTCTGATTAATTATTCCGGCTCAGGGACTGGGTGTATGTGTCCATCCCTACACTCCTCTCAACATATTCAGACAACATACCACACTACCAACCACCACCGAAACACGCATTAGTGATTACATCCCTCCATATAGGGTTGGCGTCAGGGAGGGCATCCGGCCGTAAAACAGGGCCAAATCCACATGTGCGGCGCATTTTGCACTCGCGACCCTACAGATGTTTTAAAAAGCGGTAGCAAAAGAAGAAGAAGAAGAGAAGATGTGAAAAATTAAGCAATATTGTAATGTTACCTGACTGTTGATTTCGTGATCATAGCCATGGGACCTTCTATTTTATGTAAAATCTAGACCACAGGAACGTGACATCTTTTATTAAAACCCACATGCAATGGTAGGAAGTGAGAAATCGTGGCAATGCCACTCGGCTATTACGTCCCTACCAGAAACGAGTAGCCTACCAGGTTGATTCCTGAAGGGAAAGTCAGCTAGACATAGGGCTAACCGCTGTTAGGTTACGAATTGTTGAACCTTTACCTTCCACTCCTACAGTGACCTTTATGGCCTGCATGAAGCAAGGTGGAGCAAGTGACATGGTGTACCTTCTTTGCAGTCAGGAAATCAACGCCATACGTCGAGATTTAGCATGATGGTATATGTCCAGAATGTGTGGGAGAAAAAGTTACCGCTGCCAACAACAGTTGTTATTTGTTACCATGACATTGATAGTGACGGTATGGAACGTGTCTGCTTACAAATTACGTAGGTAATGGGTATTCTCTCGCAATCGGCTCCATCACATTCGCACTCTCTGTCAATAAATTTGCCACTACAACACTTCAGAGCCACATACAGTACTTCGTCGTGCAAGATGTGAATATGCAATACAGTGGTGGTAAGTGAAATAGACTTGGTGATTCCCCTCTAGCTAAAATTTATATGTACAGTAACTCCTCTACCTTTTAAAGCGTACATCATGTTGTATGTTGAGGAGTGGAAGGTTAACTCGATACTCGGTGGGATAGAGTAGTTAGCACTAAGCCTTTGCTCCC
Source organism: Anabrus simplex (assembly GCF_040414725.1). Lineage (NCBI taxonomy): Eukaryota > Metazoa > Arthropoda > Insecta > Orthoptera > Tettigoniidae > Anabrus > Anabrus simplex. Next base: position 425,002,628 of record NC_090266.1, on the reverse strand, counting down.
AGTAATTAGACTGGTACTCATTTTTTTTTGGTGCAGGCTGAGTGAACGTCAGCGCCATGTGCCGTCCCGAAAGTGGAAATCTTGATTTTTTAAATGTTTCGGTTTCCTGACGGGTAATTGGACACACATCCTTAGCTCTGGGGTTCTCTTAGCCTACACCAGATTGAAAAGCTCAAGCAACCTTGTAATGTTACGTGACTGCTGATTTCGTGATCATAGCCATGGGACCCTCTGTTTTACGCAAAATCTAGACCTCCCCTTTACTATCTCGGCAAGGCAGCCCAGCACTGAAGATCAGTACTAGGGAAATGAGAACTGATGTCGTTTCCCGTTGCTGTCCTCACCAAACTAGATAGTGCTGTTACGTATCAGTCTACTAAGCCAACCTAAATGCATACACCAACCGACCCAGTGAGCGACACTTTCACATCATTCATCACAGGGTCTGGCTATAGAAGGAACGGCATTTCTAGCATTGTTCACACCTCAGTGACTTTCACACTGTCAAGGTCAACGATGAGACTGAGACAGGTCAAACCGAGCTCGATAGCTGCAGTAGCTTAAGTGCAGCCAGTATCCATTATTCGGGAGATAGTGAGTTTGAATCCCACTGTCGGCAGCCCTGAAGATGGTTTTCCATGGTTTCTCATTTTCATACCAGGCAAATGCTGGGGCTGTACCTTAATTAAGCCCACGGCCGCTGCATTCCCTCTCCTAGGCCTTTTCTGTCCCATCATCGCCATAAGACGTATCTGTGCCGGTGCGACGTAAAGTAACTTGTAAAAAAAGAGAAAGGTCAATGAAAGTAACAAAGTTAATCTAGCCCATGTCAGAGTAAGTACTTCACTGGTAACACTTTATCTTACCCGACATGGATCTGGGAAGTTAATACATTTACAGAGTGTTCCATCAACCCCGTCAAAATACACGTATCACTGTTAGTCTTGGTCGATATTGCTCTGCTTGTTGCTTACTGCCAGCAACGTAAAGCGAGCCAACCTTGCATAGAAAAACGACTATTTGCGATTTTCGTACCCTGTTTACTGCGTATTGTTACAATGAAAGTACCACTAATAAGATCAAGTTAGTAGTTTGTGCAAAGATATATGTTGTGACAGAACTTAATGAACGCCTAGAAACATGAATCAGAGGTATGACGCGGAAATTAAATGTCGGCGTTAAAGTGGCATGCAAAAGTAGCGCGCTTCCTGAGACCTAGGAGTGTGTCGTCATTATGAATTGTATGAATCGGTAAGATACTGGTAAGATCTTTGTGATATGAAAGTGGATGTACGGTTCGAATCCTGTTGTATGCAGATATTTTTGAAGGTATTCACAGCTTCATTGCACCCATGTACGGCAGAATGGCTCCCTTGCGACAATAATATTGGCTAGTGTTACGATAATGTGCCTGAAGTCCTAAGCTATTACAAACATTCACAACACAAAGCCTACTCATTTACTCGTGTTGTGGGAGTAAACATAATTGTTTTCCTAATCTACACTTGTGACGTATTCCATTGACTAATAAGGCGATATGTTATTCATTTACGACGGAAGTCATTACAGTGGCAACTCCTGTATCACAAGCGAAACAAGGAAACCTAAAGCCAAGACGTCCCGCAGTCTTGCACGATGTCTGTGTTCAACTGGGACACCTGGAAGGAAAACTCCTATTAGAGATACTCTTATAGTTATAACGTGTGGTCATGACGAAGAGGTTCCTTTAGACGCTGTCAGGAATGCCCCTCATATTTATTGGTGCACAGGCACTTGTACAACAAACGATTATTACTGTAGCTGGGCATCTGCTATCAGAGTATTACCTAACAATAAATTTCATGCGGACCATATGCAATTACATTAGAAGCTTCACGATCTGACTTCAATGGTTTGAGAATGGTTTGATGCAGCCATTTTATCTTTCTCTCTTTCATTCCTTCCTTCTTTCTTTCTTTCTTTCTTTCTTTCTTTCTTTCTTTCTTAATCCGTTTACCATCCAGGTTTGGTTTTTCCGTCGGACTCAGCGAGGGATCTCACCTCTACCGCCTGAAGGGCAGTGTCCTGGAGCGTGAGACTTTGGGTCGGGGGATACAACTGGGGAGGAAGACCAGTACCTCGCCCAGACAGCCTCACTTGCTATGCTGAACAGGGGCCTTGTGGAGGGATGGGAAGATCGGAAGGGAGAGACAAGGAAGAGGAAAGGAAGCGACCGTCGCCTTAAGTTAGGTACCATCCCGGCATTTGCCTGGAGAAGAAGTGGGAAACCACGGAAGACCACTTGGAGGATGGCTGAGGTGGGAATCTAACCCTCCTCTACTCAGTTGACCTCCCGAGGCTGAGTAGATCCCATTTCAGACCTCGTACCACTTTTCAAATTTCTTGGCTGAGCCGGGAATCGAACCACGGCCCCCGGGGGTGGCAGCTAATCACGCTAACTACTGCACCACACAGGCGGACAGCCATTTTATCGACGGCCCTATTTTCGAATGAATCACGCTACGTAACATTTAACATTTCGGTGCGCTCTCGCCTAACACACTTCGTAATCCGTAATTCTTGTCTCTTCTGTTGAATATTTTGGTACAATTACTTTTCTGCCTGCAATAATCATCTTAATTAATCATTAGATTGTGGGGAAATTCCATTAAAGAAAGAGCAAAACCTGTTTTGTATCAGCGGTGCACAAATCATCTTCATTTGCGTACAATGATGTATCTCTACCCTTCACAAGTACCTTTACAGGTGTGTTCCGTGACTTGTATTGTATTCGTACTGTAGAAGAATAGCATCACATACCGGAAGTACAACATATTACAATCTCAGTAAGAACAAGCATTCTGTATCGGTCGCGAACGAACTTTACTCAGGTAGAAGAGATCCGTGGCAGATAGGCTTATTTGGGTACTTGGCATGCCAAGACGATTGCTGCCCAGACAGATGGCCTGCCGATATTAGAATGCCACGCGGTCAGCGTGACGACGACGTTCTCAGTCATATTGCTGAACCGGTTGCGTATCGTATCAGACAGCTCCTGACTTGGCCTCACATTCCAGCCCTCAGTCCAGAATTAAAATCCTGAGACTGGACGGAAATTGAACCCGGAGCCTCAGGGTAAGAGGCGGACTGTATACCACCGGAAGTACCCACACATCCGATCACAGATACAAACAATGAAATACATTTTAGGATGACAGAAGAAGCAAGCAAGTTTATACGGGTTGTATTATTCAATTGTTGATATCGTGATCATAACCAAGGGAATAACAAAAGAGACGAAAATTAAATGTGATAGTTTTCAGTTCTGTGTTGCTTTTCCTACGATGTAAGGACCTTTCAGAGTGAGACTGTATAGTGGGGCGAACATTGAATATGTAATTTTAATAGGAACAGTACTCACACCGAGGAATGCACATTAAAATACATCGAGTGATGTGATAACCAACAAGTATTGTTTCTGGATTCTCATTAAGACAACCGCTGTTCAAGTTCCAGCAATGCACATGAGATTTTGTAAATGAAATGTCACGCTTTTGTGGTTTGTACTCCATGTAAATCTAGTGGTTTCATGGCTATGATATCAAGAGCTACGTAAAACTACAAGCTTGCTTTAACTTGCAGATTAATTAATTCGGAAATACGATAAAAGTAATGACTACTTCTAAAATATGTACTTCTTACCTCGAGTGCACCACTTTCTCGAAATTGTCAGACTGCGTAATAAATCCCCTATAAGCTCGCTGAGCTCGTTGTCCGCATGAGAATTCTCTACTGTAAACGAGATGAATGCCATCCTTCTCTACCCAAGTCTATCGCTTTATGTCAACAATGGTACTGTACTAATATTACAAACAAAAAGAAAACAGTTCTGGTAGATAGGAAACTCTCGCAACGCTATTTAGTGAGCTCATACGTGCCGTTGCTTGGTGACAAGCCTCAGTTTGAGGTATGTAGATCCTTGGAAGAGCTACACAGTACTCTAAAATATATCCCATATCATTCTTTTCATCCCTTTCATCATCATAATTTTTGGAGGAACATTGCCCGAAGATCCCGTAGATACTGTATCAAAGTTAAAGGAAAACATAATATTTCAGAGAAGCTGTAATATGTCTGTCTCACGTAGCGACTGCTACTGCTTGAAGAGCGGCAGCTGAGATAGAAGTTGAAATTACCGACCTATTCGGTCTTACATTTCAATCTGACGTAGTTGCTCGTAAAGCGTGGACTGTTGGTACGTTTTGGTTCGAAATTTGCGACATTACAGTCGGTGCGACGTGCTGAGCCCTATTTCCAGTGCTTCCGGGATGATAAATAATTGGAGTACCTGGAGTGGGTATCGGGGAGTCTTTGAAAGAGAAGTCAGTTTCGACTATGTAATTGGGGTTATGCATAGGACGATGTTTAATGAGGCAGTTTCAGTGGGTCGTAAAAGAGGGGGAGGGGGGATTTTAGGTATGTGAGGTATGCAGTATTTAATTATGGGTAGGGGGAGGAGTGGCTGGCGAGGGTCTGTCTCAACGGGGTTAGCTACAGTTAGTTATACGTGTTTGGAGTGCTTGAAGTAGTTCTATGGTGAGCGGTTGTGGGGTAAGGTTGGTTACGATGGGGTGTGAGGTGAAGGGGGGGGGTGTTTTTTAGGTTTAACGGAGACGGGGGTTGTTTGTGTTGATACGCTGTGGAGAATAGATGTATTTTCCTGGCTTAATGTGCCTTGATGGCCTTCTTGTAGAAAGGGTAGCGAAAGCTACATTTTGTTTACATTATTTACGCCTTGTTCGTTAAAATTTAAATCAGTGGCACACATTGGCACCAGTCACATTGTTTTGCCAAGGCACCTGCTGCCGAGGTAGATTGAATGCAGATATTGTAGTGAAAGAGACAGGAATTGAATTTGGAATAACCAGGTACGAAATAGGGACTTTATCCCTACAGAGCGAAGGTGGTTTTAACATCTCATTTATTTTAAGAAACTCTCGTCATTTGTGGAAATCACCACCACCACTACCACCACCACCACCGTCATCATCATCATCATCATCTCTCATTATGTTGGATAATAATAATAATAATAATAATAATAATAATAATAATAATAATAATAATAATAAGAAGAAGAAGAAGAAGAATATGGTGTGGGCTACTGTAGTTACGTCCTAGTTCGTAAACCATGGACAACGGCTGAGTGGCCTAGTAAGTGGTCCTGAGAGTCTGGATACCAGTTGCTACGGAATGGGAATGGGCATCTCGGACATATTCTGAGTCGTGGCCCTCCTTGTGCTCAAGCGGCTAGGACTATACAATTCACCAGTGGTCCCTAACCCGTTAGAGGAGAGGTCCTCACTTTGACTATTTGTAAGTAGGGTAGCATGTTGCTTCACGAATTTACCAAGTCAGAACTTTTTAAGCAAGCCTCGGACCTATGGGAGTAACGGAGTCCCACTCCCATTTGACACGCGAGGAACTCCTTGAAAACAACTTGGCGAACGAAATGGAATTCGGTAGGGAGCTATCAATATTAATGTGGCTTATGAGAAAAAGAAAGTAGAACTGGCTGAGTCAGCATAAAGGATGCGTATGGATGTGCTAGTAGTACGTGATATTCGGGTAAGGGGAGATAACGAGGAAGAGATAGGAGATTATAAATTGTACTTGACGGGTGTTAAAAATGGAAGGGCAGAGTGTGGGGCAGGACTGTTCATCAGGAATACTATTTCAAGCATGTAAATGAGCGAATGATGTGGGTAGATTTGGAAGTTGGAGGAATTAGGACCAGAATTGTCACAGTGTATTTACCATGTGAGGGTGCAGATGAGGTTGAAGTTGACAAGTTTTATGAAGCAGTGAGTGACACCGTAGTCAGGGTGAACAGCCAGGATAGGATAGTGCTAATGGGCGATTTCAATGCGAGAGTTGGAAATAGAACTGAACGATACGAAAGGGTGATTGGTAAATGAGGGGAAGATATAGAAGCTAATAGGAATGGGAAGCGTTTGCTGAACTTCTGTGCTAGTATGAGTTTAGCAGCTACGAATACATTCTTCAAGCATAAGGCTATTCACCGCTACACGTAGAAGGGTAGGGGCACAAGATCCATAATAGACTATATCTTAACCGACGTCGAATTCAGGAAATCTGTTAGGAATGTACGGGTTTTTCGGGGATTTTTGGATGATACAGACCACTATCTGATCTGTAGTGGACTAAGAATCTCTAGGCCTAGGAGAGTGAAAGTGAAATCTGTCTGCAAACGAATAAGTGTAGAAAATCTCGAGGACGAGGAAATTAGACAGAAGTACATAGATATGATTAGTGAGAAGTTCTGAACAGTGGACAGTAAGCAGGTTTAGAATATAGAAAGAGAATGGGTGGCATACAGGAATGCTGTAGTGGAAACAGCAAGAGAATGCCTAAGAACAACCGTGTGTAAAGATGGGAAAAAGCTAACATCTTGGTGGAACGATGAAGTGAGAGCAGCTTGTAAACGTAAACAGAAGGCTTACCAGAAATGGCTCCAAACAAGGGAGATGCAGACAGGGATTTGTACGTAGATGAAAGAAACAGAGTGAAACAAATAGTTGTTGAATCCAAAAAGAACTTGTGGGAAGATTTTGGTAATAACCTGGAAAGGCTAAGTCAAGCAGCAGGGAAAACATTCTAGAAGGGAGGGAAAAATGAAATGAACAGTCTTTTGGGTAATTCAGGTGAATTCATAATAGATCCCAGGGAATCATTGGACAGGTGGAGGGAATATTTTGAAAATCTTCTCAACGTAAAATATTCATTGTAGTGTCGCGAACAACCGAGCTCATAGAGAGGAGGAAAATTATGTTGGTGAAATTACGCTTGAGGAAGTGGAAAGGATGGTAAATAAACTACATTGTCATAAAGCAGAAGGAATAGATAAAATTAGACCTGAAATGTTGAAGTATTGTAGGAAGGCAGGGATGAAATGGCTTCATAGAGTAGTAAGATTAGCATGGAGTGTTGGTAATGTACCTTCAGATTGGACAAAAGCAGTAATTCTGCCTATCTATAAGCAAGGGACCAGGAAGGATTTTTTTTTTTTTTTTTTGCTGTTTGCTTTACGTCGCACCGACACAGATAGGTCTTATGGCGACGATGGGATAGGAAAGGCCTAGGAATTGGAAGGAAGCGGCCGTGGCCTTAATTAAGGTACAGCCCCGGCATTTGCCTGGTGTGAAAATGGGAAACCACGGAATACCATCTTCAGGGCTGCCGACAGTGGGGCTCGAACCCACTATCTCCAGATTACTGGATACTGGCCGCTCTTAAGCGACTGCAGGTATCGAGCTCGGTAAAGGAAGGATTGCAACAACTATCGAGGTATCTCGTTGATTAGTATACGAGGCAAAGTGTTCACTGGCATCTTGGAAAGGAGGGTGCGATCTGTGGTTGAGAGGAAGCTGGATGAAAACAAGTGTGGTTTCAGGCCACAGAGAGGCTGTCAGGATCAGATTTTCAGTATGCGCCAGGTAACTGAAAAATGCTACGAGAGGAATAGGCAGTTGTGTTTATGTTTCGTAGATCTAGAGAAAGCATATGACTGGGTACCAAGGGAAAAGATGTTCACCATACTGGGGGCTATGGGATTAAGGGTAGATTATTAAAATAAATCAAAGGCATTTATGTTGACAATGAGAATTGATGGTGGAATGAGTTCCTGTTTCAGGTTAGACAAGGCTGTAATCTTTCACCTTTGTTGTTCGTAGTTTACATGGATCATCTGCTGAAAGGTATAAAGTTGCAGGGAGGGATTCAGTTAGGTGGAAATGCAGTAAGCAGTCTGGCCTATGCTGACGACTTGGTCTTAATGGCAGATTGTACCGGGAGCCTGCAGTCTAATATCTTGGAACTTGAAAATAGTTGCAATGAGTATGGTATGAAAATTAGCCTTTCGAAGACTAAATTGCTGTCAGTAGGTAAGAAATTCAACAGAATTTAAGGTCAGATTGGCGATACAAAGCTGGAACAGGTAGATAATTTGAAGTATGTAGGATGTGTGTTCTCTCAGGATGGTAATATAGTAAGTGAGATTGAATCAAGGTGCAGTAAAGCTAATGCAGTGAGCGATCAACAGTATTATTTAAGAAGGAAGTCAGCTCCCGGACGAAACTATCTTTACATCGGTCTGTTTGCAGACCAACTTAGCTTTACGGGAGCGTGAGCTGGGTGGACATAGAATATCTCATTCATATGTTAGAAGTACAGACATGAAAGTAGAGAGAATTATTGCTGGTACAAACGGGTGGGAACAATGACAGGAGAGTACTCGGAATGAGGAGATAAAGGCTAAGTTAGGAATGAACTCAATAGATGAAGCTGTACGCATAAATCGGCTTCGTGGTGGGGTCATGTGAGGCGAATCGAGGAAGACAAGTCACCTAGGAGAATAATGGACTCTGTTCCGGAAGGTAAGAGAAGTAGAGGGAGACCAAGTCGACGATGGTTAGACTAAGTTTCTAACGATTTAAAGATAGGAGGTATAGAACTAAATGAGGCCACAGCCCTAGTTGCAAACAGAGTTTGCGACGTTCAGTAAATTCACAGAGGCCTGCAGATATATAATATATTATTATTAATACATATTATTATTATTATTATTATTATTATTATTATTATTATTATTATTATTATTATTATTATTATTACGTCTATTCTAATGGCTAACGGACTTAACGGACGCCATGCGTTGGGAATTCTTTATCGTGCTGGAAGCCAACGACAAGGAGTTGTCACGTTCATACGCTCTAAAATGCCTCCGACCTCAGTCACCTTCGAACCTGCCATGCTGAAAACAGGCAACCAGGCTGAGTGGTTCAGACTTTAGAAGCATTGACTTTCTGAGCCCAAGTTGGTGGGTTCGACCCCGACCCAGTCCGGTGGTATTTGCAGGTGCTCAAATACGCCAGCTTCGTATCGGTAGATTTACCGGCATGTGAAAAAACTACGACAAACTTCCGGTACCTGATCGTGTTCGAAAACCTTAAAGGCAGTCAGTGGGACTTAAAAATCCAATAACATTATTATTACTATTATTATTAGATCAACGACTGTGCCATAATCGATGGTTTCCTCAGAAAATACTCGTAGATTTAAAAAAAATGTTTAATGGTAAGTTTTGTGAACATATGTTTAAAATCCTCACCGCCATATTTAACAATCTTTATGTGAATTTTACTCTACCAAACTACTATGTCATCTGTTGCTCCTTGAACTCTTTAAACAAATGACGCTGACTTGTTAATGAGCGAAATGTTCTGGAAAAAAAGGAGCTGCTTAATTGAAGTGGCATGGCGTTCTTGGTTCACCCGGAAAGATTTCGATTCCCCGTCACAATTTCGAAAAATTTTGAAACGAGATTCCATCTCTGGAGAGGAACACTCAGCCTATACAAAAAACGAGTACCGTTATCAGGTTAATTCCCTAACCACTAACCACTCTACACTATTCCAATCAGTGCCGAGGTTACGAACTATAGAAGCCTGATCTTTAAACTCTTTAGCCGGCCTTAGTGGCGCAGTAGGTTAATCTTTGCCCTTCTGTTTCCAGGATGGCTGCTTCGATCCTGGTTGAGGTCGGTTGTATTAAGAATGCTGTAATGCCACAACTCCGTGTTGTTGGTATGTTTAAGATATACTACAGGAGAAAATTCCAATACCCCACCGTTTCTTGAAATCTATAGCATTTTCAGGACTTTAAACAAATTATATTATTATTATTGTTGTTATTATTATTATCTGAAATCTTAATTGATTACGTTCTTGTGATTCTCCTCTGTGATAAGGTAGGTCCTACCGTCCTGGTAGAGAATTTCGCTTCGGAGGAATACATTTGTTACAAATTTGTTAGAGGTATCTTTACAGGCCACACTTTGTATCCTCATGGACCCATACGGATGGAGGTTTACATTCTTACTATACCTACTAACGAAGCACTGCATTTTGTACGGTCCTCATTACTGCCCGTAGGCCCCCAACTGAACTGCAAAATGAGATAACATTCCAAAACCACAGGCCTAAGGCTTGGTAGCAGTCATAACAGAGCACCGCATTTCGCACTGAATTAGGTTCCGAGATACCCTCTTACCCTAGCACGAGGTTCCGAGATACCCTCTTATCCTAGCACGGCACCTGCAAATTGATACTCCATTTGCTTAGCCTCGCACCTAGCACCTCATTCTGTTGAGATCTTGGCTACGATCTTGTTCAATTGTCGAATAACAATTAATAAGAATGAATGATGATGAGTACTCACCCCGAAGGCTGGTTGAATCCTCGACATCTCCATCATCAGCTAACATAGATGGCCTAGGCATCACTGAAAGGCGCACTAGGGTAATGAGGAGTGATGCAGTTTCCCATTGCTTTCCTCACTGAGCCAGACGTTGCCTGGCTCACTGAAATGCACAAACCAACTGACCCCATGAGTGACATTTTCACACCGTTCATTACGGGGACAAGTTGCATAATGAACGACGTTACTGGCATCGCTCATATCTCAGCCACTTACATTTTATCAAAGCAAGGATGAGACTGAGATAGGTCAATGAAAGCAACAAATTTGTTCTAGTCCGTACCAGAAGACACAGTGCACGTCGCGCCAGCAAAGACAGTAAATAAAGATACACAAACTAATCCTGCCGAGGACGCAATCGAATGAAATATTTGTCATTCTCATACAAAACAAAAAACAAAAAACAAAAAAAAAAAACAACAAGAAAACCTGTTTGGATTTTGTCTTAAATCTGTATGCATATAATAAAAATACTTCGCATTGCAGTGATTTTTGGATCAATAGATGAGCTACGAAGGAACTAAGTGCGTTGTGCCTTAGGTCTTATCTCCAAGAAAACACCGCTCTTAGCATAGACTTACCATCGACCGAAGCAACGTAGTTTTCGTAGTAATCTGGCCACATTTAAGTACTGGCCTACTGCGATTTGTAAGCTCTCATGCGTTGTCCCAGTTGAGTTTCGGCGGCCAGTATGCGCACCTCATCATCGTCTGATGAAGATTTCATGTTACTTAATCCCAGATGAAGTGCATGATATTTTGCTCGTAAACAGAATAAATTTGGAATTCATCCACTGATCCAAAAACGGCAGCAATGTGGAGAACTCTATCATATATAATTGGTTACAGGAGATTGAAAATATAATATATTTTTTTTTACAATTTGCTTTACGTCGCACTGACTCAGATACATCTTATGGCGACGTTGGGATAGGAAAGGGCTAGAAGTGGGAAGGAAGCGACCGTGGCCTTACTTAAGGTACAGCTCTAGCATTTACCTGGTGTGAAAATGGAAAAAAACACGGAAAGCGATCTTCAGGGCTGCCGACAGCGGGGTTCGAACCCACTATTTTCCGAATGCAAGCTGAACCACGCAACCACTTGCTCAGTAATAAATGAAACTGCATTAAATTATATCTTAGACAAAATGAATGAATTAATTAATTTGTATGAATTCATTATTATTTAACACTCGAATCAATCTCTCAACAGAGGTGTCAGCTACTAGACTCAGGAAATGGAAGATCAATTTGCAATTACGGTTCTGGGGTTGGTGCATAGCTTGGGACCAAGGTCAGTGTGAAGTGTTGTGCTCTGTTATGACTACTACCGTTTAATAACACGTCTCATTTTGCAGCAATTCAGCGCGGTACTACAGTAAGGTCAGTATAAATGTCGGTACTAAGGACGGTGTAAGGCGCAGTGCTTCGTTGTGTATACAGTGCAGTAGGTGTATGACACGCCAGGTAGTTCGGTGGAAGAGTCCCCGTGATCCACGATTAAGTTCCTTTACGTCGCACTGACACAGGTATGTTTTATGGCAACGATGGAATAGGAAAGTTCTAGGAGTGGAAAGGAAGTGACCGTGGCCTTAATTATGGCACATCCCCAGCATTTGTCTGGTGTGAAAATGAGAAACCACGGAAAGCTATCTTCAGGGCTGCCGACAGTGGATTTCGAACTCACTATCTCTCGAATGCAAACTGACAGCTGCGTGACCCAAACCACGCGGCCACTTGCTCGGTACTACAGTTTTTCTGAATGAAATCGCAGCTGGCGACCTTGAGTGTATCCAACCGCACACGATTCTGGAGCAGCCAGCAGTTCGCCTTCACGCATTGCACGCTGTCTGGAGCTCAGAACATAATCTTTCTCCGCGTGACGATTCCATTAGTGAGACGAGCTCAAACCTTCGGACAACGGAAGCTACAGAACGATCGACATTGTTGCCTTTAAAAATAAGGAGAGAGGTTACATCATCGAGCCAACTGTCCGCTTTGAAAGCCGTAAGTCGCAGCCCGCAGATGCCCACTATTTACGTACCAACAAATCCTTACTTCTGAGATAAGTACCAGCTAGAGGAAATCGTCATAGTGGGTCTGATGATTGGAGAGAGGGGTGGGGGGTGAAGACCAATTCCCGCTTTTGCCGCCAATTATTGGAAACAGATATCTCCACCAATGATAACTTTAGGGTAAATTGCCGTCATTGCCTTAAGGGGTTCAATAATAATTCTAAGAAAAGCATTGTTACAGTTAGGCTACCATCTAAATTTCTCGAGATTGTATCTATTTCTTTTCGAAAAACTAATGTAAAAGTATACTTCACTGCAAGGCAGCCTCTACATGAGAGGAAGTATTTAATAAATAAATAAATAAATAAATAAATAAATAAATAAATAAATAAATAAATAAATAAATAGTCCTGCTACAGTATTTGTATTCAAATTACTTCCTCTAGGAGCAGTGATCTGTATCCTGTATGCAGCATCTACCTTTCCTACACATACAGCCTTAAACATCCTTGCACATTTCTTTCAGTTCCTTAGCCGTTCTGCTTCATTCTTTAATCGCCTGTATTCTTTTCTGCCTTCCTAATTCTTTGCATTCTTGTACTTCCGCCGTTCGTCAATCAGGTCTAGTATCTCCCGAGTTATCCACTGATTCTTACTTGATCTTACCTTTCTTCCTAACCTATCTTCAGCATCCCTACTGATTTCATTCTTTACGATTGTCCACTTTTCATCCATTATGGTTCCTTCAGCCTTCTCATTTAGTTCTTATGTAACATGTTTCTTGAAATATTCCCCCACCCTCTTTTATTCAACTTATCTAAATCCCATCTTCTTGCATTCCTTCCTTTCAGAAATTTCTTCGACTTCAGATGGCATTTCATGACCAACAAATTGTGGTCATAGTCCACGTGTGCTCCTGGAAAGGTCTTGCAAACCAGCGTCTTATTTCTGAATCTCTGCGTAATCATAAAGTCTTAATTGATAGCTCTCAGTGTCTCCCGAACTAAATTTTGATCGGGGCAGACTTCCTCTTTCATTCCTTTGTCCCAGTCCAGATTCTCGTACTGCATTATCTTCTCTTCCTTGGCCTACTACCGTATTCCAGTCTCCCATCAAAATTAGATTCTCGCCTCCTTTTACATATTGTGTTAAATCTTCTATCTCTTCATATAGATATATTCTTTCGATTTCTTCATCGTCCGCTGAGCTAGTTGACATATAGACTTGTACTGTTGCCTGGTGTCTATCTTGACAACAATAAACCGTTCACTATGCTGGTCGTACAAGCTTACCCGCTGCACTATTTCTTATTCATTATTAAACCAACTACTGTTGATAATTCCGCTGTCGCCTTAGCACAAATCCTACTCTTCCTGCCAACGCACTTCACTTGTACCAACTGCATCTGAATTTAATTTATCCATTTCCCTTTTCAGGTTCTCTAACTTACAATAACGATTCAAACTTCTAACATTCCACTCTATGACTCACAGGATGTCAGTATTCATCTTTGTGATGATTGCCCCCTCTCACATAATCCCTACCTGGAGATTGGAATAGGGGGACTCTTTTATCTCCGGAATATTTTACCCGGGAGGAAGCCATCATCAATACATCATTAATTCACACAGAGAGACCTGCATGTCCTCGGGAGATAGTTAAGGCTGTAGTTTCCCGTTGCTTTCAGCCGTGTGGTAGTATCAACATGGCTAAGCCATGTTAAATATCATTACAAGACCACATCAGTCAATCATCCAGACTGCTGTCCTTGCAATTTCCGAAAGGCTGTTACCCACCTTTCGATGAACCATTCGTTAGTCTGGTCTCTCGACAGACATCCATCGGACATGGTTGAACCTACGGCTCGGCTATCTGTTTCATTGGGACGCACAAGGCTCTCCACCTCTACAAGGTCTCATGGTTTACTTGGGAAGTTTCCCTTAAGGTTGCGAAATCGTGTTCTAAAGAACTCCACTTAGAAACAAAATTCCAGCGTACCACTTATCTTAAAATCTATAGCAATCGAAAGGATTCTTCTTATTCTTCTCATTATTATTATTGTTATTATTATTATTATTATTATTATTATTATTATTATTATTATTATTATTATTATTATTATTATTATTATTATTTTGAATCCAAACATAGAATTTAGCTCTCGTCTCTTAGGCAATGGATTTTCATCAGTTTGCATCACATAGCTCCACTATCTAAGTGATCAATATGCACAGCTTCACCCAGCATCTTTATTTCTATTTACATTCACCTGTCCATCTCATCGCTATGAATACTTTCCTTCTGTATTTACTATAATAGCTCTCCCTGTTCTGCACTCTTATGAGTAGTATCATTGATATCCGAGTTGAGCTGGCAATGTTGTACAAGTTGTGTTACTGAACGTTTTTTATTCGGATGGGAGGTTGAAACTTCACCGTCGGCAACCCCTAAGATGGTTTACACACTATTCCATTTCTTTACGTCAAATAAATATCGGATCTGTAGCTTAATTAAGGACACAGCCTATCCCAGCATTTTCGAAAAACTGCAACGTGAAACAGCCAACAGAGAATTATTCATAGCCAGTTTTCGCTCCAGCACTGAAGAATCATCCTGAAGTATGAGCAATATAAGGATAATTTAGATTGGGAACACACTTCCTTGTGGTAAAATACAGCTGATCACAACGTACCCTCCATGTCTGACTTCACACAATAGGATGTTTACAGATGTTATGGTACGAGACGAAGGATCAGGGTTTTGAAAACCGGAGCAGTCAGTGGTTACGCTGACTTTTCCACATACTTTGGGGAAATGCTGAGAGATTTTTATTTTAGTGCCAATACCATCGCCTGTTGGTTAGCTGATTAACTTCGCTACCAGTTGATCCAAGTTCGATTCCCGACTCAGCCAAGAATTTTGGCCTGTTTTAGGATCTGGACCTTAGGTTAATTCAGCTTCAGGAGCACAACAGAGAAGAAAGGTGGGTTAGAACGTCTCTTAGCCATCGTAGATATAGTTTTCCATGATTACTCATTTCAAGTCTAAATCCAGGCGAAATTTGGAATGCTAACTATTATACTGCACACTTCTTATTTCTCCGTATAAACCAGAAGGTCTCTGAAGGAGTAGAAGGTAAAGATTTCCTCTATTTCTGACAACGCCGGCTCCATAGTGTAGGTGTAGCGTGCCTGCCGTTTACCTGTAAACTTCGAGTTCGATTCCGGTCCAGTCCAAGTACTTTCATTCTGGAATGAGGGCTGGAGCGGGATTCACTCAGCCTCGTGAGACCAACAGAGGAGGTGTCAAATACGAGAAGCAGCGACTTGGTCACGAAAGCCAAGTAATACGGCTGGTGATGTCGCCAAGCTGATCACCTGGCACTCCAAAATCTGCAGGCTATATGGCTGGACAGGAATCGTCTTTACAGGCCAAATCCTGTTGTGCCACGGGGTTTATTTTCGTGACCTCGGCATGTAGCACTATACTCGACACTTTCCCTACAGGAATTACCTGGTTCTCATTTATTTTGTAGGTCGATTGAACCTCAGGGCCATGCGACTGTGCAGAGTGGAAGGCTGGTTCCTAATTTCCTCGCCTTCCCAACGGGGAATAGAATCCAAATCCTTCCAGATAAACCGAGCACGCCCGCACCGTCCCGTTTAGATAGTTATTTACAATTCAAGACCCCAATAATTACAGGTACCCCAATATAGACTCTTCAGCATTACAGATTGCCAGCCTAACTTCACACAAATTTAGTTCACCGGACTGTTGACCACGATGTATTGAACCCGTTATATATAGCAGCAGCGATTTTCTCTTGGACTCCTCAATGTGTTTTCTGGTAACCTAAGTATGTTAGTGTGGAGAAAGGAACCATACCGGCACGACTAGAGCATGTAGAACAGGACGGAAGTTTGTTTCATTACCCATTATGTTTCTATAGCCGACCGGAAATATGGTTGTAAAACAAAGTATTTCAACCTGAAAGTAGCATCCTGAGGATCAGTACTGGAGTAGAGGATATTCACCACGTGGTGGGGTCCCCTCTTCCTGATGAGGTTAGGACCCCTTGAATCGAAAGCTGCGACGCTGATCATTCAGTGAAGGAGCCGAATAATAATAATAATAATAATAATAATAATAATAATAATAATAATAATAATAATAATAATAATAATAACAATAATAATAATAAATCCCATGAACTACTTTTACGATTTTCCGAGAGGTGCCGGAATTTTGTCCCGCAGGAGTTCTTTTACGTTCTCGTAAATCTACCGACATGAGGCTGGCGTATTTGAGCACCTTCAACATATATAACTAGGCTAGAGTATCTCCTCTATCGGTAGAAGCTCAAAATACATCCATGATATCCCTGTCTGTCGCAAGAGGCAACCTTCAAGGGGTCTCATACTGGGAGGGTGGGTTGGCAACCACAGGTGTTCCAGTTGAGTCTGACATTGTTTCCTCTTTCTTGTGATAGACTCCTCACTGTCATTCATTCATTCATCACACGTCACTTTCTATTTTACAGCCGGGTTAAGTGGCTCAGATGGTAAAAGTACAGGCCTTCTGAGTCCAAGTTGGTGGATTCGATCCCGGCTCAGTCCTGTTGTACTTGAAAGTACTCAAATGCTTCAGCCTCGTGTCGGTAGATTTACCGGCACGTACAAGAACTACAGCAGAATAAAATCACGGTACCTCGAAGTGTCTAAAACCCATAAAAATACTGAATGGTACTCTAGAAACCAATAACATTATTATTATTATTATTATTATTATTATTATTATTATTATTATTATTATTAGGGGCTACCCAGCTGAGCGATATAAGCATGCTCGTTTTACTCGGAAGGACGTGGGTTCGATTCCCTGTCAGGAAGTCGAAAAATTTTAGAAAAGAGATTTTTCACTTCTGGAGAGATACATACCCCGTAGGCTCACTCAACCTGCACCAAACATGAGTACCATGTTAAATCCTAGCGTTAAAGGTGGCTGGCCATAGATCCAACCACTCTATCCCACTTACTGCTGAGGTTGTGAATAGTGGACGCATTTACCTTTCATTCCTCCAAGGGTCTACATGGCGTGTACGGACATGACTTTTTTTTTATTATTATTATTATTATTATTATTATTGTTATTGTTATTATTATTATTATTATTATATGGTTGAGTGGTCAGCGCCTTGGCCTCCAGTCCTCGGGGCCCAGGTTCGATTCCTTGCTGGGTCAAAGAATTTTAATCTAAAACTGTTAATTCCCTGGCTCTGGGACAGGGTAACTGTGTTGTCCCCAACATTCTTGCAACTCGCACATCACACACAACATTATCATCTACCACACAAACACGCAGTTCCCCATAGATAGTAGTTGGTGCCCACTATCATCAGAGAGACTGCCTTACAA
Source organism: Anabrus simplex (assembly GCF_040414725.1). Lineage (NCBI taxonomy): Eukaryota > Metazoa > Arthropoda > Insecta > Orthoptera > Tettigoniidae > Anabrus > Anabrus simplex. The sequence continues at coordinate 424,984,884 of NC_090266.1, read as the reverse complement.
GGGATGAACAAGCCTAACAACAGCAACACGTAATTATTTTTATTATTACTATTATTATTATTATTATTATTATTATTATTATTATTATTATTATTATTATTATTATTATTATTATTCCGTAATTTACTGCAGCGAAACAGGAAAACATAGAAATCAAGAAATAATTTCAAAAACTGCTGAAGTTTGGACTCCAACTTTCGTTTCTTCGTAGCTCATAAGAATGAACTTACTGTATATAAAATCCGAGCCAGCACCGCGGTGTAGGGGTAGCGTGCATGCCTCTTACCCGGAGGCTCCGGGTTCGAATCCCGGCCAGGTCATGGATTTTTACCTGGATCTGAGGGCTGTTTCAAGGTCCATTCGGCCTACGTGATTAGAATTGAGGAGCCATCTGACGGTGAGATGGCGGCCCTGGTCTAGAAAGCCATGAATAACGGCCGAGAGGATTCGTCGTGCTGACCACACGACACCTCATAATCTGGAGGCGTTCGGACTGAGCAGCGGTCGCTTGGTAGGCTATGGCCCTTCGGGGTTGTTGGGTCATGGATATGCGGGGTATAAAATCCGAGAAAAATCTCGGAAAACCGACCGGAGTTGTGAGAGAAACAATTGAAAGAATGAACCTCACACACCACCCAAGTTTCCCATGCATATGAACACTGAACCTCGTTAAGCACGTCTTACAATGACCAGAGAGGTCTCACGAAGAATACGCTCTATGACTCCGACGATCCCGCCCGTTATTCGATGTCAACTTGCCAACTGTACTGGCACGATATCAGCACAGCGTTCTTAGTGCCTTGTTTTCGAGATCCTGTAAGTTAGCTCTGCACTTCCGTCGTAAGTCACTTAAATCTTTATTCCGTAGCAATATTGAATCTCGGTTGGAGAAAGCATGCGCCACACTCAACAAAAGAACGAATGAAAACAGTGGAAGAAAACCTCTCCACAGAAAATAATACCAAGAATAATATTTGTTGTTTCTTCCTAATAACAGTTAGGAGTCCATGATGACTAACAGCTCCGTCTACTTACTATACATGTGACATTTCTTTCTTCAACAACACCTTGCTACGTTTGTGGTATCAGTGGACCACACAGACTTAATCCTATCCTGTTATCATGCGATGACTTTAGCAAAAATTACACACGAAATCGCCACGATTCGTACCCAGGACACATGGGTTAGGAATCAAGTGACTAGACCACTGTGCCAGGATATTGTTAGCATCAGCGTCACATTGATCTTAATAAGTCCAAATAAAAATTATTATTTCTTGATCTTGACCAATGAGAAATGAGAAGGTTAGCGGTTCACTCATTTCGGACCGAGATATGGTCTTTTTCTCAAAGATTTTAAGGAAATCCTTCCGATATTATTTTTCACAGCAATTTGAGTTGGTCATCAACCACTTGAAAGGTGATGGATCGTTCTTAAATGTGTGCCATTATCGGGCATCAAGCATCAGACTTCCTAGTTGGCATGTTAAGTCATCAATTGAGGACTGTATTACGTTTACGAAACGCAAAATAGAATTGATGGAACCTAGTAAGCTGTTTTTTTTTCAAAGATTGGTTTATCGAGGGTAGGCAACTTTTTACATGGCATGGTTAATTTAAATCGAAATCACCTTTAAATAATGCATATTGAGGATCCTTCCACAGTCAGTCCCGCAATAGTTATCAACAGGTACATAGCTGATTAGGCGTCGCAAGTCATGCAAACATTAAATAAATGCAAATCAAACTTCTTGCTTTATGTGACTGTTGATATCGTGTTCATAGTCACGGGTCCTCCAGTTTTACGTGGAATCCGAACCACATAAAAGAGACTTTTTATTTCAAAAACCTATATACACTGGCCATGTTTAGACCACGGCTGCCTTGGCGTAAAGCCAGTGACTACGCCGCTCAGGCAAACATTAAATAGCTGAATACACAGTATTTTATTTGTAGCATCTCCATGTTTGGATTTGTGACATCGTGATTAATTTGTGTTTACGTAACGTCTGTTCGATAACCTGTGTCGTGTAGTGTCAGTACTAGTGTGTGTATTTTCAATTAAATAAGTCTAGTACTGAAATGAATAATAATAATAATAATAATAATAATAATAATAATAATAATAATAATAATAATGTTTCACTTCCCATTAACTACGTTTACGGTTTTTGGAGAGCTTTCTAATATCACCGAACTCAGCCGAGAACGAACCTATCACCTTGGGTTCAGAAAGCCAGCGCTCTACCGTCTGGGACAGTCAGCCCAGCTACGGATGAGAATCAGGACGGGTGGACAGAGAAGTAGGAATAAATAGGCCGTTGCCTCTGAGAAGGACGCCATCCCAGCAATTGCTTGAACTTGATGAAGGCAAATCGCAGATAACTAATCCGAGGATGGTCACTGGTGTGATTCAAATATCATCTACTTCCAGGGTTTGTGAAGATTGCGGTCAGGACTTAAACACATTAGCGTATAGCAAGGATCAGAATAAGTTCAAATAACGCCTAAAAGTGAAATGTGTATTACACTATTTATCTGTATATGTGTATTGTGGAAGTAGAAACTGAGGCTGGACTACTTGTGATTCGTTTCACTTGTCTCCTCCTCCTTTTGCACCACTGTTTTCCTTGAGGTTATGTCACAGTTACTTTGTTCGGGAAGTAATGAGGTATCCGGCTAATGTTTTTAGAGCAGAAATGCTGGCTGTTCTAGTTTTACGCTACCTGTTGAACAGCGGCAGTTTCAGTAATTGCATGTCATCTACCATATTACTGCTCCTTATTACGTCACTTCCCCCACCCAGTCCACCTTCCTTGGATCTAGGTGAAACACTTCGTTCAAATGAATTTCCTCGTAGCAATGAGTTTGGACATAGTTGAATCCTATCATTAATCGTCCAGGCGTTTCAGTTTTCGCTGTTCTCTGCTGTTATTTTCCAGCTGTGTTGAACCCATAATTCTATAAGTCAAGGGTTCAGTGTGTAGGCGTATCGATTATGCGAGTACCACGTATTCGTAAATGCACTTCACATCTATTAGAAATAAGAGTTCGTGATAAAAATCTGTGCTCTTAATCTTCAAGTAGCAGCCATTGGAGGAAACGGTCATATACTGGAGGTAAGCTAAAACCCACTTATGTTTTTGCGAGAAGTGTTAATCAGACCCTCCATGGCTCCTACGCTTCACTACGCGTTCTGGGTTCGAGTCTCGGAGACTGTTAATAAAATATAACCTTGAATTTATGATATGATCGATTCGAACGACACCGTCAAAATCGTGAAGATGTTTTCCCATGGTTTACCATGTTCCTACAAAACAAATGCTAGGGATGTATTTCAATTTTAGTCATTGCTCCGACTTTCCCAGTCCTAGCAATTTTCATACCAATGTCGCAGAGGAACCACCTTTGTTAGTGCGATGTTAACCTATTATAAGGAAAATGGAATTCAGGTATATTTTCTTGAATTATTATAATGTTATTTGCTTTACGTCCCACTAACTACTTTTACGAATTTCGGGGATGCTGAGGTGCCGGAATTTAGTCCCGCAGGAGTTCTTTTACGGGCCAGTAAATGTACCGACACGAGGCACCTTCTACTACTACTGGACTGAGCCATGATGGAACCTGCCAAGTTGGGGTCAGAAAGCCAGCGTCTCAACCCTCAGAACTACTCAGTCCGGCTATATTTTCTTCAGGGACTGCAATATACTAACTGACTGAGTGGCACAATTTATTAGACGCTTGCCTCGGGAGAATACTAAAACAAAGAAGACTCCTGGCGGTAGTTTAAAATAATAATAATAATAATAATAATAATAATAATAATAATAATAATAATAATAATAATAATAATCGATTTCCTGTTGGGTAGATGATTTTAGCCACATTGGCTCAATCTACCCCTCTTAGTATACCTACATCACACCACGACACTAAACACAACCAAATACGCAACAGTGAATTCTCATGGGACTAGCGTTAGTTAAAGGCATCTGGCCTTAAAACAGGGCCACATGTGTAACGAAGTTCACTGCACGAACTCACCGGGGTGTGGGACAAGCGTCGGAAGAAGAACTAACACAGTTATCCAGGTTGTAAGAAAGCGTCTAATATGCATAATCATAGATCATAGCTTTTCATAACGCCGTCCGTGATTCGAAACCTGGCCAGTGCGTATGGGATTTATGAAGTGGAAGGTCGAGTTTCTGTTGTTCAGGTCACACTTAAAAATGTGATCCCGTGGCTGACGATTTCGAAACAAGCACTTATGTGCTTGCTTTGCTTTTCATCCCTGGATACAGAACTTACGAGGTAACTGATAGATTTTCTATGAGTAACTGTTGTGAAATTTACAAGTGGAGTCCAAGTCCAGATGTAGGAGGACTACCAGTACGTATATTCGCCATTAGCTGTGGTTTTCATAATTTGCGCTCTTTAATAGTAAAGGACTGAATAGCGTGTACTTGTGTGTGCACTGTACATATCTGAACAGGATGGTTTTTGTGGTTTACACGAGCATTTGGAAAGGATGTTGCCATGGGCAATGAGTAAGTGCCATTTGCCAGATGCTGAGAAAGGCATTTCAATTAATGCTGATAGTAGAATTCGATATTAAATTCAGTCTTAGTTTTGTTAAATAGCTGGTACAAAAGGAACTCGATTATCCGGACTAGTTGGTACCAGTGGTAGTACAAATAAGCAAAAATCCGGATAATCGAATTCGAAATTTTATTGTAATAAAATAAATATACAATACAGTATATGAAACATTTATGAACTATTATGAATTCAACATTTTAAAAATTAAAGATAGATGCACATGAAGACTAATAAAATAAACATGCAATATTTGTATGTTCAACCGTTGTCCCGTATATCTACGGCGTCAGGTATGAAGTGAGACGAATCGTCGCAGCGAGTTTTTACGATCGGATGCCCTTCCTGACGCCAACCTCATCAGAGGAGTTAATGAGATTAAATGAATGATGTAATATGTGATAGTAGGAAGGGAGAGGGTAAACCCCGATGCCGCCACATAGCCTACTCCTGTCAAAATAGCACCAAGGGGTCTGCTCAAGGCTTTACCTCCCCATCCGACGGACGAATCACCATCAACAGCGTCATATGCCCTCACTCCATATGAGCACTGCGGATAGGTTTGTAATTTAATCCAGGATTTTGGCACGCAGTCTAGTGATTATAAATTGTATACCAGCGCCTCCCCTACCCTGCCGGCCAACATTCTGAAGGTGACAATTTTTTCGACCAACGGGACTCGAACCGGCTAACTACGGTGCCAGACCGCGTGTACTTCACGTCTTAACGATAATGGCCACCATGCGGGCTAAAATAAACATACATTACAATATATAACACATTTGTGAACAGTTATGAAGCCTTAAAGCTTACGTAACGTATCGATATATTAAAAAAATCAGGGACCTTCCACGTCCGGATAATTGAGGATCCGGATAACTAAGGTCCGGATAACTAAGATCCGGATAATTGAGTTTCTACTGTACTTTATTTGCAAGGAAACTGGAATTTTGCACATTTTAGTCTTCTGTTCTACCTGGTGCTACTTCCTGTTAGATGCAGTATTTTTGTATCTGTCAGAACGAAATGTAGCCTCCATTGAAGTCTCAAGTCTTGTGTATGGCCGTGGTAGTATAGGAGCTGTTAGGTATGGATATTGCCGAGTAACGCCATTCAGAACACGACTGTAAAAGGAGCGTATAATTGCTATGGATGGTGTTATGCATATGGTCAGTCGTGCTGCAGTAGCATTTCTGGCTCATTGAGGAAAGCCATAGCAAACTACCTTACTTTTCATCTTGCCCAGTACGCTGCATTTTTGTGCCACCATTTACAGTTTCCTTACAACAATTTGACCTCCAGTGGTGCTATTTGAAGATCCAGTTAGCCTCGGAGCTGATGATACAAAAGATGGAAATCCACCATTAACGATGCCATCAAAGAAATAATTCACGTATTCGATGGTCCTGTGGCAGTTATTCCGAGTGAAAATGGACAAACATTACTTAAAAATGTATTTCAGGTTTCGCTCAAAGTCGAACGCCGGGAATAAGTACTTTTTGAGAGCGGATGAGTGTAATGCTCCCGCCACATCGTTCATCATATTGTGCAAGCCTGTAATCATGTCATTAAAGCCAGACGGGTAACGATTTGCGCTGTCACTACGTCCACCTCAGAGGCAACAGATTAGGTAACCAGAGTTTAAAGCTCGACTCAAAGTTAGCCGTTAGCTGCTAGTTAGATAGCTGTGTAAAATTCCACTTCTTTAAATATTGATTCCAATTCTAGTTGCCTCCTGAGAAAATACGAAATGTTGTTGTCTCTATAGCAATATCAGTCAGTGATCAAAATCCTCAATGTATCCAAAAATAAGGAAGATTGTGCACCAGAACTCTGTAAAGACGATAACATTATCGGATCATTTATTTAATAAGAGATATAGAGTGATAGTATAGGATGAGCGAGATGAGACTACACATATTTACAATCTGCTTTACGTCGTACCGACATAGATAGGTCTTATGGCGACGATGGGATAGGAAAAGGCTAGGAGTGGAAAGGAAGCGAGCTTGGCTTTAATTATGGTACATCCCCAGCATTTGTCTGGTGTGAAAATGGGAAACCACGGAAAGCCATCTTCAGGGCTGTCGACAGTGGGTTCGAACCCACTATCTCTCGAATGCAAGCTGATGGCTGCGTGACCCAAACCACACAGCCACTTGCTCGGCTACAGGAAAGAGAAACACAGTAGATAGTGGGTCCTACTTGATGACCTGTTAACCACTATCGTGGAACTGAACTTAAGGATAAGTATTACGAATCTTAAGAGATTGCCTGACTCAAAGTACATTTCAGAATTTGTAAACAGAAACGTGTCTTCGGTTTTATAATTATACATGCTCATGATTTATGAATAAAGGAGAAGAAATAATAATTTTGTGCTTTCACAAGTTCATTGGATACCGGAAGATTTAGATAAACACGATGATGATGATGTTGATAATTGTTCTTTTAAGAAACGTAACACATAGGTCATTGACCCTTTCTGTAAAGAAACAGCCACCGAGCAAGTTGGCCTCGTGGTTCGGTTCGCAAAGCTTTGAGCTTGCATTCGGAAGATGGTGGATCTGAACCCCACTGTTGGCAGCCCTGAAAGCGACTTTCAGTGTTTTCCCATTTTCACACCAGGCAAATATGGGGCTGAATCTTAATTGAGTCATGGCTGATACATCGCCAGTCCTAGCTCTTTCGTATCGCATCGTCGCCAATAGTCCTGAGTCAGTGTGACGTTAAAATACTGCAACGGGCGAGATGGTCGTGCGGTTAGGGGTGCGCAGCTGTGAGTTTGCATCCGGGAGATAGTGGGTTTGAACCCACTGTCGGCAGCCCTGAAAATGGTTTTCCTTTTTCACACCAGTCAAATCCTGGGGCTGTACCTTTATTAAGTTCACGGCCGCTTCCTTCCCACTCCTACGCCTTTCCTATCCCATCGTCGTCATCGTCGGTGGGACGTAAACAAAATAAGTTACTTGCAAAAAATAGGAAAAGACAACCAGAAAACATAAGAAACGTATCTTTGTAAGTACAATACTATATCTTCGAGGTTATTGTTAATTATTTTGTGGTAAATGCTACATTGTACCATTTTGTTATCATAGCAACTCGGCTCCATGACAGAGGAATTTTTGAAAACGAAAATGATGTACATATTCCATAATAAGCGTTGTCGTAATTAGCGAATGGCTTCGCGGTTTGGGTTACGTAGCTGCGAGCTGGTATTCGGGAGACAGTAGGTTTAAACCTCTCTGTCTGCAACCTTGAGGATGGCTTTCCGTGGTTTCTCATTTTAATAATAATGTTATTGGCTTTACGTCCCACTAACTACTTTTACGTTTTTTGGAGACGCCGAAGTGCCGGAATTTAGTCCTGCAGGATTTATTTTATGTGCCAATAAATCTACCGACACGAAGCTGACGTACTTGAGCACCTTCAAATTCCACCGGTCTGAGCCAGGATCGAACCTGTCAATTTGGGGTCAGAGCCATTCAGCCCGGCGGTTTCTCATTTTCTTACAACGCAAATGCCTTACTTGAGGCCATATCCGCTTCCTTCCCAGTCGTAGCCCATTCCTATCCAATGGTCGCTATATTACCTGTCTGTGACGGTGCGACGTAAAGCAAATAGAGAAAAGAGGAAGCGTTGTCGGAGTACGCCCTGGCGAAGTGCTCTAGCCCAGGTTCGAATTCCGACGACGTCAGGTGGATTTGCATTAGGACCAGCGCGTGACTTTGAAATAAAAATGAACGTCCTTAAATAATGAGGGATCAAGACTGGAGGGCGCAAGGACTTGGTGTCAGGTACCATTCCGTTATGACATCGTCAGATTATCAAGCCCGAACTTCAGTTTTATTTAACACACCGCTCACGTTCGTTGGCCTTCCTAAGTAGGACGACGCGGGCAGTGCTGAATAGCAGGACGACGTGGAACGGGACGGATCGTTCTAGTACTAGCGGGAAATGTGGGATGATAGGTATGCTTAAAATTATAAATACGAAACAAAATATGCTATGAGAAAAGCAAGCAAGCTTGTGGTATTACGTGGCTGATGATGTCACGATTATAACCATGTGACCTTAGGTAAGATTCGAAACACAGATGCGTGACTCTGAATTTCAAAAATCCCACATGCATTGGCCGGGACTCGAAAAACATCACCTTGATGAAAAGTCAGAGACGAAGTCAGTCGGCCATCACGCTCTCCTGTAGGCTGCAAGAAGAAGACTGGGGTTAGTGTAGTGGTGTTCTCCTCGGGATTTATTGATGACAGGACATACATACATACATAATACAGACAGCCCGGACCATATATTCGTCATTCGCTTCTTGGCGCCATGGAAGTACCCAGCAGAGAGTTAAAGAACGCTGAGGTATTGGGCTGTACATAGCGCTAAGGATCAATATTTCTTCTTCTGCTTCTACTACCGCTTTTCCCACGTCTTTGGGGTCGCGGGTGCGAGATGTGTCGCACATGTGGGTTTGGCCCTGTGTTACGGCCGGATGCCCTTCCTGACGCCAACCATATATAGAGGGATGTAATCACTATTGGGTGTTTCTGTGGTGATTGGTAGTGTACTGCGTTGTCTGAATATGATGAGGAAATTGTTAGGACAAACACAAGTATCCAGTCCCCGAGCCAGAAGTATTAATCAGACGCGATTTAAATCCCCAACCCGGTCGAGAGTCGAAACCGGAACCCTTTGAGCCGAAGGCCTCAGCCAATGAGTCGGACGCTAACGATCAAGACTGAGGTGATATATTAGAACAACTTGTTTAATGTCTGTTCTACTACTATTGACTTTAAATAATTCTGAATAAAGTCCAGACTAAGTAGTTCAGACGGTGTAGCGCTCAAGCTGGTGGGTTCGATCCTGGCTCAGTAAGTAGTATTTGAGGGTGCTTATGATCACCAGCCTCTTGGAAGTAGATATGATCATTTACTGGTTCGTGAAAGAAATTCTGTGGGACGAAATTCTGGCACCTGGGCGTCTCCGAAAACCATAAAAGTAGTTATTGGGATTTAAACCCAATAATAATAATAATAATAATAATAATAATAATAATAATAATAATAATAATAATAATAATAATAATAATAATAATAATAATAATATTAGAAAACTGGAGTGCCAAAATGTTAGGCCTACCATTTCAACGAGCCAGTAAAATTACCCACATGAATCTCTCGCATGTAAGTGCCGTTCAGTGCAAACCGGCTGTGTCTGGTTTCAATCCAGCGATCTTGTGCAGAGGAGGCGAGAGCCTAATCAACTGCGCTGGCCAGATTGATGTGTGTTTGATCTACGGCATTCGTCGGACGTACATTTAAAGGTCTCACTCTACTGTATGATAAATTACAATGTATTATTAGTTTATGAAACTACAGGCTAAGATGTGTTTTGAGTGTAAAAATAGCTTCGAAGAATAGAAAACAAGATTCGCAGACGTAGTGCAGTTGAAGCAGAGTTGATTCTTGAGCTAAACATTACAATGTTTTTTCTCATACTATACACAGTCTATTTAGGTGTGATCATTATGGTACTCATCACTTTGGAATGATCTTTATAAGATTTCTGAAGAACTTCCTCAAATATACAACGGTGTCACCGAAGTTTAAAAATAACGATTTTGTGAATAAAATGCGATTGCTGTTCTCAAATTATTCTTTTTCAATCTTTTATACCGACCTTCTTCTTCTTCTTCTTCTTCTTCTTCTTCTACTACCGCTTTTCCCACATCTGTGGGGTCGCGGGTGCGAACTGTGTCACACATATGTGGATTTGGCCTTGTTTTACGGCAAGATACCCTTCCTGACGCCAACCCTAAGTGGAGGGATGTAATCACAATCGCGTGTTTCTGTAGTGGTTGGCAGTGCAGTGTGTTGTCTGAATATGAAGAGGAAAATTTTGGGACAAACACAATCTCCCAGAATTAAATCAGACGCGATCAAAATCCCCGATCCGGCCGGGAATCGAACCCGGGACCCTATGAACCAAAAGCCTCAACGCTAACCATTTAGCCAAGGAATCGGACTGCAATACGTTTGTTTAGAATAAAAGGATGATTTGAATGAAATTAATAGTATTTTTATAGCTACAAATAGCTTAGACCTATTTTTAGAAGGTGCCTACAATATTCATTTTCTTTATTATTATTATTATTATTATTATTATTATTATTATTATTATTATCATAGACGTTGCTAACTTCTATATTAATCCTTATAATGGTCCCCAGATTACAGGAAATGTGTATTCATTAAGTCTTACCATATGCTTCGAATGAGTAGTATTGTTCTGCTGAATACAGAACGTGTGCTCACCAAAACTAGAAGCAAAAACTGATGTAGGTAGTTAGGTTTGAAAATTCTCAGCTCGCTATCTTGAAAAAATTCTGTGGCATATTTAAAAAGTAAGCAGCAAGAAAGTAAACAAGCTTGTAGTTTTACGTGGGTTTTGATATCGTGGTCGTAGCCACGGGACAAAGAAAATAAACATTTTAATGCAAATTTATAGTGTCCGATGACACTGATTGATCACATTATCTATACGATAAACTAAATTCGTTCTATCATAATTATGTTTAGTTTGCTTAGTTTATTATCTAATTCTTATCATTATACCGCTTTTCCCACAACTTGTGGGGTCGCGGGTGCGAACTGTGTCGCACATGTGGATGTGGCCCTGTTTTATGGCCGGATGCCCTTCCTGACGCCAAACCTAAATGGAGGGATTTCATAACTATTGCGTGTTTCTGTGGTGGTTGGTAGTGTGGAGTGTTCTATGAATATGAAGAGGAGAGTTTTGGGACAAACACTAACAACTAATCCCCGAGCTAGAAGAATTAATCACACGCGATTAAAATCCCCGACCCGACCGGGAATCGAACACGGAACCCTCTGAATCGAAGGTCTTAACGCTGACCATTCAGCCAAGGAGTCGGACTTTGCTTTTTCTTTTAAATGCTATATCTTCGGGGCCCTACCTGCACCATAGGATATGAACCTGCGTGTAATTGTAATTGAGGAAGTGTAGAGTGTAAGAAAAGGAACATTAAGGACGGCACAAGCACCCAGTCCCCAGGCCAGGGATATTAATAATTTACAATTAAAAACCCCTGACCCGGCCGGGAATCGAACCCGAGGCCGTCGGGTCACAGGCGGACGCATTGCCCTCTACGCCGCGGGGCCGGATCGGACTTTGCTTAGTTTGCTATATGTGCTTAAAATATTATTTCATTAGATTTGTAAATAGTCATAACATCATAACACTGAACAGCCATTTGATAATCCAGTCTTGTGTAACCTATAAAGGTGAAGAGAAGATAGTGAGACACGTAATATTCCCTCTAAATTTAGCCTGCACTTCTAAAATTCCGTGTTCCTCAAACTTAGGCTTCACCTACGTACGAACCTACGTTATATGTAACACTTTATAATACTATGATTCAGCTTTTAAACGACTAAGCTAACTTGGCGTAATACAAGAATACGAGCATTTTTTCCTCGGAATCGACTAGGAGAAAACGACCAAGATACATATTCGAGACCCGGTGCGTGTGAATTACACTATGGTTGGCCTCGCTTGGATGGCCCCCACTCCGACTGATTTGTCATATCTACTTCATGAAAATGCCAATATAAGGTCGTTTTCATAGGCAATGTCCATTTTTTCCAATCCTAGTCTCAATGACGAACATTCGCACACTAGTGCAAACACCATGGTATCACGGGTTATCATGCAGTAAGTGTCTTGGGCTGGTCATCGTGATAACCAAGAAATCAACATCGGTAACAGAAAATTTTCCTTTTATAACCTCGTATTAGCCAAAAGTAATGAATAAGTCATCCAATTTTTCTCGAGATTAATTTATACTACGGGAATAATATATACATTTAATTTGTACCAGCGAGGTTCTAAATCGAAACTGAAGAGATTATTTCGCTGTAACTCGTTTAAGGACCATTTTTAAATATCAAAGTCCAAGCAGATAGGCCTATTTAAACAGTGAAAGATAAATACAAAATTTGCCATCAGAAAAGCCGCACCCAGAATTATTTATCCGAAAGAGACGGATGTTTGTATGAAGCACCACCAAGGATAATAGTGAAGATGATTTGAACTTCGCTGAAGTTGCCTAGCAGAACCGCCACCAGAGGGGATTAACTAAGCCATAACATCAGTAACTGGAACGACTGGAGGAAAGGTCAGTGAGTAGCCAGCATGTTTCGGCGGCACATTCGACAATAGTATCAATAACTCGCAGAGTTTAAGGGATGGCAGATTGTTGGACTACGGGTGGCAGGATGCACGTTCCGTCGAATTGGCCACCACCTGAGCTGCTGCGACTGAATAGTGCAGCGGTGCTAGGTGCAGTGGACACAGGAGGGAAGATTTATGCCCCGATAAGGCTCTGAGTGACCCAGAAAGACTACCAGACGAGAGGATCTTCTCGTCGTTGGACAGGCACTGTCCACCATCCAACAACATGTAAAGGCATCTCAGTGTCCACCAGCGCCATTTCGAGGTGCCTCGCAGAACAGGGCTTGTCTCCCATTGACACCCCAAAATCGGTCGTCTGGAGTTTTGTCGCGAGGGGCTGTCGCATGGACGGCTGAGGATTGGCGACGGGTCGTCCTTAGTGACAAATCAAGATTGGCATGAATGGCCACCAGAGTACGGAGGTGCAGTGATAAGCGCGCACTTCCGACATTCGTTGTTGAGTGGCACACCACCAGAACTGGGTCCGTGATGGAGTGGGGAGCAAGCTGCTATACTTCCAGGTCTCCTCTGACGATGTTGAGGGGATCATTAATGACACAAGGGTGCGTTTAGTATATTCTGAGGCATCGTAAGCTTCTCATAATGAGGCGGCTCGAAACTGACATGTTTCAACAACATAATGCCCGCCCCTACATCGCCTGGGTTTCTCAGGTCTGCCTTCCTGCTGTTGACACACTTCCTTGGCTCGCTAAATCCCCGGGTTTGTCGCACAAAGAACATGTATGGGATCAGATAAGACGGAATCTTCATTCTACTGAATGTGGAGTGGCAGTTGCAACAAGTATGGGCCAATTATCCACAGGAGAACATTCAACGTCTCTACGACACCAAGCCATTTCGTATCACTGCGTGTATTCAAGTTAGTGGAGTGCGACAGGGTACTGAAAGACACTCTTCAAATATACAATTTTGCCTGGATAAACGGCTCATTTGTTTTCATTTTGTATTCAGTTATTTGCATCATCGTTTCCATTGCCGGTACCGCGTATCATTCCATTTCTATGTCTCCTGTGTGCGGCTTTTTCTTATGGCAATGTGTGTATTTACGCTTCATGTACAATAGATTTCTGAACTGTCGCCGAGCCGGGTATCCTCGTTTATTCAAATCCCAGTCATTATGACGTATACCCATAGATTCTGGAGAGAGTTGAGTTCAACACCTCCCACAAGCCATCACTGATTTCTTTTCGTAAATTCTCCTCTTGATCACGGGTATTGTAGAGTGGTTCGATTGACGTAGCAATTTTCGATTTATTCTCAAATCTAAAACTGAACTGCACCAAATCTAACCCTTGGCACCTAGGGCGAACGAAGAGCCTTGGCCTGCCATGATGACTGCTGCTCAGTCATATGATATGCAGATATTAGAGTGTCATATGTTCAACATGATGACTCCCTCAGTCGTATTGCTTGACTTTCTTGGCCGGGTTCAGACATTTATATCGGATATATCACACCGCTATTCTGTTTTCCTCTAGATGCTGACAAGTGAGTGAATTCCGTCGCAGCCCTCAGACCAGATTTGAAATTCGAACAAGACGGAAATTCTATATGAGACCTCCGAGTAATAGGCAGACTCATTACCTATGTACCATGGGTCTAGTCCTTCTCAGTTCTAGTTGTGGTTAATTACAAATACATCAGAGCAGAAACAACAGTACCGTATGTTATTAGATGAAACTCGTACACACTAAAACACGAGGATGTTGATCATAATACCTCAAGACCCTAACATAAACAACAACAAAAACAACAACTTTGTCATGAATCAGTACTAACAGTTCTTTATTTGTGATTTACAGACTAGTAGTTTCTCTTTCACTCATTTCCAAAATAGCGGAACGAGTAGATTTCAAAGCATTGTTCAGTGCAATCAGTGGTTTAGTTAATGTTAACCAGCATGATTTTGTCCGAAAACGCTCACCCACCACCAATCATGCTGTGAACTCCCACTTCATATCTAGCGCACTGGATAATTGCAGGCAGGTTGATGCCGTGTACATGGTCTTTCCCAACACTTTTGACTCTGTGCAGCATAATACCCTACTGACTAAGTTGTCAGCATACGGCATTCATAGAAGCTTGCTTTAATGCTTTATGTGCTATCTATACGACAGGAGGTATTCAGTGAAACATAAAGGTCTCATTTCTCGTCCTTACTAGCCTAAGTCTGCAATTCCACAAGGTTTATTATTAAGACCTATGTCTTTCCTTCTATTTGTTAATGATCTGCCATCACAAACCCATTCGAGCAACTACCTGCTCTATGCTGATGACCTTAAGGTCTACAGGATAATTGAAAACATGGGTGACTGTGAAATGTTACATTCAGATATAAACATTATTAGTGATTGGTGCATAACGTGGCATTTAACCTAAATATTTCAAAGTGGAGTGCAATATCCTTCACGAGAAAATAGCAAGTTAATGCATTCAAGTATTATGTGAAGGGTGAAGAAGTGAAGCTTGCTGCCAAATTTAATGATCTTGCTGTACTTTTTAGTAATCAAAATGGTTTATCTTTCAATGAGCATGAGTTAAATAACGCCAATAAGGCATTTAAAATGTTAGGTTTTCTGAAAAGAAATCGCAAGAGTGTTAAATTCGTTGTCTCATTGAAAACCCTGTATTTTTCACTTTTACGGTTTAGTCTAGAATACTGCTCTGTAAAAACACGACTCTCGTGAGGAGACATTTTGTTTTGTTCTGATGTGGAGATCTGTATACTCCATGCTGTTGACACTAATGATGACTAGGACTAGAATGCGTTTATAAATATATAATGTATATTTGGGTTTAGTCAGCTGCTCCCAACATTTTATAATGTCTTTATGATTTATCATGCATATAATAATTGAAATCGCATTTTATTTTACAAATTTTCTGGCCGTAGTAGGTTACCTGTTCCTACATATTTAACAAAAACTCGATTACTTCTTACACATTTTAATATTTCATTACATATTTTGCCTACATTTCACGGTGAAAGTGGAGTTGAACATGGAGCTAGACATGAATCCCGGCTATTGTGACGTGCGTACTATCAGTGACATTTCAAGTGTAAAAGAAGATCTGGGTTTAACTCCATATGACATTACTAGATTTCCTGTGGCCCCCATTGATCGTAGTTTCGGTGAGTACGAATCAGTTTTAAACGACACTAAATGGGGTTTCACATTCAAGGAACCAAACACTATTTTATTACCCATTGCTTTGTAACATGACGATTTTTATAGAACGATTTAGGTTCATCGGCTGATTGATTGTACTAATTATGAAAATGACTTTATAATTAAACTACTCAACCTTATAATGTAACGTTTATATGCTGTAGATAGACATGTTCAGGCAGTTAGTTATTAAGTGGCATTTCAAGTAATTTGAAAGTGCCAATATCACCGTAGAATATAGCTGTACTTTCTTTTTGATTGCGTTCGGATCTTTTTTTAAATTATTTCAGTCTATGTTTTATTCCACATTTGAAGATTTTAGTCCATTTCATGCATCTTTTAGTACACCTAATTCCTAGATGCTCTAAATATTGTTACACATTTAGTGAAAATTCGGTTACTTCTTACATCTTTCAATTGCACAAACTGTTCATGATTTTTGGTGAAAATGAAATCAAACAGAGAATCGGTCGTAGATTCAGATTAATGTGACGTGTGTGATATCACTTAATGGTTATGACAGTGTAGAAGACATTTCTAAAGATTTATCATTTTCATATACAAGCAAGCCTTATCTTGATTAATTTTTCATCTTCGTTTTGTTCTCCATCGAAGTAACGGAAGTAAAACAAGAACACTTTGAAGTAACACCATTTTATGGCTCTTGATCCACTTCTAGGCACCGCTAGTGTTGGACGGTACGTTCACAGGTGTACTTCCCCCGATGTAAACACGGAAGACATAACCATCATGTCCATAATCATGAGTAAGTGTCCATAAACCGTTCAGCCTTCGAGAATTCTGTTTAAAATTATTAACAGAAAGCTTAAATTATGAAAATCTATGCTTGTGAGGAACGCTACTGATGGATATAGTCAGAGAAATGACGTAACGTTGCGCAACTGAATATAAATACTCCTTAAGATGGAATGAATGACTGCCTTGCCCAATTCTTCTTAGAATACCTAATCTATCTATAGCTTCACAGAACATTTATATATTTTCTCTCCAGTATATTTACAGTATATATATTTGCCCATGTAAATTTGCAGAAGTTCATTCAATGTTATCTTAGAACACACATTTGATGTCAAAGGTTAAAGAGACACGTTCTTTGGCTTATTTCACATAGATGAACTCCAGGTTGTTTACAGAGGAATATATTTAAGAAAATATTAATGTTTACAGTGTTATATACAATATTTATTCATTCCTTTTGTAGATGAAAAAACTACCTTTTAGTGTTTCGGAAGACAGAGAATAGCAGTAATTTAAATAATGACCACTGTGCTGAAACATACGGGATGACAACCAGGAAAGGCTTCCTGATTAGTTGAAAACAAATAGCTAGATGTGTATGAATAGTCACGACCATACTTTGCCAGCCATTACTACTACCAAACTGAAAACAAGGAAAGAAAAAACCATTGTACTACAGCAGTACTGTGCACTTGGGTTACTGATCAACGGCTGTCTTCCTTGGAAGCAGCGCTGGGTGCTATGTGGTCAGTTCTCGGATCCTATCGCCGTTAGTGTTCACTACGCTTTTATTAGGCTTTCATTTTTTCGGATTAGATAGGTCCTCGTGAGACTGAATGACCCCCCCCCCCACCCAAACTAAAACAAACCATAAATTCGTGTAAGATCCGGAAATCGAACATGGGATTTCAGAACAACAGTTTGCACCGTAGACCAGAGAGATAAATAATAATAATAATAATAATAATAATAATAATAATAATAATAATAATAATAATAATAATAATAATAATAAAATCGTCGCCATAAGACCTATCTGTGTCGGTGCGACGTAAAGCCCCTAGCAAAAACAATAATAATAAATGCAGACAAATATGACGTGGGTAACTACTTCTTCTTCTTCTTCTTTTCATTATTGGGCCGAGTGGCTCAGACAGTACAGGGATGGTTTTATCAGCTCTAGTTCACGTGTTCGATACCAGCTTAGTCTAGTGGTGTTTGAAGGCTCTCAAATACGTCAGCTTCATGTCGGTAGATTTATCGGCACAAGAAAGAACTCCTGGCAGACAAAATTCCCCACATCTGGGCGTCTCCGTAAAACCTAAATGTAGTTAGTGGGACGTAAAATGACCATTGACATCATCATCATCATCGTCATCATCATGAACCGTGTTCAGTGAGGAAAGAAGCAGGGAACTACCTCGCTCTTCATTTCCACAGTACGCCTCTCCAGTGACACCTAGGCTGCTTATTACAGCTACTGAAAGGGCTGATGGGATCTAGCCAGTCGTTGGGCTGAGGACTCGACACATCATCATTATTATTATTATTATTATTATTATTATTATTATTATGATTATTATTATTATTATTATTTTTGCTAGGGGCTTTACGTCGCACCGACACAGATAGGTCTTATGGCGACGATGGGATAGGAAAGGCCTAGGAGTTGGAAGGAAGCGGCCGTGGCTTTAATTAAGGTACAGCCCCAGCATTTGCCTGGTGTGAAAATGGGAAACCACGGAAAACCATTTTCAGGGCTGCCGATAGTGGGATTATTATTATTATTATTATTATTATTATTATTATTATTATTATTATTATTATTATTATTACCAGCTCCGTCACTGGCCTTAGGACCTTGGGGTTCTTGGTTCTATACGCGGCAAGATAGATGAATATTAATCTTAAAATATTATTTCCCTGTGCTTTGGGCTGTGTGTTTATATTGTTCCCAATATTCCTGCAACTCGCACACCATATATCCTTCATCGCAATAACACGCAGTTTCCTAAACACGGCAGACGCCGCCCACCCTCGTTACAGAATCTGCCTTAGGGCGGCTGTGCCACGTTAGCAATAGCCACTTGAAGTAATATATTATTATCATATTTTCTCAAGCGTTTCAGTCAGAGAAGAGAGAATCACCATTACATCTCCACTGTTGTGAAGTGGTTACTAGTTAACATGTTAGCGATTCTTATGACTCATGTGTAAAAGTCTAGTTGCAGTAAAACAATGGAAGGATGATAGCATGATTAACATGAGCTTATTTCTTATAAGATTATGCATTTAATATTTCATCAGGAAAAAATTACAGAATAATCAAAATTGAGAATAAATATAATCACTGCATAACGTAATTTTGTCATCTAATCGATATAAATAAAGTTGTAGGGGGTCGGCTGTCTGTAATTTTTCAGATATTTATCCGTTTTAGGTCAACTTTGGATCGTATCAGTGGTTTTTATTTTTCATGTCTGTTTTTCTGTTTGTTCCATCATCACGGTGAAACGGCTGGATAGTTCTCGACCAAACTTCATATTTAGAGTATACTCATCCAGGCGAAGGTTCTGATATGCATATAACTTAATTTCTGAACAGACGAGGGGTTTATAGAAAAACTAGAGCAGATTTTTTTCCATTTTATCTTATACTATTGATTTTCTGTAAAATCCGTGCACTATATGTGAAACGTCCCTTCATTATAAACAACTTTTGTTATGTACTTAATTTCGCTTACTCTTCAAATGACGGAGAAGATTACTATTTTCGGCGGGTCTCGTGTTCTCATTGAATGACTGACAGACCGACAACGAACCTACAGGTTACGATGGCAACGTCTCTGACTGCTTGCCAGCAGGGAAATTACGTATTGCCATTTTCGTCATCATTCCTGTAAACTCGTGATTGTTCCTTGGGTAGAATGCAAGAGAGACGTCAATCGGCCATTCTGCGAGATATTGGCGGAATACCGTTGGAGGTTACAATTGTATGACTTATTGTCGTGTCTCGTTTGTTGATACGTTAAATAGCGATGCATATTTCGATTATAATCAAATCTCTCCAGCTCGATTGTGACAGGCATTAGGAAGAGGGGTCTGTCTTTGTAATGAAAACTCCGGAACTCGACTATGATTGGCGGCAGTATGAAATGTGGCTGCCATTATCAACAAAACTTCCCCAATGTCTACCTTACATCGGAAACAACGTATGGTGTCCTCCCTGTTTTGTATCCCGGTAGTGCTAAGAGGCATGCAATTTAATATAATCGTTACTCACTGTCTTTACAGTAATTTACGGAGAAATCCGTATACAATATACCGTAGCGGAGCATGGGCACATTTGCTGGCCGTTAGTAATTTTCAAGTTTGTACAATTTTTAACTTGAAAATTTGAAAAGAAAGAATTCAGAAATCGGGCACATGTCCCAGCGCGTTCAAACTACCAACTCGATTCACTGCGGTGCATCAGCTACTCTTCCACTTCCTGTCGTAAACCTTACTCTCAATCCAACTTTTTGGAGAACTCTCACTTATCTGCAGGCATCTCTTTACCGTAATTTTAGTATGTGTGTATCTCAGTGATAAGATTGTAAAATAATACCTGCTTATCGTACTGTTGAGAATTTTCTCGTGGATTACTCATGTTGTTGTTTGAGTCATCAGTCCATAGACTGGTTTGATGCAGCCCTCCATGCCACCATATCCTGTGCTAACCTTTTCATTTCTACGTAACTATTGCATCCTACATCTGCTCTAATCTGCTTGTCATATTCATACCTTGGCCTACCCCTACCGTTCTTACCACCTACACTTCCTTCAAAACCCAACTAAACAAGTCCTGGGTGTCTTAAAATGTGTCCTATCATTCTATCTCTTCTTCTCATCAAATTTAGCCAAATCGATCTCCTCTCACCAATTCGATTCAGTATCTCTTCATTCGTGATTTGATCTATCCATCTCACCTTCAGCATTCTTCTGTAATACCACATTTCAAAAGCTTCTATTCTCTTTCTTTCTGAGCTAGTAATCGTCCATGTTTCACTTCCATACAATACCACACTCCACACGAAAGTCTTCAAAAACATCTTTCTAATTCCTATATCAATGTTTGAAGTGAGCAAATTTCTTTTCTTAAGAAATCTCTTCCTTGCTTGGGATTACTCATAAAAAAGGCAAAGAACCTCGGTTAGCCAGGGCTCTGTATTATAAAGTAATTTTTATTTAACTGAGTACAGTACATGCAACAGCAACAGTTCCACAGACTTCAAGCTGATAACATCACAACACTGTCTTGGCAGACGAGAGGACAGTGCTGGCATATAGCCCACCCCAGGGTCGAATTTACAACTATCAGATTACCGTGGGATCAAATTTACGGTCAAGCCAATGCAAATTGTCAGTGACGCGACGTGAGTTGAATACACTTGATTTTCTATTGGTAGTGGATCGACTCCTTCACAACGATTTTCGGATATCCTGTACCAATCATCGTGATTTTGTTCATTAGAATAAATAGTACTGAAGTGATAACTTTGTTGGAGAAGATCTTGATGCTAATTTCAGCAATACTGGTCTGAGCAGATATCCGCCCCATGAAACTGCTACTCCGTGTCATTTATCCCCATTTACTTCCAAGGCTCCCTATCTAACATCTAAAACTGTTCCGAAGTTCTTGTTCTTCTCTCAGGTTTTCGTAACAGTTCGGACTTTGTTCAACAAAGCAGAAAGATACAGCTAGTCCTAAGTACCTCAGGACCTCAGGTTGTATGCTGTCAATATGTGAAGAATTCTTATGATGAGATATAAGGATTCTTCACATATTTCTTCCAGTGAAGTCGTAGTAGTATTCGGTCTATTCACTTAGTTTCTACCATTCTCCCAGAACACACTCAACAACTGTGGCCTAATAGTTGAAGCATTCGTTTCCCTAGTGAAAAGATCATAGTTGACCGGGCGAGTTGGCCGTGCGGTAAGGGGACGCGCTGCTGTGAGCTTGCACCCGGGAGATAGTTGTTCGAATCCCACTGTCGGCAGCCCTGAAGATGGTTTTCCGTGGTTTCTCATTTTCACACCAGGCAAATGCTAGGGCTGTACCTTAATTAAAGCCATGGCCGCTGCCTTCCAACTCCTAGGCCTTTCCTATCCCATCGTCTCCATAAGATCTACCTGTGTCGGTGCGACGTAAAGCCACTAGCAAAAAAAAAAAGACCGTAGTTGGATTTCCAGTTGTCGTAGCTACTTTTAATTTTCAAGTTGATTTCTGCTGTCCAAATAAGTGGATTGGTCGATTCCCACTTAGGGACAGTGCCAACCACACTGCTCCATCTCCTCTAACAGATGCCAAGAACGTCCGGAGCCTTGTTATGCGCATTCCTCATGGACCATTGGGCCGGAAGAGGTGCTTACTTACTTACTTACTTACTTACTTACTTACATACCTATACATACATTATGTTTTCTGGTACATTTCAACCCAAGTTAACTTCCATTACGAAGACTTTTGTGAGTTATTTTTGTAGTTGAAATTTCGTGTAAGAAGGTTTTGGATATCCCCTTTACAAAGTAATTATTTCAGACTAGGATTAGTGTAGTTACATCAGCACTTGAGATAAAACAATCTCCCAGAATTTTTGGAGTGGGTGACCCCTGGTGGAACCATATACAATACAGCCGGTACTAAGGCTAGGATTCGAACTTCAGAAATCCGATGATGTATCTTCTCAGTTCATACATGGACTGTGAGCTAACACGCTGAGCTACAAAGTAGAATAAATTATTATTATTATTATTATTATTAACAGTTTTTACGTCTCACCAACTACTTTCACGAATTTTGGAGTCGCTGAGGTGTCGAAATTCTGTCCCGCAGTCAAATCTACAGACACGAGGTTGACGTATTTGAGCAACTTCAAATACCAACGGACTGAGCTGGGACTGAACCTGCCAACTTGAGCTCAGGTGGTTTGCGCTCTACCATCTGAACTACTCGGCCCAGTGGAATAAATTACTCTGTAGTACCAACAAATTCCTTACCTGTACTGTCTATTCGTTATATCCGTCCTGCTTCGATTAATGTTGCTTATTAGACCTCCACGCAGCAGAATTATTATTCTTTCTTAATGTTTCATTTACACATGTTATTATCTCAATTGGTTCATTTGATTTCTGCCAGCTACATTTCATTCCCTTTGTAGGTATAATAGACTTTAATCCAAAATCATCTCCGTGAAGGCCTCTGCAATTTGTAAACTCGGAACCAAGTGGAAGGATATACTAAACCACCTTTGCTCCCTGAAATCAACCTGATTCTCATTGTTGGCAGGTTCGATTCTGGCTCAGTCCGGTGGTATTTGAAGGTGCTCAGATACGTCGGCCTCGTGTCGGTACATTTACTGGCACGTAAAGAAATCCTGCGGAACAAAATTCCGGCACCTCGGCGTCCCCGAAAACCGAAAAGGTAGTTAGTGGGACGAAAAGCCAATAACATTATTATTATTATTATTATTATTATTATTATTATTATTATTATTATTATTATTATTATTATTATTATTATTTTGGCCGAGTAAACCACAGCACAGCCGCCTCTGTGGTGTAGTGGTTAGCGTGATTAGCTACCACCCCCGGAGGTCCGGGTTCGATTCCCGGCTCTGCCACGAAATTTGAAAAGTGGTACGAGGGCTGGAACGGGGTCCACTCAGCCTCGGGAGGTCAACTGAGTAGAGGTGGGTTCGATTCCCACCTCAGCCATCCTCGAAGTGGTTTTCCGTGGTTTCCCACTTCACCGCCAGGCGAATGCCGGGATGGTACCTAACTTTAGGCCACGGCCGCTTCCTTCCCTCATCCTTGCCTATCCCTTCCAATCTTCCCATCCACCTACAAGGCCCCTGTTCACCATAGCAGGTGAGGCCGCCTGGGCGAGGTACTGGTCATACTCCCCAGTTGTATCCCCGACCAAGAGTCTGAAGCTCCAGGACACTGCCCTTGAGGCGGTAGAGGTGGGATCCCTCGCTGAGTCCGAGGGAAAAGCCGAACCTGGAGAGTAAACAGATGTTGACGATGATGAAACCACAGCACCATGTAACTCTACAGAAGTGGTAGCCTTATTTTTAAATATCTAGCCTTCCTTAAGGGAAACTGAACTCACGTCTTTCTGGATGAACCAAGCTCGGCTCAGCTTGGTAACCCCAAATTGTGTTTCATGGATACAAACTTAAACAAAGAAAACATGATGAAATCCCCACTTCCAGTCATTCACTGACTGAATTAAAACAACAATACCAAAAGTAATCCCCATAGTCTTGATTTTTAAAATCTTGAATCTTTAGAGGCCTACTTTCGCTCCAACGTACCTTCCTCCGCCGAATTACATTAGCTTCTTGTTATGTGTTAACATTGAAAAGTATGGGTGGTTCCTTCCCAAAGAATATCGTTTTAAGAATAACAATAGTTCACTTAACTTGATTCCACCAAGTGTCGAGAAGACCGGGCAAGTTGGCCGTGCGCGTAGAGGCGCGCGGCTGTGAGCTTGTTTCCGGGAGATAGTAGGTTCGAATCCCACTATCGGCAGCCCTCAAGATGGTATTCTGTGGTATCCCATTTTTATACCAGGCAAATGCTGGGGCTTTACCTTAATTAAGGCCACGGCCGCTTCCTTCCAACTCCTAGGTCTTTCCTACGAGAAGGAAGCTAGCGCAAGGCAGTTGTGGTGGTATTTATTTGCTTGAAGGGAGATGTCTCGTGATAATCATCCTCTCTTGACCCTAATCAAGGAAGGAGAGAGAGAGAGGGGGGGGGGGGTAGGAGAAAAAGAAAAGGATTGAAAGATGTGCGAACGTTAGAACAATAAAGATATGGGCAGAATAATTAAAGGGGCAGGAAAAGTGTAAAATTTGCAGATTTTCTTTTTACGATTTGCTTTACGTCGCACCGACACAGATAGGTCTTATGGCAACAATGGGATTGGAAAGGCCTAGGAGTGGGAAAGAAGCGGCCGTGGCCTTAATTAGTGGGAGCAATGCCACAATCATCTAGGAGCTCCGTGGTCTCTTGGTGTTAAAACGGTAAACTGCAGAAAACCATGTACTGGGCTGCCGACAGTGGGATTTGAACCCACTATCTCCCAGATGTAAGCACATAGCTGCACCCCCCTAACCGCACGGCCAACTCGCCCGGTAAATTACAGATTCTATTGGACTCACAAACCCAATATCACCGGGTTCGGAAGAGAATAAATGTTGCCAAATGGAGGTAGGGGAGGACATATGAAAATGAGGAATCTGGCACAAGTGAGTGAGAGCAACGCCACAAACATTTAGGGGCCCCGTGGTCTCCATTCCACGCTCCTGGGTGGAAACCCTGGCAATTTCTATCAGATACCCGTGAAGTGACCACAAATTGATGTTTATGACGTTATTCTGGTATATATATATATATATATATAATTTCGTGTGGCTATTTCTAGCCGGGTGCAGCCCTTGTAAGCCAGACGCTCCGATGAGGGCGGGCGGCATCTGCCATGTGTAGGTAACTGCATGTTATTGTGGTGGAGTTATGTGTGGTGTGTGAGTTGCAGGGATGTTGGGGACAAGACAAACACCCAGCCCCCGTGCCATTAGAATTAACTAATGAAGGTTAAAATCCCCGACCCGGCCGGGAATTGAACCGGGGTCCCTCTGAACCGAAGGCCAGCACGCTGACCATTCAGCCAACGAGTAGGACGATTCTGGTATGAACGAGATAGATGAAAGCGACGAAACTAGAGGAAACCTGACTTACCTTCATTTAGTCCAGCACAAACTCACCGAGACGTCAGTCTGGCCTACAGAATTTAAAGACTAGGTCGACGACTAACCATCAAGACTCCTCTCTTAACTTGCCAAGTCTGCAGTAATCAGGTATAGTACGTTACGCTGACCAGCGGGAGGTGGGCTCATACGTCCTCGATTATTCCGGACAATTGCACGATTTTTCACCGTGTCCGGGGGTCCGGGCGCAGATGAAAATATTCGTCAAACGTCCTCGATCTTCCTTGCAAAATTGTACTTAAGGTTTCTATTTATGTATTTTGTAGCAATTTGTAAACTGAGGGTTTTTCTAAGTGAAATGTTTGGATTTCATTCTTCAGTACTAGTATTTCATTACTGTATATGACACTTTGGATAGAAAATAGTTTTTCGGATTGACGCCTAGGCTATTTCTGATAGCTGTTGACGAAGCTGCAGAGGATCAAACCAGCCTTCGGGCTGAATACCCAACATACATACATCTAATACAGTTTGATAACACTTTGTTTGTTGTGATCGGAGATTGAAAGTTCAGCCAATAACATCAATTCAAAACTTAATTATAATTTAAGAACTTATATAGACTTGTTCGATGAAGTGTCTTCAAAAAATAAGATTCTTAATTTAAAGTGGATGTGGAATGAAGTGGATGAATTGAAACTCTTGGAATCGTCAAAGGAAGCGGTCAGGATTTTCAGTTTCCTCCCTCAAAGAATGTAATTATAAAGCTCCAAATCTCCATAACATTAAAATGACAACGGAAACTGTGAAATCCTTTCTAAAAATTATTTTAAACAGTTACTGCAGCCGCAGTAACTTGTACTAATAAAAGAGTTGAACCTATCATCGAAAAGCTGTACCCTCAGAAAAATACATATCTAGTACTTGACGAAGTCCATAGCTGGACCATCTTCACCTTGCACCTAGCGAGTCATATTTCTAAGTCAACATTTTTACTAAAATGTTCAAGTTGTCCTTGTTTCTATTTCATAAATATGGCAACCATGTCATAACCTCATGTAACATTGCTTACTTAAACTTCAACCTAACAGAAATCTACAATTAAATTAATAATTTCTACTCGCACGAGTTGGCAAGAAGAAAATACTTTAAAACAGCGGAAGGTAAACGGTTCTGTTCTTGTCGAGATAGGTCGAAACTACACTGGTTGGTCTAAGGATTTATTCCAAACATGTACAGTATCAAATATTAGAATACCTAATATAATGCATATGACGCAACTGATATAGTACGTATATTCATGTAACATTGGATGCTACGAGTTTAAAAATAATTACCACCAGTCATCAGTCACCAGTGAGCTTGTAAACATTGACTTTGTTATTAATTTTACCTTCTTTATTGGTGTTCACAAGTAGAAATGCAGGTGGAATGTGGTAAGCGTGACGGCCCTCCTCAGACATATTGCTTAGCATTCATATTGTGTTCATTGTTTCTCAGACCAGGATATGAATCCTTGGACGACCAGGGATATTGAATCCGAAATTCTGATGAATGGATCTTGCTAATCAGTTCCCTTTTTCATTGTCAGGGCTGTTCAAAGAGAAGATCGTTTACATTATTTCAACGATTTTGAAAATAATTATTTTATTTTGAGGGAGGTAATTACGTTCGATTCAAAACTCTTAATTACAATGACAACTGTTCGCTGTCGTGGTGCAAGTTTTAGCATTGTATCTTCTCATCGTGCCTTTGCTGGCGGGACCTAGTGTTTACAGTGCACTATGTCTTCTGGTATGGGCTAGAGCAATTTTGTTACTTTCACTGATCTGTCTCAGCTTTATCCTTGGCTTTGACAAAATGAAAGTGACTGAGGTATGAGTGATGCTAGTAATGCCATTCCTTCTGCAGCCAGTCCCTGCTATGAATGGTGTGAAAATATTGCTCATAGGGTCGGTTGGTGCATGCATTATAGTGGGCTTGGCAGACTGATATGTAATAGCAACTTGTGGCTCGGTGAGGAAAGCAACGGAAAACTACCTCACTCCTCATTTCCCTAGTAAGCCTCTTCAGTGATGCCTAGGCCATCTATGACAGCTGATGGCAGAGCTGTTGAGGATCCAACCAGCCTTCGGGCTGAGGACTAAACATACACACATCTTCTTATCTAGTAAGGTTAAATTTGATTTCCAGTTCTGTCATAAAATCAGAATAATTTTAGAGACTTGAAGTGAGTTCACACAAGCATGTAGAGCAGTAGGCTGAAATCTCACTCTCGGCAATCCAAGAAATATTTCTCGGTGGAGCGTGATGTTCGGTTACCGACCAGTGCATGTATGATGTTTTAAATTGAGAGTCACATCTCTGTTGTTCGTACTTCACGTAAAATGAAAATCTCATGGCTATGATCACGACATCAACAATTGCGAAAAGATACAAGAAAAATAAAATAAAGTAATTATAGTAATAATGTCATACGTAAAATATGTTTGTGTGTCAGAATTATGCTCTGAAAAGGGATTTTAAGATGTCTGTGTATTTACTGAAGTTATTCTCTCAAATTTTAGCACTTTTAAGTGACAACTGACTGCGTCAGGAATCGATTCTGCAACCTTGAGTACGTAAGACGAATACCTCGATCAAATACGCTATGCAGTCGGTCAGTTTCTTCCATGGCTTCACTTTTCTACTCCAAGTAAATTCCAGGGTGTTTCTTTCTCAGTTTTAACCCCCATTTAATTACAAATGTTCACATCGGTGCAGACACGAGAGAAACAGAGGTTATCAATCTTCATACACACACTAAAGGCATGGGGCTGTTGACCAAGATATTCCAAGTCCCTTAATTGAAGTAACAACAACAATAACAGCAGCGTGAAGAAAGAGCAATATCTAGCGGAATTCAAAAACTTTGTATGAAGAACACAGTGGGAATTGAAGTCGCGCGCGCGTGCGTGTGTGTGTGTGTGTGTGTGTGTATACCGGGCGAGTTGGCCATGCCGTTAGGGGCGCGTGGCTGTGAGCTTGCATCCGGGAGATAGTAGGTTCGAATCCCACTGTCTGCAGCCCTGAAGATGTTTTTTTCGTGGTTTCCCATTTTCACACCAGGCAAATGCTGGGGCTAATTAAAGCCACGGCCGCTTCCTTCCAACTCCTAGCCCTTTCCTATCCCATCGTCGCCATAAGACCTATCCGTGTCGGTGCGACGTAAAACCACTAACAAAAAGAAGAAAAGCAAAGTCGTGTGTTACATGACGCTTGGAGCCATTTTTATCTAACCACTGCATTCAAACTTGCATTTTGGGTCTTCGATGTAATGACGTCAATCCGGCTCCTTAGCTGAATGGTCAGCGTTAAGGATTTCGGTTCAGAGGCTCTCGGGTTCGATTCCCGGCCGGGTCTGGATTTTAATCGCGTTTAATTAATTCTTCTGGCTCGGGGACTGGTTGTTTGAGTTTGTCCCACATTCCCGTCTTCATATTCAGACAACACAGCACACTACCAACCACCACAGAAACACGCAATAGTGATTACTTCCCTCCACATAGGGTTGTCGTAGGGAAGGGCATCCGGCCGTAAATCAGGGTCAAATCCACATGTGTAACACAGTTCGCACCAGCGACCCCACAATGTGTGGGAAAAGCGGTAGGCGACGAATGTGTGATAACGTCAGTAAGTTCGACAGGTGGCCTATATTCCTGTGGAGTACAGAGCACATGAATGCTGCTGGGAACTTTCTGCAAGCTTAACTCACTGCGGTCCTCACCTGCAGTCGTCGGTTGCAATTCGTATGTTCAGCGATGAGTTCCGTCATTATCGTTGTCCTCGTTGTTACTTCATTTAGGATTTAGGACATACCGGTCGTCAGCTCGGTGGACCTCTGTTTAATAATCATAATACCGAGTGAGTTGAAGTGCGTTTAGGGTCGCGTAGCTATGAGCTTGCATTTAGGAGATGGTGGGTTCGAATCCCACCGTCGGCAGTCCTGAAAATGGCGTTCTTTCAACTACTATAGTTCAATCACATCCTAATGCTAACCGACTTTAATGTGATTTGACCCTTCGACCTTGAGCTTAGGAGGCGATCATCTAACCAGCTACTCTACTCAGTTTAACACCCATAAGCACCTCCGACCACAGACGGGATAAAACCCACTATCTTGGGAAAAGAAAGGCAACTACGAACCGACTGTCCCACTGAAGTTGGCACTTCCTATAATGTTTGTAACTAGGGATTTGGGATTAACTTTCAGTTATCACAAGAATAGACTGGTGCCGAACGTGCGATCTTCGTTCACGAATTCAAGCAAGCGCCATCTTATTCATTCTGTTCGCTACTTGAGTATCTGATTTATAAGAAGAATTAAGTATTTCCTTCAGTGATATTCATTTGATAAAGATTACATTAGATGAAATGATCACCGTTCCACAGAGTAACCTTGATGGCTGCGACTCCAGCGGATGAAGGCTCGCACTGCCCCAGTTGCCCTGGCAGGCCCGCCAGTGACCCAGTAGCCAGGGCCCAACCCGTCTTTCGTTCTGTCTCCATTCCCCCACTTCCTCTTCTGCTGAGGTCGTCTGCGTCACCTTGCGTCCATCGCATCGCGCGCGACAATTACACAATTTCCATCTGACTAACAAATGATTTGTCGTTGGCTTGAAGACAGTGCCGAGGGTTGTGCTTACACTAGTCCGCCAACAGCCGGTCAAGACACTTCTCGAGAGCTTTCCTCTGTACTGAAGGTAGGGTGTTGCATGTTAAGTAGCCTCTATCACTTGCTGCATGAAGTAGTGCTTCCTTATTTCAATCAACTCATACGCTTATTGGCAGACAGAATGTGAAATTATTATGGGAAAATCTGAGTAACGTACATATAGGAATAATTTGTTCATCAGTTCTGCGATATGTGTCCTATGGTCGCTATAAATTTTTCCCTGAAATGTTGTTAAACTGCGTCTTTCATAGATTTGCCCTTTCGTACATTTTGAAGAACACATTTTTTAAAATTTCGTACCACATCGTACAAATCTCTCCTTTATATTTAATTATGTACTAGTTCTGACCTAGCTGATACTTTACAAGGAAATTATTTTATAGAAAATATAAACCACGGAATATTTTGTTATATTCATATAAAGCCATTCGTACATCAGCCTCGCGAATAACGTTTCTCATTACAAGTTAAGCTTCATATTAATATCTAGCGCTAAATGCAGTTAATCTACAGCAAACAATACGTGACTTAAATTGGTTAATTTACTCGTGTCTAAATTCTAACTCTAATATTTGTTTCAATGCTCTTCAATTTGAGCCCTTCATTTCCGCCGCTATGGTAACGTAATAACAGAGTTCTATACGGCTGGCCCGAGTTCAATTTCTGTCTGTGCCACGAATGTCGGACAGGTTTGAGGGCCTGGGCGGTCTGCATACAACCTTAGGTAACATAATTGATTAGAGAAGCCCACTCTCGGCCAATCTAGTAGTGATTATCTTTGGTTTCCTACGTAAGTGCCGGAATGGTACTGTACATGACATTTCTTCACCATAGTCACTTCCTTCCCAATTACAAATACGTACCACTACAGACGCAAAAGTTACAAAGATTGTCAGACATATTACACGCGCACATAAAGTATACGAGACTGTTAATCAGCATGTCCCATGAACCTTACATTAAGTAATTCATAATAAACCTCTTCAATAAATATACATTCGAGTTTGAAATGAACTTAAGGACTCCTTCTGCTCAAAAATTTTCTCTACGTACTATTGCGATTTACTGTGTACTTGTGCGTGTAATGGGTAGGCTTGTTTAGGTCACTATATACTCGGTACTTTGATTATTGGCTGATGATGAGGCTAGAGACTTTCAATTTTTGGAACCCTAGGTTATATCAGAAATACACCTACTGTAATGTCAGGTCCTTGAAGCGAATTACTTATAAATCAAGTTAATATGAAAATATGCTTACAACACTTTTTCCTTAACTCTATGTTAATGGTACGATCACTCTAATGTTCTCACGCTCAGTATGATTAACTTAAATATTTGGCCTACTCGCTGTTTAACGCAGTTATATCTTTCGTCCGTGTGCCATGTCGGCCTTGCTTGAAAGAAACTTTCACACATTTAACTTTAGGGACACATTTTTTTAATTTACTTCCATACTTTGTAAAATTCTCACAAAATAATCAATGCTTGTGTTCCGAACAAGTACGTCACCCCACTGAGGACCTACGAAACAATCTGTAATCTACCATTGTGGCGATAAAAATAAAATTATAGTCTGTCTAAGTTCATTTCTTCCTCTTGTAAAACATGAGTCTCACAGTTTGGAGCATACTGTAGTTCCCCATCCACCCTATGGTTCATTAGAAGGGCTCAGACATTTAAGACTTTTGAAACGATGGATCTCTCTCCGTACAACCATTTCAAGAAAAAATCAGCTAAATACTTCCACTGATCTCCGTATCTCCGTTTAATACGATACGATACATAACGTCGTGGTGACTGACTGTTTTCTGGCTCCGCTGCCCCCCCACCTCCAACTTCAAAATAATGTTCGAATGTAAAGCACGCCTTATTATGCTGTGGGTAGTTACGTTATACAGCGTGAATTTGAAATAACTTCAGATATTTAGGAAGTGATTTGAAATATAAATAATGTAAATTGTAAAATACTTTTTCTCGATTAATATTTCCCGATCTGAGCAAAAAAATAAATAAATATAGAAACATGTCCTTCATTTGACTCTTCCATTTACGAAAATGACCCCTTCAATGGTACTTTTCTTTCCTTAAACTTAAATAAAATTATACCAAATGAAGGTCTTTGTAAAGTGAATGGTTTTTAATGCGAAACACTGCCGTATTAACATTTTAAGATGCAATAATATGAATAGTAATGTCATTGGCCTTACGACCCATTAACTATTTTCACGGTTTTCGGAGATACCGATATGCCGGAATTTAGTCCCTCAGGAGTTCTTTTACGTGCCAGTAAATCTACCGACACGAGGCTGACGTATTGGAGCACCTTCAAATACCACCGGACTGAGCCAGGATCGAACATGCCAAGTTGGGGTCAGAAGGCCAGCGCCTCAACCGTCTGAACCACTCAGGCCGGCATTTCAAAACGTAGGCCTGTTAAAGACAGGCTCAACGTATACGCTTAATTTCCTATAAACTATTCTAAAATATTATTTTATCAGTTACATAAATTCCTGTATCGGCACAGTGAAACTTACGTTCGAGTCAACCGTTTACGTAACTGAAGTTTCAAATACAAGTTAAATTCTACTTTTCTTCTCAAACATTGTTGCTCGAATGAAGGAATTACTCTACATTGTTCCTTTAGGGAATAACATTTCCATCATTCCTGCGAGGTCCAATTTTATGTCAAATTCTCCCAGTCTGAAGTCATAAAACAATTTTCTGGAGATCGACAAAGCTGTTTATGTGCAGCTATATTCTAATTGGCTTTGATCTTCGTTGTGCAATGGCGGGAGCTGCTTAGCTAAGACAGTAAAGACATGCTCGATTAGTGTGGCTTCATTTCACTGTCAGGAAGTCCAGAAATTTAGAAATGAGAATGTCCTTGGGTTAGCTTAGCATACACCAGAAATGGATAACAGTTGATTTTTGTGGTCAAAAACCATTCTATTTCACTTCTGCTCCTCCAAGGCTTTTCATAGCCTATAAAGAAATAGGTTTGTTTTGTTGAGCATCGAAAACCTCAAATGATTTTCAATCATAATCTAATGTATATTGTGACGGGGAAATAAGAAACCGTTTCTGAAGTTTCATGAATGTAAATATATTCGTTTCATTGCCAGTTATGGAGGATTTTGTTTTGAAATAAGGCATATTTCGACCTATATACTGTTTATCAAACCAGATAAACATATACAACTCACTAAGTAAGTTTTTGAAAAAAGATGAGAAATCCTTTGGGTATTGTTTGTAATGTGTAAACCCATCTATGTCGCTAATATTTTATTCGAGAACTCACTATTTCATCGTAAATTATGGGGTTGAAGAACGTTTGAAGTTTTTCTCTGTTTTATCTGTCTGAACAAAGTCAGTTATACTAAAATCGAGATCTGAAGAACTTCATAGATGATGTAGATGTGCTTGATTACACAGAAGAACAATATGCTGAATAAGAGCTATTTGTGTGGCATTATATAGAAGTTAAGGCTAGTAGTACAATATTAAGGCTGTAACAGTGCGTTTGTTCGTGAATTTTAATTGATTTAGTATTTTTATTTATTTTATATGTAAATTCTTGTTTATGACAGGTATACGACAATTCAACAATCTTTTTTAATGCATTGACTTTGAAAGGAAATTTGTGTACACATACATTTCAGTAAATCCACAAAATTACATGATAAACTGTAAAGCAGATGTTTCAGTGTATTTTACTTAATATGAAAGTAAATGAGAGGAAGTATATAATAAATCACTAAAATCCCATTGTTGTTTGCTACCGATCTTAGAATTGTGTAACCTACTCACTATGTCTGTAGTTTCTTTCCAGAATATTTTTCTTACAAGTTGCTTTATGTCGCACCGACACAGACAGGTCATATGGCGACCATGAGACAGGAAAGGGCTAGGAGTAGGAAGGAATCAGCCGTGGCCTTAATTAAGCTACAGCCTGGTGTGAAAATGGGAAACCACGGAAAACCATCTTCAGGGCTGCCGACAGTGGGGTTCGAACCCACTATCTCCCGAATCCTGGGTACTGGCCGCAACTAAGCAACTGCAGCTATCAAGCTTGGTTTTTCCAGAATCGAACTAAGTCAAGTGACTTAGTTTATTTTTGGAAACACCTCTGCATTCTAACGTTAATAACGTCAACACAGGGGTTTAGTTTGTTAATATTGTTCTAAATTTTACTTTCGAAATGTTAATCTTATGTCATAATGAAGTAATAATGCCTAAATAGGCTCCGGTTCAAAAATGGATTTCCTGAAAAATCAGTCATTTTGACTTAATGAGTTTTGGAAACGAGCTCTTCAATTATAGGACAACCACCAAGGTTAATATGGTACGTAAGCCGTTTGGAATTTAAATTCCACCATTACATTTCGTTTTAGAACTTCCACTTGTGCTCTCCTGCACAGTAAAATTATAATGAACAAAGCGTTCTTTTGTACTTAATTACCGGGCGAGTTGGCCGTGCGGTCAGGGGCGCGCAGCTGTGAGCTTGCCTTAAGTAAGGCCACGCCCACTTCCTTTCCATTTATACCCCTTTCCTATCCCATCGTCGCCATAAGACCTATCTGTGTTGGGGCAACTTGATCATCAGTTCTGCTAAATAATTAGGAAAATCCACGGTAAATAGATTTGTGTTGTTGTCCTTCTGTTGATGTGCTGTGGATTATAACAGACGCCAGGGTGTTCCAAAGGATTTCATTGCCACGCCGACAACCAACGACACGGAGTTACTACATTTAAATACCATCAAAGCCCAGCGACCTCAGTTGGGATCGACCCCACAAACTTGGGAAAGAGAATGACAACTTCTAACAGATTGCACTACTCAGTAGGTCGACAATTACCTTTTGCTTGCAACATTTGTCATGGTTATGGCCTGAGTGTGCTGAAACTTGGAATAAGGTGAGTTTTCCGTTGTTAATGAACATTGGATTACTTATCCTATGGAGATCTTCTGATATCAAGATTTCCTCAAGATCTCAAGATCCTATCTTCTTTCTACGCATGGCATTTTCTTCACAACAAAGTTAAAAAGAAAAAAAAAGAATAAAAAGAAAAAGCAAAGAGCAAAGCTACAGTGTAAGCCTCAGTCGAGTTGCCTGTTATTCCCAGTGCCATGTCTGGGCGAGTGGATGATGCAATAACTGCCCTACCTATATAGCTCGCCCAGTGATGTCATGGTCTTTGCGATAAGCTTCCGTACAGCGCACAGAGTGATTGCTTCTTAAAGAGCAGTAATTGATCGGTTTAGTGCGTTTCATGGTTTCTGAATTAAGTGTTGAACAGCGTACTTTCGTGTGCTGTAGATCTTTAAATGCAATTCACACCGAAATTTGAAGATTCATGGGGCTGAATTGCAGGGAGTGCACCGAAATATCTTCATACGCTGCAACGCTTGTCTACAGGCTGAGGGAGATAATTTTCAACACTTACTGTATTGGATCAGTTTTGTTGTTTTTCTATCTGTTTTTCAATCTGATGATCTATTCATTGAAGTTGATGAGTTTTCTACGGGCGTATGGGAACAGTGTGACGACGAACGCTCTCTCGTTTACCGATACGCGGCATGCAGGAAGGACGGCAACTCTTGCGGGGCTCGCCCTTCGTAAAGGCCGTGCAGGCCCTTGGAGCAGTGGAAGGCGAAGTCTTTCACTACCTTTTACTTCGGCATTAAATGGGATAATGTGGTTAGCCCTGTACGGGGCCACCTATGCCTCCAGGAATTTACCTGGTACTCATTTTTGGTGTAGGCTGGGTGAACCTCAGAGCCATATGCCCCTCCAGAAGTGGAAATTTCGTTTATAAAATTTTCACCTTCGTGGCAGGAAAAAAAAAACAATATATATATAAATGTAACATTTCAGTACTGGAATACTGGATACTGGCCGCACTTTAGCGACTGCAGCTATCGAGCTCGTTATCCACTTGAACAACAGTATGTTAAGATGTATAATGCAGTTCTGGGTATCGTACTGGCAGAAACATTGTTTTTCCGTGTTATTTTCCAAGAGGCTCGGGATTGTGATTAACAACTCAGTGTACTTAAAATGCGTGTGAAGGCTCATAACCTGTGTAATTATTGTGTTTGGACTAGTTATTTTTCTTGGAAAGCTAGCAGAAACAGCTTTGATGTGTGTACGACAGTCTCATACTCTATCATTTTAACTTCTCAAGGTACCGAGAGAGGTTGCCGTGAGGTTAGGGACACGCAGTTGTGAGCTTGCATTCGGGAGAGAGTGGGCTCGAACCCCATTCTCGGCGGCCTGAAGATGGTTTTCCATTTTCCCCATTTTCACACCAAGCATATGCTGCGGCTCTACCTTAATTAAGGCCACAGCCGCTTCCTTCCCACTCTCAGCCCTTTCCTATCCCATCGTCGCCTTAAGACCTAACTGTGTCAGTACGACGTAAAGCAGATTGTAAAAAGAAACTTCTGAAGATACCCTTAGATTTTCCATATCAAAGAATTCCCTTGCTTAATTTTACTATTGTGATATAGCTTTTCCCAATTAGTGTATTCCACTAATTATGAAGCTCCATTTTTCAGGTGGGTTGATCTCCCGCGGCCATTAAGAAGCATAACCACAAACAATCGATTGCACTGAGTAGTAATTAACAGCGTGTTCCGCTGTAGATTGTATCTGCTGTAATAAGATTCGGATGAGAGCATCGAGCATGAACAAAAAACGTCCTTAACCATTAATTACTCCTCCCTGTCCACACTGAATCACGACGATTTTCGGAAGTGAATAATTGAACTATTGTTGGGGGCTATGTTTCACCGTTCTTATAAGGGGTGAGCGGAATTAGATCATGAGGGTATCTGCCTTACCGGGCGAGTTGGCCGTGCGGTTAGGGGCGAGCAGCTGTGAGCTCACGTCCGGGAGATAGTGGGTTCGAACCCCACTGTCGGCAGCCCTGAAGATGGTTTTCCGTGGTTTCCGATTTTCACACCAGGCACATGCTGAGGCTGTACATTAACTAAGGCCACGACCGCTTCCTTCCCGTTCCTAGGCCTTTCCTGTCCCATCGTCGCCATAAGACCTATCTGTGTCGGTGCGACGTAAAGCAAATAGCAAAAACAAGTATCTGCTTATATTTTTAAGTATTATTTTTACTTAATTTTCTATTATATATTTAATAATAATGATAACAATAATAAAACAAAAAAAATAATGAAATGGCGTATGACTTTTAGTGCAGGGAGTGTCCGAGGACATGTTCGGCTCGCCAGGTGCAGGTCTTTTCATTTGACACCCGTAGGCAACCTGCGCGTCGTGATGAGGGTGAAATGATGATGCAGACAACACATACACCCAGTCCCCGTGCCGGCGAAATTAACCAATGATGGTTAAAACTCCCGACCCTGTCGGGAATCGAACCCGAGACCCCTGTGAGCAAAGGCCAGCACGCTAACCATTTATCCATGGAGAACAAAAATAGTAAATGATGGAGAAACTTAAATTATACTGGGGCCGGGGTGAGTGGAGCAGATGGTAGAGCACTGGATTTCTGAGTCCAAGGTGGTAGGTTCGATCCTGGCTCATTTCGGTGGCATTTGAAGGTGCTGCATTACGCTAGTCTCGCGTCGGTAGATTTACTTGCACGAGAATTCGTGCGGCACAAAATTATTATTATCATTATTATTATTATTATTATTATTATTATTATTATTATTATTATTATTATTATTATTATTATTATTGTTGTAGTTTTTTTCTTCTGCTGTGGTATATACACCCATATTAAACCTTGTCATTACATTTTTATTGGCAGTATCAATACAGTCAAGCATGCTTGAATCTAATGCATGCTAATAATAAAATACTTTTAAAGTTACCTGATTTATAAAAGAACTGCTCTCGTCGATTCTTCTGCAGTGTAAGTTATTCACTATTTTAAACACAAAATACTAACCACTGTTAAACGAGACTATCCAAAACGTATGGTCTCCACTCCGCAACTGGTAAAAGCGAATTGTAAACTAAAATTCGAAACGTGACGAAAGCCTCACTCTGTGAATGATCACCAGAACATGTTACATGAGGTTAGAACTTTTTTTTTTTGCTATTTTGCTTTACGTCGCATCGACACAGGTAGGTCTTATGGCGACGATGGGACAGTAAAGGCCTAGAAATGGGAAGGAAGCGGCCGTGGCCTTAATTAAGGTACTGCCCTAACATTTGCCTTGTGTGAAAATGGGAAACCACGGAAAACCATCTTCAGGGCTGCTGACAATGGGGTTTGAACCCACTATCTCCCGGATGCGAGCTCACAGCTGCGCGTTCCTAACAGCACGGCCAACTCGCCCGGTGAGGTTAGAACAATATAAGTTAGTTTGCAGTAACATCGCCATAACACTCGCCGCTACAGCATCGTCTACATTGTCCTATTTTATTGCGGGCATGTCAAAGGTAGCACCTAGCTTGGCATGTTAAAATGCATTGAAACTTTCACTTCCTCAAAGGTTTACTGACCTTCAAAACAGTTACCAATATTCACTATGAGGGCTGAAAGCGAATTAGCCCCAGGGTCAGGATAAACGTAGAAAACGTGTAATACAATCCTACTTTCATTTTCTCATATCATTAATTACTTTAGAACAGTGGTACTCAGATATTAATTTGGTCTCATTAAATTATCTAAAATGTAAATAATATAACACATCCAAATTCTTATCACCGAAAATCTGGTGGGTCTAAGCCCCTGATTATAATTCATTCTTTTCGATGACCTATCATTGAGATTTTTATTTTAGCAGGTATACACTGAAGGTTCTAAAAAAATCCGATATTCTCTGCTGGGTTTAATGTCACGCTCTGGGAGTCTGGAGAACGACACTCAACTTCTGATCCACACAGAAAGATGTAATATAATAATAATAATAATAATAATAATAATAATAATAATAATAATAATAATAATAATAATAATAATAATAATAATAATAATTAGTTCAACGTCCCTTGAACTACTATTGGTGTTAATTAACGTTAGAGTTCTGGAATCTTTACCAGAAAAGTGATTGTCAACATGCCAATGAATCTACTGACTCAGGTCTGCAGTGTTCAAGAACTTCTAATTCTAATCCCATGGGTCACAATTCGGTACCGCAACCTTCAGTATATGATGCGAACACGTAACCAATACAGCCAGTCGTTAAAATTTTGTTGTTTTTACGGAACATTGTGGTCAGCAATCGCGTGCATTTTGTGCGTGTATAATCAGTCCTCTGACTTGCATGACAGTGACGTCTGTTTTGGTGTGTATATTAGTAATATATTCGAGCTAGAATTGCGTACCACAACTACTACTTCTTCAACATCTCTTCAAGTTGTGTAGATTACAGTAGAAACCAGGATGTTGGAAATTTGTTTCTCGGGAATTTTTACCTTACCATTAACACGGATTTCAAGCACCTAAGCACCCTCAAATACTACCAGCATCAGTAAGGATAAAATCCACTATCGTGGGAACTGAAGGACGTTGACTAACCAAATGCGCTATTGATGTCGTCACTAACGTTATAAAACATCCTCCCTTACTTTTCTATAAGATTGTAGTGTATAACTCCGAACACGTACCTCTTCCTTTTTTTTTGCTAGGGGCTTTACGTCGCACCGACACAGATAGGTCTTATGGCGACGATGGGATAGGAAAGGAATAGGAGTTGGAAGGAAGCGGCCGTGGCCTTAATTAAGGTACAGCCCCAGCATTTGCCTGGTGTGAAAATGGGAAACCACGGAAAACCATCTTCAGGGCTGCCGATAGTGGGATTCGAACCTACTATCTCCCGGATGCAATCAATCAATGAATACTGATCTGCATTTAGGGCAGTCGCCCAGGTGGCAGATTCCCTATCTGTTGCTTCCCTAGCCTTTTCCTAAATGATTTCAAAGAAATTGGAAATTTATTGAACGTCTCCCTTGGTAAGTTATTCAAATCCCTAACTCCCCTTCCTATAAATGAATATTTGCCCCAGTTTGTCCTCTTAAATTCCAAATTTATCTTCATATTGTGATCTTTTCTACTTTTATAAACGCCACTCAAACTTATTTGTCTACTAATGTCATTCCACGCCATCTCTCGGCTGACAGCTCGGAACATACCACTTAGTCGAGCAGCTCTTCTTCTTTCTCTCAATTCTTCCCAACCCAAAATTTGCATCATTTTTGTAACGCTACTCTTTTGTCGGAAATCACCCAGAACAAATCAAGCTGCTTTTCTTTGGATTTTTTCCAGTTCTTGAATCAGGTAATCCTGGTGAGGGTCCCATACACTGGAACCATACTCTAGTTGGGGTCTTACCAGCGACTTATATGCCCCCTCCTTTACATCCTTACTACAACCCCTAAACACCCTCATAACCATGTGCAGAGATCTGTACCCTTTATTTACAATCCCATTTATGTGATTACCCCAATGAAGGTCTTTCCTTATATTAACACCCAGATACCTACAATGATCCCCAAAAGGAACTTTCACCCCATCAACGCAGTAATTAAAACTGAGAGGACTTTTCCTATTTGTGAAACTCACAACCTGACTTTTAACCCCGTTTATCAACATACCATTGCCTGCTGTCCATCTCACAACATTTTCGAGGTCACGCTGCAGTTGTAACTTGTAACGTTGTAACTTATTTATCACTCTATAGAGAATAACATCATCCGCAAAAAGCCTTACCTCCGATTCCACTCCTTTACATATATCATTTATATATATAAGAAAACATAAAGGTCCAATAATACTGCCTTGAGGAATTCCCGTCTTAATTATTACAGGGTCAGATAAAGCTTCACCTACTCTAATTCTCTGAGATCTATTTTCTAGAAATATAGCAACCCATTCAGTCACTCTTTTGTCTAGTCCAATTGCACTCATTTTTGCCAGTAGTCTCCCATGATCCACCCTATCAAATGCTTTAGACAGGTCAATCGCGATACAGTCCATTTGACCTCCAGAATCCAAGATATCTGCTATATCTTGCTGGAATCCTACAAGTTGAGCTTCAGTGGAATAACCTTTCCTAAAACCGAATTGCCTTCTATCGAACCAGTTATTAATTTCACAAACATGTCTAATATAATCAGAAAGAATGCCTTCCCAAGGCTTACATACAATGCATGTCAAACTTACTGGCCTGTAATTTTCAGCTTTATGTCTGTCACCCTTTCCTTTATACACAGGGGCTACTATAGCAACTCTCCATTCATCTGGTATAGCTCCTCCGACCAAACAAGAATCAAATAAGTACTCAGATATGGTACTATATCCCAACCCATTGTCTTTAGTATATCCCCAGAAATCTGATCAATTCCAGCCGCTTTTCTAGTTTTCAACTTTTGTATCTTATTGTAAATGTCATTGTTATCATATGTAAATTTTAATACTTCATTGGCCTTAGTCTCCTCCTCTACCTCGACATTTTCCTTGTAACCAACAATCTTTACATACTGCTGACTGAATACTTCTGCCTTTTGAAGATCCTCACATACACACTCCCCCTGTTCATTAATTATTCCAGGAATGTCCTTCTTGGAACCTGTTTCTGCCTTAAAATACCTATACATACCCTTCCATTTTTCACTAAAATTTGTATGACTGCCAATTATGCTTGCCATCATGTTATCCTTAGCTGCCTTCTTTGCTAGATTCAATTTTCTAGTAAGTTCTTTCAATTTCTCCTTACTTCCACATCCATTTCTAACTCTCTTTCCAGTCTGCACCTCCTTCTTAGTCTCTTTATTTCTCTATTATAATAAGGTGGGTCTTTACCATTCCTTACCACCCTTAAAGGTACAAACCTGCTTTCGCATTCCTCAACATTTTTTTAAAACCCATCCCAGAGTCTGTTTACATTTTTATTTACCGTTTTCCACCGATCATAGTTACTTTTTAGAAACTGCCTCATGCCTGCTTTATCAGCCATATGGTACTGCCTAATAGTCCTACTTTTAAGACCTTCCTTTCTATCGCATTTATTTTTAACTACCACAAAATCAGCTTCATGATCACTAATACCATCTATTACTTCAGTTTCCCTATAGAGCTCGTCTGGTTTTATCAGCACCACATCCAGGATATTTTTCCCTCTGGTTGGTTCCATCACTTTTTGAATCAGCTGTCCTTCCCATATTAACTTATTTGCCATTTGTTGGTCATGCTTCCTGTCGTTCGTATTTCCTTCCCAATTGACATCTGGCAAATTTAGATCTCCCGCTACAATCACATTTCTTTCCATGTCGTTTCCCATATAGCTGACTATCCTATCAAATAATTCCGAATCCGCGTCAGTGCTACCCTTTCCCGATCTGTACACTCCAAATATATCAAGTTGCCTATTATCTTTAGAAATGAGCCTTACACCTAGAATTTCATGTGTCTCATGTTCAACTTTTTCGTAGATTACAAATTCTTCTTTCACCAGAATGAGCACTCCCCCTCCCACCATTCCTATCCTATCTCTACGATACACACTCCAGTGCGGTGAGAAAATTTCTGCAACCATTATATCATTTCTCAGCCATGATTCAACTCCTATTACAATATCTGGTAAATATATATCAATTAAATTACTTAATTCTATTCCTTTCTTTACAATACTTCTACAGTTCAACACTAACAATTTTATGTCATCCCTACTTGATTTGCAGTTTCCTGTTCCCTTATCACCGCTCCCTAGGCCATCCCGTTTCCCTGAATGTACCTCCCTATTACCCTTCCAAACAAATGTCCTAACTTATACGTACCACTACGGTTTAAATGAAGGCCATCTGAGCGCAGATCCCTATCTCCTACCCACCCATTAGGATCTAGAAATTTCACTCCCAGTTTCCCACATTCCCACTCCATAGTCTCAT
The DNA here is from genome assembly GCF_040414725.1 of Anabrus simplex. Taxonomy (NCBI): domain Eukaryota; kingdom Metazoa; phylum Arthropoda; class Insecta; order Orthoptera; family Tettigoniidae; genus Anabrus; species Anabrus simplex. The sequence goes on along the minus strand of NC_090266.1, from coordinate 424,941,735 downwards.
TTAAATCCCCAATCACCCTCCAGTCAGTATCCCTCCTACACAGTATTCCACTAATAACAATCTCCGCTTTCTTAAACTTCACCCGTGCTGCATTTACCAGATCCCACACATCTCCAAATATGTTGGTACTTATATCAGCTTGCCTTACGTTGTTGGTACCAAAGTGAAACACTACCACCTTCTCCTTCCCCTCCTCCCTCTCTTCTACTTTCCTCAACATCTGCCTCAACCTAATTCCTGGATAACATTCTACCCTGGTTCCCTTTCCTCCACACACTTTCCCCACGTGTCTGACGATGGAATCCCCCATGACCAGAGCCTCAACCCTACCCACCTCATTTGATCCCCTCCCCTCCTGGTCAGCCCTATCTTTCCTGATAGCTGCAGAAGCTACTTCCTCCTCCCTTTTCTCCTTCCCATGATCCTGTTCCACCTGTCTTTTCCTATCCTCTACTCTACATTTCCCTTTCCTACCTTTTCCCTTCCTCCTACTTCCACACATCTCAGCAACAGTTCCCTGTCCCTCATCTTCCCTCTGTTGTTCTACCTGGAGTGACTCGTACCGATTTCGCACAGACACCTACAGACACCTGCAAGCTCACAGCCGCGCGCCTCTATGCGCACGGCCAACTCGCCCGGTGTACTTCTTCCTGAACCTTATCATTTTTGTATCATGTTTCTAAATTTCTCACACTCCTGTACGTCGTTAATTTAACTTTCTTGTCAAATAGTTAAACATTCTGCGTTATTAATTTCATGTCTTATGGAGGGGTGTGAAAAACAAGATGCACGGTCATTGACGACCTCAGTTCCAATCCCGGACAATGCCCGTGTGGTTATTGAAACCAAAATAAGCGACCTTGAAGTTCGGATTCCACATAAATCTGGTGGCTATAATTACGGTATTACCCCCGTAAAACTGGGGGTCCTATGGCTACAATTATGATAAAATCATTCACATGAAACTGGAGGTTCCGTGGCTACGATAAGCATATCAACAATCAAGTGAAACAAAAGGTGGTGTGGCAATGAGTAAGATATAAACAACCACGTAAAACTGGAGGCCCCTTTTGCCATACTTACAACACTAACAGCCCCGTAAAACTGAAAGTTTCATGCTGCGATTACGATATGAACAGTTAAGTAGAAATGGAAGTCCCGTGTCAGTGATTAGGATATAAACAATCACGATCCAAGGAGAGGATCAAAACCCTGAGATTTGGCGATGATATTATTTTATCTGATTCTGCAGAAGGTCTGGAGAAATTGCTGAATGGTATGGACAGAGTCTTGGAGAAGGAGCAGCCTACAATAATGAAAACAAATACATACAAAACAAAAGTAATGGAGTGCATTCGAGCGAAGTCAGGTGATGTAGGAAATATTAGATTAAGAAATGAAGTCTTAAAGGAAGTAGATGAATGTTGTTTCTTGGGTAGGAAAATAACTAACGATGGCAGAAATAAGGAGGACATAAAATTCAAGCTAGCACAAGCAAGGGAGGTCTTTCTTAAGAAAAGCACGTCGAACATATTGATATATGAGTTAGAAAGATGTTTTTTTTGAGAATTTTTGTCTGGAGCGTGCATTGTATGGAACTGAAACATGGACTACCTCACAAAGAAAGAGAATAGAATTTATTGAAATGTGGTGTTACAGAAGGATGCTAAAGGTGAATTGGGCAGATCGAAACACGAATGAAGAAATACTGAATCGACTTGGTGAAAGGAGATCAATTTCGTAAAATTTGACCAGAGGAAGGGATAGAATGATGGGACACATCTTTAGACACCCAAGACTTGTTCAGTTGATTTTTGAGGGAAGTGTAAGGGGTAAGAGCGGTAGGGGTAGATAAAGGTATGAATATGACAAAAACATTAGAGTAGATATAGGATATAGTAGTTACATACAATTGAAAAGGTTAATACACGATTGGGTGGCATGGAGAACTGGATCTAACCCAAACAACAATACATACATTATTATTTTTTACAAAATGTCCATCAGTTGCTCATCTAAGGTGATCTGTAAATATGTCACGTTTTGTCTAAATGTGAGGTTCAAGTTGTTATATTCATTCGGTCACCATATACTCTATTATTATTTATTCATCTGGACATTTGAGAAGTACGCCCTGAATTAAGGTCGAACTAAGTTCTGTTCGACCTCTTTGTTGTTTAAAGTCCAGTACTCAGGTTGCCAAAGCTTACCAAAAATGTACGCTCTGTCACTGTTAATGTCGCGTGAGCCTACATTAGCAAGTGTAACAACATTATTCACCGTGCGTACTGACAACAGTCAGCCAAAAGCACGTACGCTGTGGATCGCAGTCGGTCAGGCATGCTCACTCACCATATGAGGGACTAGAATCTGAAGATTTCCACAACAGCACTGAATTGAACTGTATTCTACGACAGAGCGCCGTTTACTGGAGCAGATTATCCCGTTATATTCTTCTATTCGTTGTTACTAGGAACTAAACGACAAGACAGCGGTACTGTTACTACAGTTTACAGTGAATGAGTAAATGAATGAGCAATGTGCTATTCTACGTCTAAACGTATTATGTGGTTGTCCACTTTACTAATTACGGTAACCTCTGAAGCAGCCCAATCAAGTCAGAGGTAGTATTACGAAGTGAGATAGCTACGTAGCAGGCCTATAGGCCGTGCACTTTATAACTTCCACGTAAGAGGTTATACGATTTCTTCAAAAAAATCACAGCACAAGAAAAATTTACATCGTTCAGTATTGAGCTGATAAGCCATCAGTACGAAAACAGTCTCTTACGAAGCGAAGGGCCAAAATCGGTAACTGCAGTCGCTTAAGTGAGGCCACTATCCAGTATTAGGGAGATAGTGGGATCGAACCCCACTGTCGGCAGTCCTAAAGATGGTTTTCCGTGGTTTTCCATTTTCGCACAAGGCAAATGCTGGGGCTGTAACTTAATTAAGGCCACGACCGATTCATTCTCGCTCCTAGCCCTTTCCTGTCCCATCATCGCCATAAGACATATCTGTGTCGGTGCGACGTAAGAAAAGAAATCGAAGTGAATTGACGGGAAGCCGTTCACAACCAAAAATAGACTGCTGGAAGGCTCAGTGTGGTTACCGACCGTGTACTGTAAATAACTGGTAAAGCGATCAATCAGCTGCCTCCATGGGGCTACAGAAATCCCCGGATACACTTTGGGATATAGCACTGTACAGTGTATGCTTCAAACTATTCGTATTTTAAAATGAAGAATGACCGAATAAATTGCAACATCTACTGTTTTGATTCTGTCACTACTATTTTATACCTTAGATTCAGGCACTTGCAAGCATACATTAATCCAAATTAGTTCTACTGTTTAAAGATAATAATAATAATAATAATAATAATAATAATAATAATAATAATAATAATAATGCTGGTTTTGCATCTCATTAACTACTTTTATGATGTATTCAAGCTCATTCTGCATTTTCAATCGTGAACTAACCAGCGTTTCACCCCATGTGACAACGGACTCTTCAGTTAGATTTCCAGATGCTGAAGTTGCTGAAGATGCTGAAGGCTAGTGCGGCATTGAGGTACTACTGCAGGTCTCCTCTGTAGGCAGTGATGGAAAGAGTTCACGAGAAAAGAAGTTGGGTTGAATTACAATTACATTTACCTGAGAAATAATTTACTCCATTACTATTACATTACTTTTTTCAACGAATAATCAGTAAAATTACAATTACTTCACAGAATGCCAGTCTTATGGAAGTCAGTGACATTTATTTCGTATGGGGCTGGAATGATGCCAAAGTTTGCAAGGAAAAATATACTACAGTACTTAATTTTGTGTGGGTGCTTTTTTAGCATGCAGATTGGTAAGTTCACAAATGAGAAGAAGTGAAGGGCTTTAATACTTTAATATTCTCAGTCGACGACATGAATTTATGGTTTCCTTCTGGGAACTTACCCCGTGGTGTATGGGTAGCTTGTCTGCCTCATACCCGTAAGCTTCGGGTTCGATTCCCGACCAGGTCAGGGTTTGGGATCCACTCAGCCTATCTGATTAAAACTGAGGAGCCGTCTGACAATGAGATGGGAACGCGGTCTAGGAAGCCAAGAATAACTGCTGAGAGGATTCATCATGCCGACACCTCGTAATCTGTAGGCCTTCGGGCTGAGCAGCGTTCGCTTTTTAGGCCATGGTCCTTCGGGAATGTTGCGCCATGGGGTTTGGTTTGGTCTGGGAACTTAATTTTTGGTAGTTCTATGATTTTCGCAGACAACGAGGTGCAGGAGATTTTTTTCCTATCAGTAGATCTACCGCCACGAGGCTCGCGTACTTGAGCACGTTCAGATACAGCCGGACTGAGCCGGGATCGAATCCACAAACTAGGGCTCGGGAAGCCAGTCTTCTACAATTTGAGTCAGTTAGTCCAGTGAAAACCCACTTCTCCTCTCCAATAGTGACCTCAATGGCACAGACCGTTAGTGGCTGCCCTCCTATTTCTGAGATATCGGGTTCAATCCTAGCTGCGGTCGGTGGAATTTGAAGACAGTCGAATGTGACAAATCAGGGTACTTAGCTTCCGGAATGTTAAAACTTTCCTGCGGGACAAAATTCCGACGTCCCAATGTATCTTAAAATATATGAGGTTGTCAAACAAATTTCTTCTTCTTCTCCGTTGTACTCCTGAGTCTGACTACGCTCTATACCCCACCTCAACTGTCAAATAAGTCTTAAATTCGTGAGAAGTTGAGAATAGAATACGAGCCAAATTACTATGCTTTCACTACGAGCGTGCTTGTCAAGCATCCTAGTTACTGATGCATTCATTCATTTTACTGCATAGGAAACAATATAAGTGCTAATGAGAATCAATGTTGGACGAGGATATCTAACAATAGGAAAATGTAGGAAATTGGCATACCTGGGACGAACACCGAGGGGTCATCTGTAGCAGCTTCTGAAGTTAATTCTGCAAGGGAAAATAGGAGGTTGTACAGGTGTTGAAGGACTGAGCGAGTGACTGCATGGTTTGGTACATGTAGCTGTCAGCTTATATTCGGGAGATAGTGGGTTCGAACCCCACTGTCGGCAGCTTGGGGATTAAGTGTTTATGTTTGTCGGCAGCCACGGTCGTTTCCTTCCCTTTTCTGTCCCATCGTCGCCATAAGATCTATATGTGTCGGTGCGACGTAAAGCAGATTGAAAGAAAAGAAAATATATGTTGAAAGAAAAGTCCGGCTCTTCGGATGAATGGTCAGCGCAGTGGTGTTCGGTTCAGAGGGCTCTGAGTTTGATTGCCGGTCCGGTCGGGATTTTAACTTTGTCTGGTTAATCCCTCTAGCTTGGGGATTAAATGTTTATGTTTGTCATTTGCATACAATACATACATACATCACTGATGAACGCAATAGTGAATACAATAATAGTGTTAATTGCTTAACATCCCACTACCTACTTTTGCGGTTCTCGGAGACGCCGAGGTGTCGGAATTTCGTCCCGCAGGAGTTCTTTTACGTGCAAGTAAATCTACCGACACGAGGCTGTCATATCTGAGCACCTTCAAATATCATCGAGCTGAGCCAAGATCGAACCTGCCTAGTTGGGGTTAGAAGGCCAGCGCCTCAACTCTGCCCGGCAATAGTGAATATATTTCTCCACTTAGGGTTGGCGTCAGGAAAGGCATTCGGTCGTAACAATGAGCTAAATCCATTTAAGGGTAATTGGGAAAAGGCCAGGAAGGAGTACTGGAAGATGACAGCCTCCTGGCTGGGAGATATTCAAAACTGGGTTGATATACGAAACCCTCAGATGATATTTCGCCTTGCAGAAAACAGCTAACGTCGGGAAACTGATATGGTATATTCAAGAAGAAGTGTTGTACAATGTAAAGAAACATAGCATTTCTTTTACGTGATATTAAGTGTAAACAAATATTAGACTATAATGTACCAGTACATGAGCTGAGCCGGGAGTGAATACATGATCTAGGGCTTTGATCATTTCCATGTTGAAACACTGAGTCCACGTACATGTGCTGGAAGAGTCCTCCTCCATGGAGTAATGGGGACACGAGGAGGATTAGTATTCGTGTGGTCCTCTGACTTCCTCCTTCTTGTGTATTCCAACCAAGCTCCAACTTTATATCATCTACTGAATGACAGAATCATGAAACAATGTAACGCGACCACAGTACTAATTCACGCGAGGAGCACAACATGCTGCATTAAGCGAGCTCAGGAATGAAGAATAAACACGTGTACTTTAAAGAGAACTCGAATTCATTGCCCTTACCTCCACTATTGCACCCCACATTCACTCAAGTAAAATTATGGTACTAAATATATTTCTCAAGACCTCAGTACCAGCCCAGTTGCAATCTAGCCCCAAATAACGCCAAGTTATATGAAGGTGCCAACAAGCCAGAACTGTAACACTTCATGGCCGTTGACAAACTTTTATGAACCTTTGCTAGAGTGAAATAGACGGGAGAAAACGGAGATCTCGTTAAAGAAAAGTCTCATTTTCTAATTGTCTACTTGAAGCTTATCATTAATCATCAACATCTCAATCCAGAATATGGCAGACATGGCAGTTTTGGCCAATAATTAAAGTTAAGCGTAATTGTGCAGGTAGTAAAACGTAAACGGAGTTTATCACCATATATATATTTCCTTAAATCTATTATAAGTATAACAATGTTATGTAGCATATTTCGCGTCTCTACTACTACGTCAGTCTTCTTTCACGTTATAGAAAAACTACCGATAAGGTTCTTTCGAATTTAAGGTCTCTTTAATGACATCAGACTGTGGCAGGATTCGTTCCTGTGACCTTGAACACAAGAGGCGGGAACCTAGCTAACTACACTACGCAGTCATTAAAAAAAGAACAACAATGACATTCACGTCTTTTGTCGTCCTTGTTATTCTTGCCGTCGTAATTATTCGTTAATTTAGGCTGTAAATTTATTTGGATCTAAGTGTGGGGTTGGTTGTCACTCTTATACCATAGTATCTCGGGTTTAAATGTCGGGACTGAATATGAAACATTCGCTATATTAAGCGAGAATGGAACATTTTCCCTTCAATACCGAGCCCCTCAACAATTAAAATAATTAAGGATCTCCTACATTCGTAAACACTCGAGGTTGATGACCGGAATTTCCCCTACTATGAGTTAATAACTACAATAATTAAAATACCAATATTAATTTTATTTTATTGAAAGAGGTTCCGCTCAGGAAAACATAGATCGAGTGAATTGGCTACGCGGTTTGGGGCATGTAGCTTTCAGCTTGCATTCGGGAGATGGTGGGTTCGAACACCATTTTTTAAATTTCGTGTGGCTATTTCTAGTCGATTGCACCCGTTGTAAGGAAGACCCTCCGATGAGGGTGGGCGGCATCTGCCATGTGTAGGTAACTGCGTGTTATTGTGGTGGAGGATAGTGTTATGTGTGGTGTGTGAGTTGCAGGGATGTTGGGGACAGCACAAACACCCAGCCCCCGGGCCATTGGAATTAACCAACGAAGGTTAAAATTCCCGACCCGGCCGGGAATCGAACCCGGGACCCTCTGAACCGAAGGCCAGTACGCTGACCATTCAGCCAACGAGTCGTACTCGAACACCATCGTCGGCAGCCCTGAAGATGTTTTTTTTTGTTTTGTTTTTCGTGTTTCTCGTTTTCACGCGAGGCAAATCCTGGAGTTGTACACCAATTAAGGCCACGGCGCTTCCTTCCTGGTTCTACCTTGTCCTATCTCATTGTTTTTTTTGTTTTTTTTTGCTATTGGCTTTACTTCGCATCGGCACAGATAGGTCTTATGGCGACGATGGGACAGCAAAGAGCTAGGACTGGGAAGGGAGTGGCCGTGGCCTTAATTAAGGTACAGCCCCAGCATTTGCCTGGTGTGAAAATGGGAAACCACGGAAAACCATCTTCAGGGCTGCCGAGAGTGGGGTTCGAACCTACTCTGTCCCGAATAATGGATACTGGCCGCACTTAAGTGACTGCAGCTATCAAGCTCGGTGTCCCATTGTTATGATAAGACCTCTCTGAGTCGGTGCGACGTAAAGCAACTAGAAAAAAACATCGAGATATTTCAGTCAAGATATTTTAGTAAAATGCAGCCGGGCTGAGTAGCTCAGACGGTTAAGGCGCTGGCCTTCTAATCCCAACTTGGCAGGTTCGATCCTGGCTCAGTCCGGTGGTATTTGAAGGTGCTCAAGTACGACAGCCCCGTGTCGGTAGATTTACTGGCACGTAAAAAGAACTCCTGCGGGACTAAATTCCGGCACCTCGGCGTCTCCGAAGACCTAAAAAAAGTAGTTAGTGGGACGTAAAGCAAATAACATTATTATTAGTAAAATACATGTCTTTCGCGTATTGCTTATTGACCGTCCGTGACAGATCCACGAAATTTTTCTGAATGATTTCATGAATGATACCTGTCAATTAGGAACAATTTATTAGTATGTGTATCGTTTACAGCAGCAGAAATAACGAGAATTCTGAAGTGCTGTGTGTATCAAGAAGGCATCTTTTTTTTCAATTTGAATTTTCATTAACCAGCTCTGTACAAATACTAGTTTCAAAATACATATTTGAAGAGACTTCAGGAAGGACACAAGGCGGGTGGCCGTAGAGTGTACCACTCTAACCCACCAAGTGCCGAGATTACGGGTAGTGGAAGCCTTTACCTTCCACCCAACCAAGGACCTTCATGGCCTGTGCAGAGATGGCTCTGCTTTGGTTTTGCTTTTTCAAGAAACACGAACTTCCATACCTTCCGTTATATAAATCATGCATGGAATGAATACATGTTGAGTATGGATTCCTACATCATCTACCCAAAATGAAGGCTAAAGGATGTACTCGAACGCAATTCAGGGAGCTGAAACGATTTAGAGACAAATGTTATGATATAGAAATGATAAAAGTTAGAGTAAGTTCACAAAGTACTAGTCAATCACGTTTCCCTAGACGACGTGAGATGATGCACTCAGGAGTGCAATGGACCCCGGCTTTAGGATCTCAATCATAATTCTCTCCAGCCACTTGCACGGGGAATTCCCACTCATGAACCAAGATGTAATAATGTTAATTTGAACGAATGGTGTGTTGACCGCATCAAATTTTAAAGTGCTGTTGAATATAAATAAACTTCAGGTTGCATTCAACCTCATGATCCATTACGAATTCACAAGTTTAACCGCATAAATAGACTAAACGTAAAACTACCGTTGGTAAAGGTCGAATTTGAACTGCTGGTGGACCAGTTTAGTTTGATCCATGCCTACTCTTAATAATATCCGAGGGTGGGAGATGTAAAGACATAATAACTATGAGATTTGTTTTACCTCTTTTCATTGTGATGGACATTAAGAGATGTCCGTATACTGGAATTTTGCCATGAAAAGGTGTTCTTTTGCGAACCAGTAAATATATGACACGAGTCGATAGTATTTAAACACTCTTAAATGAAAATCTCAAAGTCTTAAGTGTGTAAAGTAACGATGAGGCAATGTTCCCTCACGCCTCTCTCCAGCTTATGACTTATTGTTTTCATATCCCTAACCTCGAAGTCATCGGTAAGACCAAATGAACTTCCCATCCAATCATCGCTGTACTTGAGAGTGAAGTCTCACTTCATAGGGGACATTGTCACAAGCTGAATATATACGTATTTTATATGGCAGTCATGTGAAATTTCGAAGCATTAAAATCTATAACTCAACGATTAATTGAGTAGTCACCATGAAACTCAGCATCAAATGAATTTATCCCAGTAGATATCACTGTAGGATAACCAATGACCGAGTGCCTTACCAAAACTTAGATGTCGGCTACCAAATCATTGTCCATAGCTAATCCACGGGCCACTTATCAACAATTTTAAGCCGGAGTGTACATGGCACTAGGGTAGGCAGAGCCTTCCTGCCCGTCCTCTAGACAACAACACGCGGACAACCCATCCAAGTGGTGACCCCCACCAAATGCTTTTCCCTACAGTTTTGTTAGTTTTTAATTTTCTTCTGATACTTTTGTCTTTAGATGATATTTCTTCGTTGCATTTTTTTTTGAAGTTTGATTTTTGCTACTCCATTGCAAATATATATATTTTCATTGCGGAACTCTGTTATTCCGCATCTCGCTGTTTTGGTTTCCCAAAATAAAAACTCTTGCTTAATCTCGAAGATCTCACTGAATCTCTGGTCCTTCAGCGCGGCTACGTCGTTCGCATTATTTTTAGGCTATTTAGATTTTTTAAAATTTCTATATCCCGAACGTTATTTGTAACCTTCATGTAATGTTCAAAGGAGGTTGGTTGGTTAAAGGAATGTATGGTCCCCCCCCCCCCAAAATGGAATTAGTGCATGTTCCTTGTAGTTAATATTTATCGAACTAAATTTCAATGATCACAATATAATTCACCTCCCATTTAGATACAAACCCGTGGATACCCTCAACAAACAAATCTGTAGGTTTACTGTTTCCGAGAAAAGTGTACTTGCCAGGAACTTGCCACGGGCTCATTTCTTTTTGTAGAGCGATTGTCTGTCTCGACATATTAATGTGCTCTTTACTTTTCAGGTAACATTTATTCATTATGAAAAAAGACGATTATTAGACTCAGTTCTTAATTATCTAGGCGTGGATCTAAACGAGGCCACAGGGTCAGTTGCAAATGAAGGATTTCGGAGACGCTTAGTAATAATAATCATATTGGCTTTACGTTCCACTAACTGCATTTACGGTTTTCGGAGACACGGAGGTACTGGAATTTAGTCCCGCAGGATTTCTTTTACGTGCCAGTAAATCTACCGACACAAGGCTGACGTATTTGAGGAACTTCAAATACCACCGGACTGAGCCAGGATCGAACCTGCCAAGTTGGGTCAAACGGCCAGCGCCTTAACCGTCTAAGCCACTCAGCCCGGTGAGATGCTCAGTTAATTCAGAAAATTTGTAGACTGAATGCTGGATGGCTTAACATACAAGTCTGTGTTGAAGATTTATGTATGTATGTATGTATGTATGTATGTATGTATGTATGAAGATGTAGTATATGCGAGACACAGTTTCGTATGTTAAGTCTACCTACTGTAAGATGAAATGTAGCTACGATAGAGATGTCTCAGAGGTTTTCATCGTATATCTTAGGTCATTAGAATAAGTTACAAAATCATTATTTAAATTTGAGATGTTTTCAAACAGGTAAAACCTCCCATGTCTTGCACAATGACTGTTATTTGGAAACGGTAAACTGTTATTTTTTAAAGCTCATAAATTACAGAAGACGATGGGCTTAATGGTCCAGAACTGTCCCGGATTCAACCTCATTGACATTCACCGACTTAGCATCGGGCTGATTATACCTTTCCAAAGAACCAAGATAACAGGATTCTAAAATAGTAGGGAGTTACATCGCGCGCGAATGACCTGGAGTGGTTTTTTATTGAGCAATAACTAAATAGCCGCATTCCACGCCGGAGTTGCATCATCGATAGGGAATCTTGTTTCCGCAGTTAAAACACCTAGACACACACGTTATTGTGTGGAGATTGAGGGCAAGGTTAATTAACCCACTCGTTATGGAACAAGGCCATACGCAGGACTTTTCCGGGGTGAGGGATCACTCCAGAAACAAAAGCTAAAGGAGCAATAAGAAAACACCCTGTGGATGGGGTGGTAGAATACACCCACGGTATCCTCTGCCTGTCGTAAGAGGTGATTAAAAGGGGGGACCTAGAGCTCTCAAATTGGGAACGTGGCTTGGTAACCACAGTTCTCCTAGATGAGTCTGGCAGTGGTTCCACTTGTGTCAGGCTCCTCACTTTAATATTTCCTATCCGACCACCCTTGGTGAACATCTGGTCTCTTCCGACTCCAGCGTTGCCGGTGCCGTTGTTCCTCGAAAGTGGGGCATCTTCCACATTCCATCTGAATGTTAACAGAGGCTGGTTCCCCAGTAATAATAATAATAATAATAATACTAGTAATAATACTAGCGTATAGCCTGCGGAGAGTCCTGGTGCAGGTCTCTTGAGATGACGCGCTATAGGCGACCTGCGCATCTGTGAGGATCTGTTTCTACCTAAGATGAAGACGACACGAACACCCAATCCACCCCCGAACCAGATGAATTAACCAATGAAAGTTAAAATCCCAGACCCGGCCGGGTATCGAAACCAGGACTCCTTGGACCAAAGGCTAGGTTGCTGACCATTTAGCCATGGAGTCGGACAAATTTCGTGTCCTTGTCCCGAGATGGTATAGCTCCTTCCAGGCACCCCCGCCCGCCCCCACCCCCGCGCCATTAGACCTGAGCTACGTGTGCCATTTTAACCTCATACCAGCCCTCCTGCTATTGCTAAATCTCTGGCAGTACCAGGAATCGAACCCGGACCTCCGATCACGGCAGCTAGTAGCACTAACAGTTAATGCTAGCAAGGTGGATGTTCCACAGTTAAACATCCTCTTAAAGCAATAACTACCACCATCAGCAAATATAAACGCCATATTTTCAGTCATGAAATAGATTTAATCGAATATAAATGTTCAAACATTTTTTGAGCAGTGCCATTTATAACTCATCGGAAGTCACAGCGAGCTACTACGCTGCGCACGCTATATCCCGAGCATGTAACGCGATACAAAGAGTTCTGACATTTGTTTTAAAAATAGAGGAAACCATTTTCTTTTTACACTCTAATTATTATAAAAGACGTTTAGAGGTTTGATGATACATTTTACAAATTTACAGCGGCTCGATAACTTGAAAACTTTTTTATTAAAATTATGCCACCCATATGTTATATTTCATAGTTTGGTCTTGTGTATCCTAGAATTTCATTAATTTACAACATGCACTTACAGAATTATTTTTAAACACTGTATACAAACATTATTTATGTTCTTCTTCTTAATCTGTTTACCCTCCACAGTCGGTTTTTCCCTCGGACTCAGCGACGGATCCCACCTCTACCGCCTCAAGGGCAGTGTCCTGGAGCTTCAGACACTGGGTCGGGGAATACAACTAGGGAGGATGACCAGTACCTCGTCCACGCGGCCTCACCTGCTATGCTGAACAGGGGCCTTGTGGGGGGGGGGGGGATTGGAAGGGATGGACAAGGAAGTGGGAAGGAAGCGGCCGTGGCCTTAAGTTAGGTACCTTCCCGGCATTTGCCTGGGGGCGTACTGGAAAACCACTTCGAGGATGGCTGAGGTGGGAATCGCACCCCTCTCTACTGAGTTGACCTCTCGAGGCTGAGTGGACCCCGTTTCAGCCCTCGTACCACTTTTCAAATTTGGTGACAGAACCGGTAATCGAACCCGGGCCTCGGGGAGTGGCAGCTAATCACACTAACCACTACACCGCAGGGGCGGACTTTGCCATTTTCACCAACAGGCAAATGCCGGGACGGTACCTTAGTGAAAACCAAGGCCGATTTCCTTCCCAATATTTCCCCCGCCCATCCGTAAGGGAAAGACGCCAAATCTGAGCGCGTCCGTTAAAACAAATAGGAGTAAATGTAATGATTAGAGCTGGGATTTTTATGTAGTATCAAGCGGCATAATATGCACATAAATATGTAACAAAAAGCACCAAAATATGTAGCAAAATATGTAGAATGGGCAAAATATGTAATATCATATAATTAATATAAACTTACCATTTTGTCAGTTACAACACACTAAACACGCTTTATATTACATTTTGCAGCACAGTGAACAATTAAGTATTTTTCAATGATCTTTAGAGTCATATTATATGAATATATCACACACATATTCAATAGACACTTATTATTTTCAACACTCAAGGCACGTTTATTCCTAAAAATTTTGTAGCACAGTGAACTATTAAGTATTTTTCGATGTTCCCTGGGGTCACGGAAAGGCGTTTGTCACTTAGGATGTTCTTATATGCAGAGAAAGATCTTTCAACATCACATGATGTAACTGGGGCAAATTTTAGGAGAGGAATTTTCGCTGGAGAAATGTCCTCGGGAGCATCAACGTCATCTCCATTTAGAATTCGGCACACACTGTGAAATGTTGAATAACTAGGATTTCCCTTCAACACTTTTTGCAATTTACTCAATACACTTGCACCAGTTTCCCCATGCACATCACTTAGTTTTTCAATAGCATCCTCTATGATGGCAATAGAATCTTGCAGTGACAGTCCTGATGTTTTTAGACGTTTGATGGTTTCTGGAAGCCAGCAGAAGTTGCCCCTGATGTAGATGATTGAGGAGACATACTTTGCGGCAGTGGTATCTCTGGCAATTGCTGTTTGTAAGATAGCACTCGTTGTGGAGCTTTTAGAGAAACCTTTTTTGTTGCTGAAATTAATCTATTCACTTGTGGAAACTTAGCTCTGATATATTCGGCAACACGTTGCAGTCCATGAGCCAAGCATGTAAAATGGAGCATATTGGGATAAAACACCTTCAAAGCAGTTGCAGCCTTAAGCATATATGCTGCAGCATCAGAATACATCACTAATACCTTTTCCTCTTTCATCTCAGTCAGCCACAGAGCTCTTAATTCATCATTCACAAATCTCGCAATAGTTGAGTGATTTGTAAAGTCTAGCTCTTTACAGTAGATCAAACATGGTTTTGAGGTGCTGTCAGGTTGTAGCTTCCCCACCACAAGATTTGCAATAAATCTACCCTTAGCATCTGTTGTTTCATCCACAGCAACCCATATGAAAACATTTCCTATATGCTGTCTTATGTTGTGCATTACCTCGTCGTAGCAGACTTGAAGATAATTCTTGCGTAGTGTTGATTGGTTAGGAACATGTTGCTTGCAGTATTTTTCCAGAAAAGATGTGAAATCAGGCACTTCAAGTTTATACCATGGAATATTGGCCGCAATCATTGCACTGCATAAGTCTTTATAAAAAGGGTTACTTGAAGGTGAAGGCTGCATCTGTGTTAAAAGGATTTGTTTCTTTTATAGACCTAACTGTTGGTTTTTTCTATGCAGAGCACTTCATGCATGTTGCTCAAGCTGGGATTTCATGGAACATGCGATATGTTTGTTGTATGCTTGGCAAATCACTACTTTGCCATCAGTTGCAAAGGACTCGTCAACTGCAATCCATGATTTTAACTTTGAAGCCAGCGAGGACGCTACTGGTGCCATATTGATTCTAGAGGAAACTGATGTTCATGAACTATGTTCTTCAGCTATTCAAAAGAAACTAAAACCTAATTGAGACATTTCATAGGAAGATAGCTCTAACAACAGATTTGGAAATTCCTAAGTACATAACAAGGAAGTCACAGAAATGCGCTTAGAAAAATATTCCTGGAAACTCCAACATGAAAGTGGCTAGTTGTAAAGCAATTAACTCTAAAAGGGATGAAAGATTTAAGACTGGCACATGTAAAGTAACAGTTTTCCTGCAGCTAATTGGAACCTTTAGAATAACCTATTTCGCAAGGGTCTCTACCTGCATCTATCATCCTATCAAATACCTGCCACTCATAATTACCTTAATCCCCCTGTTGATAGAACAGACAACAGTCCCACATCAAGTGTGAAACTTTAATTCAGCAATTTATTATATATGAAAACAGGAAAACGGTAAAATATGTAATTTGATGTAATATCACTAAGAATATGTAGAATACCCACAAATATAAAAAAATATGTAAAATGAAATTCGGTAATAATAACCCTAATATAGTGTTTTGTGAACATATGACTTTTCCCAGCACCTAAATAGCAAGGAACAAAATATGTAATTATATAGAAATCCCAGCTCTAGTAATGATTATTATTGTATCCCCGCTAAAATGGAGCACCTCTGCCGTTCAAAAAATTTGCCTTGGATTCAAACCACTACGCTGCCGATACTGCCACACATTGTGCTCCAGTCCTCAACCCCTTCGGCCACACACAAGTTAGGCCCTCACATGCTAGAGGTTGAATAATTAAGTATAACCGTTCTACCGCCAAAGTTAATATCCGTGTCAAAGTCCCCAATGATGTTTCACAGTGTTCATTTAACTTTATTAGATTACAAAACACGTGGCATAACCTATTCATTCGATCGGATTACAGCTACCTGTTTCATTTCAAGGTGCAATAAATCATAAGTTTGCAGAATGGTCCTTAGTATTTGGCGCGGAATTGTTCATAGTAACTTTTCCTTTGCTAGGTCCATGGATCAATTTACAGTGATGGCACACAGATAGGGGAGAGACTTATCGGCCATAAGGAGAAATTCAAGTTATTTGGATCTGTAAGTTATGCGCGTTATTTGGGTTGCCTATATCCGAGAAAGTAAGGGGCCGGTGAACCACCCCGCATAGGTATTTCAACACTTATACTGCCCGGCTCCAGGGCTAAATAGCGTTCTGGCCTTTGGTCCAGAGGTCCCGGGTTCGATTCCCGGCCGGGTCGGGGACTTTAACATTATTTGGTTGATTCTATTGGCTCGGGGGCTGGGTGTGTGTTCCACTTTAAGCATTAGAATTCATCACAGGAAGGGCACCATCCTCATAGACGCGCAGGTCGCCTATACGGAGTCAAACTGAAAGACCTGCATCAGGCCTCTTCGGAGGCCACTCGCCATTAAAACACTTATACAGTTAAGACAGCATACTTTAAGTTTTCCGTTTTATGTATTTATACGACGCCAATAAATGGCCAAAGTAAAAACATTTTGGACAAAAAGAACTTGGTCTGGAGTGTAAATAAATATATATATTAAATACACTAAAACAAACAAATGTACCAAGATTAAAATATTCATAGATTTTTCAGTAAATTGACTAACTATATTCATAGAGGAACGTTTAAAGGCTGCGAGGGTTAAATTCTTCTTCTTCTTCTTTATCTGTTTATTCTCCAGGGTCGGTTTTTCCCTCGGACTCAGCGAGGGATTTCACCTCTACCGCCTCAAGGGCAGTGTCCTGGAGCTTCAGACTCTGGGTCGGGGGATACACGTGGGGAGGGTGGCCAGTACCTCGCCCAGGCGGCCTCACCTGCTATGCTGAACAGGGGCCTTGCTGTGGGATGGGAAGATTGGGAGGGATAGACAAGGAAGAGGGAAGGAAGCTGCCGCGGCCTTAAGTTAGGTACCATCCCGGCATTTGCCTGGAGGAGAAGTGGGAAACCACAGAAAACCACTTCCAGGAAGGCTGATGTGGAAATCGAACCCAACTCTACACAGTTGACCGCCCGAGGCTGATCGGTCCGCGTGAGGTGAGTGGAAGAGTGGGTTCAAACCCCACCACCCGGAGCCTTGAATATAGTACTTCGTGGTTCCTCATTTTCAAACCACGACAATGCTTGGGATTTAACTTAATTGAGGGTACGTACGATACCTTCCCGTGCTATCCCTTCCAAATCCCTGCGTCCCCCCAAAAGAAATAGCCTATGTGTTAGTGCGACGTTAAATTTCTAATAATAATGTTATTTGTTTTACGTCCCACTAACTACTCTTTTACGGTTTTCGGAGACGCCGAGGTGCCGGAATTAAGTCCCGCAGGAGTTCTTTTACGTGCCAGTAAATCTACCGACACGAGGCTGACGTATTTGAGCACCTTCAAATACCACCGGACTGAGCCAGGATCGAACCTGCCAAGTTGGGGTCAGAAGGCCAGCGCCTTAACCGTCTGAGGTTAAATTTCTAGTTGTTGTTGTTGTTGTTTGGGTCATCATTCCATAGACTGGTACTTCTTGTACAGAAAGAAAAACTTCAATGGCATTTTAGTAGAGATCGAGCTGCATAGTCTTACCGGATAGGTACTCGCAATCTGTGTTCAAGGTTGCGGGATGAAATTTTGGTGCATTCGATTGAAATGTCTGTCTGCCTATAAGAGAGAGAACCATGACAGTAGATCTGGTGGCACGTTAAGAATCCAGCCTTCTTCTTCCTGGCCTTTCCACATTTTCTTGGGTTCGGCACTTTGTGTAGATTTGACCAATTTTACGGCAGGATGCTCTTCCTGACGCCAAACCTACTGTATGTAGACGAATGTATTATTGTATATTTCCGGGATGGTTGGTAGTGTGGTGTGCTGTATGTAAATGAAGATGTATCTTAAGACGAAAAAATATACCCAGTGCCCAAACTATTGCAATTAACCATACGCATTTCAAATCCCCGACTCGATCGGAAATTGAAGCCGGAGCCCTCTGAATTGAAGGCCACTACGCTACCATTCGTCAAGGAGACGCACTCACCTTAATAAGTTCATGTTAGAAAAAATTGCGACAATACAGTGCATGCGAAGCCGATCAAAGTTGAGAAAACATTATTGCATTAGCATCAGTATCTAATATTTAAAACTCTCATTTTTGTAACTATCAGTGTCTTCCTGGTGTGACTCACTGTCAGTTGTAACCTTTAAGTAATGGTAAAGTCCAACTTTATCAGATGCAGATGTAGTCAGGATGATATTTCAGGATTAAATTTAACCAATTATGATCTTAATTCAATTTTGACATTTTTGTGATGTGTTCGCCTTCTATATCCCAAAGTTTATTTGGGCGAGTATTTATAAATGATTGCAGCAAACCATAGATACTATTCTTCGGTGTTTTAGGATTTTCTCTTATTTGAGGAGCATGAAGAATTCAGTCACGTTTGATGAACGATCCTTGAAGTATTTCTAGAGCTGCTCATTATGCGACCTGGTAGGCGTGTGGTGCTTTGTCATTCCCATGTAAACAGACACACATTAACATGCGTAACAAAACAAGTAGTGCTCCTGTAATTATTTCTCTTCTTTACCAACTTGGTTTGTTTGACACCTGTCTGTCTCCTGCGGCATACATAATATCTCGTGGCCAAATAATGGAACAAGGAATGTAATCAATTCGATATGCTCATTACGACGTTATGATGGGGACAGGAAGCGAATGTTTGAATAGGAAGAGAATGAAGATAGGTACGTCAGACGAGTCATTCGATTCCAAATCTAGGGCCAAGGACGGCTATTACGTGCCCCACCAGCGATTAGCTTTGTAGTAGCCTTTTGCAGTAAAACGTGGTAGCGCTTTTAAATGTGATATTATAGGGCATTGTATGTACATTACTGAGTATCAACCCTTCACTATGTCACACTCCATTACAATGCTGCATTATTGACAGATTTCAGATTGGAACCGCTGCACATCGTACAAGACTGTATGTGATAGAGTTAGGCCTATCATGTTATACTTTAATTAAATGTAGAGCCTGATGTATCATAAACTGTTCAATCACTTTACTACATTAACATACATATGTGAGAATATTAAATTGGTGGTGTGGGGATAACATGCTTGTCTCTTATCCGGAGGGCCCGGATTCGATATCTGGCCAATACAAGGTTCATACTAGTCTGAGGGGTGGAATGGGGGGTCAATCAGCCTCGTGAGATAAACTAAGGGGCTGTCTGATACGAGAGCCGGCGGATTTCGTGGTGAAAGCTAAGTAATACGGCTGAGGGTATCGCCACGTTGATCATGCGATACTCCATTACCTGCAGGCCAACTGGCTGGGCAACAGTCGTTCTGGCAGGCCAAGATCCTTGATGGCCTATATGTGACAGGAGAGAGGGGGGTTAAATTGGGTTACGAGCAGAATAAAAACGATGACGTAATCATACATTAATAAAACAAGACTAGAAAACAATTTTAGCATAGATTACTATAAAGTGATCCCACCAACCAGGGATTCCAGGTGTCCCGTATTTTACGAGATAACCTTATATTTAAGGAAATTTTCTTGTATCCCTTGTAAACCTTTCACGAAACCCAGTTTATCCTGTATTTTTAAGTCTGAATTGAAATTTATATTTTACCTCAAAGATACAAGAAATATAAAGATAAATAAAGATAAAAGAAATTATCAGACACGAACAACCTTCGGCCTATCAAGCGACCGAAGTCCTGCCCAAAGTCAGCTGATTATGAATGTAAACATTCGATGAGAAAAAAATTAGTGTGCCCTATAATGAGATGCATTACTATGTTGTGACATTGCGAGGCAATATATTATGAATGATATACGTGTAACCTTGAATATTTTAGTTAACATTGCATTTTTACAACAATGAAAATGGGTTATTTGAAATAAAATAAAATGATTACGTACTTGCAACGACCACATTTGCAGTAAGCTCTGCCTTATTACCACAGAATTACTGTATATTCTTAGTACCTGTACTGTACATTAGGTGAAAATCTGGCATTCGGCTAGTTTTGAGGAGGGAAACCACAGGGAACCGAGAGTGTACCTTCATCCAATCTCTTTTCTCAGTTGTTATCACGAAACTGAGAACAGCCACATTCCAATCCTCATATCAAAGTTTAAATCGCTCCAGGCCATGACAGAGTCAAGGATGGAACCCAGGCCAGCCCAAGAAGCTAATATGCTAGACCACCCAGTGACGCATTAGTTTGTCTCCAACTACGTAACGGTCAAAAGAATGCTTATCAACACGGAGACAACCGTCTCAGTGAGTGAGCCGAAAGTGAAATGAAGAGTATTCATCAAGCCACTAATGAAACTTGAAGAGCCTGTGTCAAACGCTCACTCCTGTCTTCGAGCCTAAAGCCTGGAGCCTGGAGTTCTCTATGTTTACTTGTCAAGTCACTCACTCTAACACCAGCTGCAGGATTTTGCGAGCAGTAGCATTATGCCTCCATAGTTGACATTACATTGCTCGTGGCTCAGATCTGGCGTCATCCGAATATTTTCGAAAGAAATCATATGAATATCTGCAGATTCTACTGGAATATATCTATCGTCTACTTACAGACTGTTCGATCAACTTCCTTTACCCTATTTAAATACTGTGTGTTTCTTAACTGAATAACCTCTCGGGAAAATTTCAGTCATTCCTGGTAGTACGGAGTCTTTTCTTCATCTGGCACTATCGGCCCGGAATGATCTTCGGCCTATCAAGCGACCAAAACTCAGCCCGAAGGCTGCAGATAACGAGGTGATGCATGGTCACCGCGACGAATCCTGTCGGTCATTACTCTTGACTTTCTAGACTAGGGCCACCGTCAAATAGCTCGTCAATTGTAATAACATAGGCTGAGTGGACCTCGAATTCGCCTTCAGAACCAGGAAAACTCCCTGACCTGGCTGGTAATCGAACCCAAGTCCTCTGGTTAAGAGGCAGGCTCGCTACCCCTAGACCGCGGGGCTGGCCTTGGAGTAATAGTACCTAATGATAATAACAATAATAGAGGAAGAAGAAAATGCAGCTACGACGAACAGAAAGGAAGCCAGTGTGTTGCGACGTTCCCATGATAAAGGAATGAATAATACGGCACAGTCTGCTGGAGTATCAAGTCGAACAGTTCTAAGAGTGAACAAGGAGTGGCGAATTTCAACAGGAACCTCAAACTGGCATAGCAACACCCACAGTGATCACCAACTCGTTGCACGCCTCAAGGGAACACCATGTGTCCGTTGGCCTATATGGAGCAGGAAACCCAGTAAGATCAAAAAGTAACACATTTGAAATGGGTTCAGTGGCAGCAATTCACTGTGTGGGACTGGAAATGTGTGTTTTAGTCCGGAGTCTCACTTTCTTTGATTTTCTAATTGGAGGTGACCAATGTACAGTGGTCCAATGAAGTCCTGGCAGTGTTCTTAAGATTGGTTGGGTTCTCTGGTGGTCTGTGCTATTGTCTGGGTCTTTTCGTTCAATTTACTGAGGCATTGAACCTGTATGGGTATCTAGACACTCGAAATGGTCAAATTAACCAAGCCCTTCCTGGTACTCATCACCTGGCTACTCCTTTCTCCCAGGACGACAGTCATCACGTGCCCTGGTATCACACTCTGCTTTTATGGCATGACGGGCACTCCACAAAATTCTGATCTCGACTGGCCCGCTAAATCCCCATACTTCAATCCAGTAGAGAGTCTGTGGGGTCGGGGTGAATGAACCCAAATTGGCGGGTTTAGTCGCGGCTTAACCGTTGGTATTTGAAGGGGGTCGAATACGTTAGTTTCGTGTCGGTAGATTTATCAGGGCGTAAAATAACTCCTATGAGACAAAATTCCTGCACCTCAGCGTCTCCAAAAACCATTAAAGTAGTTAGTAGTGCGTAAAACCTTATTATTAAGGAATTCTCTGGGACTATTTGGAATAAAGGGTGAAATACACGGACGAGTATCCCCGTGATCTGAAGGAAATTCGGAAGCTCCTGATGCACGATTAGTTGCAAATTGATTTTGCACACCTCTACAACCTAGTAGAATCCACTACACATAATATTCATACAACTGATCAAGCGTTATTAGGTAAGTTGTGCTGCAGAGCTTAAATAAGTGAAAAATAGAACTGCAAAATTTCATTTTCTCTAGAAATTCCTAGCACTCAACGTTAGTTTCATAGATGACATGAACAAACAGCTCTGTACAGATCATGAAGGCATATGGAAGATCGGGAAGTACAGGTGCACTTTATTCGTAACATCGCCCCTAAGAGGGACAGAGTAGTAAGCATTATCCCTGCCCGCGTCTCGTCGCCGGTATTAACCTCATATTACTTTCTCGTGCAGGCTATATGAACCTCAGTGTAGTGTGGCTTTCCAGAAGTGGAAATCTCGTTTCTAAATTTCCTGACTCTCTGATGAGCAAGTGACACCATGTCCTCTAGAGTCCTCCGCTTCGGCAAGGCAGCTAAAATATGATTTGATGAATTCATTAAATATAATTATGATAGGTATAATTCTGCTAATGATTAGCTGCCACCCCCGGAGGTCCGGGTTCGATTCCCGGCTCTGCCACGAAAATTTGAAAAGTGGTACGAGGGCTGGAACGGGGTCCACTCAGCCTCGGGAGGTCAACTGAGTAGAGGTGGGTTCGATTCTCACCTCAGCCATCCTCGAAGTGGTTTTCCGTGGTTTCCCACTTCTCCTCCAGGAGAATGCCGGGATGATACCTAACTTAAGGCCACGGCCGCTTCCTTCCCTCTTCCTAGTCTATCCCTTCCAATCTTCCCATCCCTCCACAAGACCCCTGTTCAGCATAGCAGGTGAGACCGCCTGGGCGAGGTACTGGTCATTCTCCCCAGTTGTATCCCTAGACCAAGAGTCTGAAACTCCAGGACACTGCCCCTGAGGCGGCAGAGGTGGGGTCCCCCGCTGAGTCCGAGGGAAAAAGCCGAACCTGGAGGGTAAACAGATGATGATGATGATGATAATGATAATTTTGCTAAACTAAGATGATTATTTCACGGTTTATCATAAGAGTGTACATACATAATACAGATGAAAAGCGTAGAGCTGTAAGGGAATTGAAATGTTATTGTCCAGTGGGTTTCGAATTTTAAATAATGTGAGTGGGTGCTACTTTATTTATTTTTATTTTTTACTAGTTGTTTAACGTCGCACTAATACATCGAACATTTCGATGACGCAATGATGGGCTACTGTCTGTAGGATTTGAACCCACTGTATCCCGAATGCAAGCTCACAGCTACGCGACTCTACCAATTTGCTCGGTTCCTACTTTATTTAGTTATAAACTGAAAAAAAACCTCAGATGGGTTCGATTTCCATCATCGGCAGCTCTCAAGATGGTTTCTCGTAGTTTTCCATTTTCACACAAGGCAAATGTTGGGGCTGCACCATTATTAAGGCCACGATCGCTAACTTCACAATCCTTTCCTACTCTTGAGTCGCCGAAAACACTCGATGTGTTAATGCGACGTTAAACTACTAGCAGAAAACCCTGAGATTACTACATACCTAAATTTAAATCACATATGTCTACTAGAAAATAAAAATCAGAATACTATATAATTGTTTAAAGTGGCAGTATCCGGACACCTGGCTGAATATGGCGTACAAGTTCTTGGCGCCCTCCATCGGTAATGCTGGAATTCAATGTGGTGTTGGCCCACCCTTAGCCTTGATGACAGCTTCCACTGTTGCAGGTATACGTTCAATCAGGTGCTGAAAGGTTGCTTGGGGAATGGCAGCCCATTCTTCACAGAGTGCTGCACTGAGGAGAGGTAGCGATGTCGGTCGGTGAGGCCTGGCACGAAGTCGGCGTTCCCAAACATCCCAAAGGTGTTCTATAGGATTCAGGTCGGGACTCTGTGCAGGCCAGTCCATTACAGGGATGTTATTATCGTGTAACCACTCCGCCACAGGCCGTGCATTATGAACAGGTGCTCGATCGTGTTGAAAGATGCAATCGCCATCCCCGAAGTGCTCTTCAACAGTGGGAAGCAAGAAGGTGTTTAAAACATCAATGTAGACCTGTGTTGTGATAGCGCCACGCAAAACAACAAGGGGTGCAAGCCCCATCCATGAAAAGCACAACCACACCGTACATAACACCACCGCCTACGAATTTTACTGTTGGCACTACACTCGCTGGCAGATGACGTTTACCGGACATTCGCCATACCCACACCCTGCCATCGGATCGCTACATTATGTAGCGTGATTCGTCACTCCACACAACATTTTTCCACTGTTCAATCGTCCAATGTTTACGCTCCTTACACAAAGCGAGGCGTCGTTTGGCATTGACCTGCGTGATGTGTGGCTTATGGACAGCCGCTCGACCATGAAATCCAAGTTTTCTCACCTCCCGCCGAACTGTCATAGTACTTGGAGTGGATCCTGATGCAGTTTGGAATTCCTGTGTGATGGTCTGGATAGTTGCCTGCGTATTACACTTTACGACACTCTTCAACTGTCGGAGGTCTGTCAGTCAACAGACGAGGTCGGCCTGTACGCTTTCGTGCTGTACGTATCCCTTCACGTTTCCACTTCACTATCACATCAGAAACAGTGGACCTAGGGATGTTTAGAAGTGTGGAAATCTTGCGTACAGACTTCTGACACAAGTGACACCCAATCACCTGGCCACGTTCGAAGTGCGTGAGTTACGCGGAGCGCCCTATTATGCTCTTTCATGATGTCTAAAGACTACTGAGGTCGCCGCTATGGATTACCTGGCAGTAGGTGGCAGCACAATGCACCTAAGATGAAAAACGTATGTTTTTGGGGGTGTCCGGATACTTTTGATCACAAAGTGTATATTGGTCATTTTGGCGAAAAAATCGGCTTAATTGAAAGGATTGAATTTTCTTTCTTTTTACTAAGTTATTTCGTTTAATTCAAACTATTTATTACCTTAATAATAAGGCTTTGTTCCTCGGTCTGCATATGCACACAGCAGAAATGGGCATGCCGTCTGGCGACTGCTTGGTTAGGTTACGCGCCACCATTGTTTGCCGATGTCATGGTCATGTTTCCAATCGATCAAATATGCATGTTCTGCTCTAAGATTACTGTGTTTCTATACAAATGTATAACCTACTACGGAGTAAAATTCTGGAACTCGACTGTCTTCGAGCAATAACTTTGATTGTATGCTTGCATGGGTAGTCCTGAAGGTACTACAACAGTGCTGCACATCTATGACTTGGATGCTGAAGTTTGTAGATACAAGTTTTAGTTATACCTGGTGTATGCATAAGTTTTTGCCGATTTTAGTGGTAATGAAACACGTAATTGTCAAGGGAAATTCATTGTTTGCTTATTCAAAATATTGGCCATTGACTTCTACACACTTCGCCCATCTTTCAGGTAAGTTATGAATACCATGCCAGAAAAACTGCTTTTCTTTTGCGGCAAACAATTCGTCGAGCCATTTTCCAACTTCCTCGAAATTGCTGAAGTGCTGCTCTGCGAGAGCGTGCCCCATTGATGCGAAGAGGCGACAGTCAGATGACGCCAGCTCGGGGCAGTACGGCGGGTGCGGAATGATGTCCCATTCAAGCGATTTTTAGGTGTCTTTCACTGGTTTTGCTGCGTGAGACGGCGCATTGTCGTGTAACGAAATCATTTTTCCATGTCTTCTGGCCCATTCAGTTCGTCTCTCGATCAATGCGTGATTTAAAGGAATCATTTGTTGGCGATAGCGTTGTACATTTACAGTTTCGCCGGGCTTCAGGAGTTCATAACACACAATACCGCTCTGGTCCCACCAGACACAAATCACCACGTTTAAATTGTCGAAAGCATGTCTCGCATGTTCTAATCGATGGAGCGTGTTCACCATATGCTTCTACCAGCAAACGATTATTTTCCACAGCCTTTTTCTTTGATTAAATAAGAAAAGCAATGCGTGCCGCAAATGTTCTTTTTCAGGCACAAACCTCGACATGATCACTGAACGATACAACACAGACGCTAGTGTTTGGCCGACTCAACTTGTGTGTGTTGGTAGGTTAATGTCAGACGAACAAACTGACGTATGTGTCAAATTCATATGCTGCGTACTGTTTGCTGGCGCCATCTCTTAGAGAAACCGGAAAAGACTTATGCATACACCTGGTATTTGTATGTTTCTTTTTTGGTGTTGTGAGCACTAGTTCGGTAGGGAGAGCTTGTAAACATTTGTAAAGTGCGTGCAAATTATCTTCTGTTGTCGTGTATCAAGACACTCTTATTATTGAAAGATAGTGTGCTGCAATAATTGATAGCATATAACCAAAGGAATAAACAATATGGGTAACCTAAATCAACCTTATCTAAGTTACGGAAGGCTAAACGGAAGGCAAGGAGATGGCAATCAGCAATTACCGTACAGGATCCTCCACTGAAGAAATCAGGGACCAAAGTTCATGAAATGTTATCGGAAACGGATTGTTTTTATCAAGAAGGTGTCGCACAAACTTCAACTCAGGTAAGTTCTTCACCTATACCCAACAATCTTCATCACAGTACAGAAACAACAACCCAACAACTCAGGGAAAGTTGCATTGTGAAAAAAAATGCAAGTGAATCCTTTTCGAGGAATTGAGAGTATACAGGGTGAAGCGAAATTCGCGCACTCGGGCGTCGCAGGGCGACTCCTCACATGTCAGCAATAAACATTGTATCTCACAAAAGATCGTCCTGCGAGTATATCCGGCAGAAAAATAACGTTGAAGAGTGGCAATCTGGCAACCCTGTAACCACATGTAGGGTAACTACCTCTGTCAGCACGTATTAGCCGTGCTGTACAGTTGGTGCAGTGGTCGAGGGTTCAATCCTGGGTTGAGGCGCCTTTTTATTTGCTACTTTCCATCGGACATTCATCATCATCATCATCATCATCATCATCATCTGTTTACCCTCCAGGTTCGGATTCTCCCTCGCACCAACTGTACAGCACGCAGCACGACTAAGACGTGCTGACAGAGGGATCCCACCTCTACCACCTCAAGGGCAGTGTCCTGGAGTTTCAGACACTTGGTCGGGGATACAACTGGGGAGAATGACCAGTACCTCGCCCAGGCGGCCTCACCTGCTATGCTGAACAGGGGCCTTGTGGAGGGATGGGATGACTGGAAGGGATAGGCAAGGAAGATGGAAGGAAGCGGCCGTGGCCTTAAGTTAGGTACCATCCCGGCATTCGCCTGGAGGAGAAGTGGGAAACCGCGGAAAACCACTTCCAGGATGGCTGAGGTGGGAATCGAACCCACCTCTACTCAGTTGACCTCCCGAGGCTGAGTGGACCCCGTTCCAGCCCTTATACCACTTTTCAAATTTCGTGGCAGAGCCGGGAATCGAACCCGGGCCTCCGGGGGTGGCAGCTAATCACGCTAACCACTACACCACAGAGGCGGACCCATCGGACATTATATACTGTAATACAGTAAGACACCGTTTCTTAGGTTACATGTATCCTACATTTACAAAATTTAGTAACGCTGAACACGTTGTAACGCATCTAGTAGATGAAGTGGTGCGAATAAATTCATGTCCACGGCGTGGAAAGGGCGTCTTTCAAAGCTGACCAATGAAAAAGAATGTTCGTCCATTTCTAGGATCGTAGTATCTAAGTGCAAATAGTTTCTAAGGGACCCGCTGCAGTCGCTGTTGACGATTAAGGTGCCAGATACCATACCACCTGGACTACATCTAAGAAATAAAAAACATACGCCTCAACCCAGGATCGACCCCTCGACCTCCTGCACGCTAACCCAAAACTCTTTCCACTGCACCAACTGTACAGCACGCAGCACGACTAAGACGTGCTGACAGAGGTAGTTACCCTACATGTGGTTACAGTGTTGCCAGATTGCCACTCTTCAACGGCCTTTTTTCTCCCGGATATACTCGCAGGACGAACGTTTTTGAGAGACATTTTTTATTGCTGGCAGGTGAGGAGTCGCGCTGCGACGCCCGAGTGCGCGAATTTAGCTTCACCCTGTATACTTGTAAATGTCCTCTTTGAAAAACCTCGTCTGTGACGTGTTATATTCTGAATGTAATGGCAAGAGTGTAGAACTACAACGAAGAGATCACCAGAGATTTTCAACTAGAGTCGTAGTGAAGTGTGTTTCTTGTGGATTTGTTTTGTGTCAGACGTTTTCCAGTCCAAGAGACCACACTTCGAGCAAATATCGTAACACATCATTTGACGTTAACAAAAAGATGGTATCAACTTTTGGAATATTCTGTAGAGGCAATGCAGCCATGGAGAATTTCAGCCCTGGAGTGGGAATGCATGTTATGAGTAAAGCTACTTACTATGCTCGATTGGAACAGCATTGCATCTGATTTGAAGTCTTGTAGGCCTACATCACTGGTTTTAGGGGATGCAAGACGTCGTGCGAGGCAGGCACACATTGATGGAAATAAAAGTTAACTTTGGAACAATGCATTGCTATTTCTGTAACATATGGCGGCATGGGGCACAAACGAAGATTTATAAGTACCTTTGGTGTTGGCTGCGTAACTTATATTCTCTCTCGTTTAGTTATAGGTTATGAAGTCCTCTCGCAGTATGACCACAAATGTGCCTGGCAAGGAAGGATTTAGGTTCTCAGAGTCCAGACTTCAAATTTTGATTTGAAGGCCATACTGAAATGAAAATCTACAACCTGGTTTCCCGTCATTGACCGGGTCAGGGATGTAATGAATTAAACATATATGGGCTGTTATTACAATGGGGTCGCCACTCCCAAGGTGATTTATTAATGAGTGATAAGTGCTATGAAATGATAATGGAGAGTGTTGCTGGAATGAAAGATGACAGGGAAAACCGGAGTACCCGGAGAAAAACCTGCCCCGGCTCCGCTTTGTCCAGCACAAATATCACTTGGAGTGACCGGGATTTGAACCACGGTATTCAGCGGTGAGAGGCCAACGCGCTGCCGTCTGAGCCACGGAGGCTCCTGAAGGCCATACTACCGAGTGTGAAATGAACTATGAAGAGTTGTCCCCTGCGATGGAGGCACAAGGGGCAGAAAGGCTCTGGAGGTGGTCTGAACATATTGTCCTCCGAAACACCGAAACGCGGCTGTACTCTCAGACGAAGACTCCAAAACATACCTGCATCTTCGGAAGTTGAATATTGATGGTGACACCAAACCTATCCTCAAGGAAGAGTGTGTTAGTCATGTGGCTAAGAGACTGGGCACAGATCTGCGAAATTTGGTAAAAGAGCGGAAAGGCAAAAATGTGGCACTTGGTGGAAAGACACTAGGCAGCCTGAAGGAGGATAAAATAAAAGACAATATACACGATGTAAACAAAGTGAAATCTGCCGTGTTTGCTACACTTAACCATTGTGCCAGCACACATTAAAACCCACAACATAAAAAGTATCCATCTGGGGTGTCATCATGGTGCTTTTATAACAGAGTGATTGCCACAGGAAAGGTACCTGAAACGCACAAGTCAGTAATTCACACTCCACTGAATATGGATGTGTTATTGAAAATTATGCCTGTGTACAGGAGAATGGCATCAGAATCCCGTTTTAGCAAGATCCAGTGCTGCGAAGAAACGAAATGATAATGAAAATCGCCACAGTGTTTTCTGGTTTAAACGCCAAAAATAAATCTTTGTTTCTTAGAAGAAAATTTCAATGGCTGTGTCAGAAGCAATTTCATTGGTCAATCATGGAAAATGTAGAACTGAAGTTCCCAGAACTTCAGACGGAAGCTTCATGTGCGAAGTGAAGAGACTCCTCAGAAAACAGAGGGAACATCGTCGAGTGCAACAAAGTGTCCACCGGTCTTGGAGAAGGAGAAGGAGAAGAGATATGCCCCCAGAGTCACCAATATTCGTGCAGAATATGTTAAAACATATCGTCCCCTCTATGGCAAACTAGCGAAAGTGAAAAAATCTAGGGAATATTTAGTTCTGAAGTTTTGGTCTACATTTTATTATTTATATATTGACAAAGTCTCACATCTGCAGCTCGTTCTGTATGGCTAACATATAAAACTAATCATTAAATATAAAAATTGATTTGACATGAGTAATCGCAACTTCTTTCAGATCTCCTAATTTTTTGACAATTTTCATATTCCTTAGTTACGTGTCAGGTGACTTTTAGGTAATGGATCAGGAGGAAAACGTCATCTAAACTTTGTTTTCAATTTTCAACATTTATTTCAATTTTCTCCCATAATATTTTGCCAAATGTAAAAAACATTGTAGGGTATATGTATCACAGTTTTATTAAGAAACCTGCTTACAGAAATCAACCATAAGAGGATGTATTCAAAGCTTTTATGTCTGGATTGGTTATGAAGTCGTGCTATTATATTAATAACTATACAATAAGGGAGGCCTATAAAATGCTGTACGGTACGTGGCAGTTTTTCAGATAGGTGGGATCTTTAAATTTTAGTACATAAAATTAAACAAATTTTAGTACAGTATAAGTCAGAATATAAATTTTGTAACAGTATATTTGAAGAAGTGTAGCCTCCGTGGCTCAGACGGCAGCGCGTCGACCTCTCACCGCTGGGTTCCGTGGTTCAAATCCCGGTCACTCCATGTGAGATTTGTGCTGGACAATGCGGAGGCGGGACAGGTTTTTCTCCGGGTACTCCGGTTTTCCCTGACATCTTTCATTCCAGCTACACTCTCCACAAAAATTTCATTTCATCTGTCAGTCATTAATCTTTGCCCCAGAGGAGTGCGACAGGCCTCGGCAGCCTGCACAATTCCTATCCTCGCCGCAAGTTGGGGGCTTCATTCATCCCATCCCTGACCCGGTCATTGACTGGAAAACAGGTTGTAGATTTTCATTCAAGACTTGTATGACGAACACAATTAAGGCATTTATTGAAGTATATGATAAACCACGCAATGGCCGGTCCAGGTCAACATCTATCTGTGAAGACAGACTGATCGCCAGTCATGTTTTCAAAATCAAATCAATTTTCTGAATTTATCTACTTCTATTTAGCCGACTTTCACAGAATGTTTTGTGAAAATCCATGTATTAGGTAAAAAGGATCTCTTTATCTCCAGACTGTCGTCTTAAAATTACCAAGAGACAACACATGTGACGTGTTGAAGTGTAGGTTGAGTTAAGGTTAGATGATCTTCAATATTGTAAAATTAAGTATACAAGGCAGTATACAGGATATGAGGAACAAAATTTGAAAATATAACCGTCAATAGACACTATCTAGGGATTCGTTGCTCAGACCGTCGAAGCAGAGTAACATTTGACATGTGACATGTTGAAATGTAGGTTGATTTAAGATTAGATTACCTTCAATATTGTAAGGATACTAGACTTTCCACGGGATATGAGGAATCAAATTTGAAACGTAAATCTACAAATTTACGCTTGAACCACTTCGAAGTACAAGATCTTTGTAAGGTAGAGGTAATAGATGAAAAAAATGTTTTTTGGATGAATTTTCTTGCATACAGAATTTATTGATAGGTTACCGCCACCTCGAACTTTAACTCTTGTTTTTTATTTGTTAAGAAGGAAGTGTCGGCTCAGTTAATATGCCACTGTGTCGGGGTGCTATACAGAATGGAGGATTTAATTGCAGCATGCAAGCAACTGGGTATCATCTCATGAATACGAACTGTAAGTATCAACCATAAGAGGATGTATTCAAAGCTTTTATGACTGGATTGGTTATGAAGTCGTGCTATTATATTAATAACTATACAATAAGGGAGGCCTATAAAATGCTGTACGGTACGTGGCACTTCCGCTGTCAGACTTGTAATTATCTCTTCAAGGCCAGTGAAGAGCTATAGGTGCGTTTTCCTGAGCTCGTAGGGAGGAGCATATGGGAGATATCCTTTTGTGGGTGACCTTACTCATTCACCCTGAGGCGTGAATCCTCCTGATAAATAGTTACGTGTGTGGTGAAACTTTCCTTGGAGTTTATGGCGATGGATGATTGATTCATTTTGGCTTCTGGGAAGGATTCTACGGAGTCCTTTTAAGGATAGAATACCACATTTCTCATTGACAAATTATGCATTATTTAGATTTTATATGCTGTTCCTACGACTGTATTTGCTTCCAAAATGAGTTTAAATGGTAATGTTACACAAAAGGTGAACCTCATTTCCCGCTAATCCTTCCAGAATATATATTATTTTGTAATACAGCCATAACAAAGTCGCATAGTTGACTGTTAGTTCGGATATAGCCTTCTTATTCCATGCTTTAAATTAAGAAATTCTGTGAGGTATACAAAGGAAAGGATGATAAACATAAAGTTGATAACCAAAGGCCAGTCAGCTTGACGTGCGTTGCTTCTATGCTCTGGGAAAGCATTATTTCTGATTATATTAGTCACGTTTGTGAAATTACTAACTGGTTTGATAAAAGGCAGGTTTGGTTTAGGAAGTGATATTCTAGTGAGGCTCAACATGCAGGATTTCAGCAAAATGTAGCAGACATTATTTTAGATTCAGGAGGTCAAATGGACTGTATTACTACTGACCTATCCAAGGTTTTTGAATGGAGATGACTGACGAAAATGAGGGCTATTGGAATAGACAAGAAGTGACTGAATGGGTTGCTAAATTTCTAGAAAACAGAACTCGAAGGATTAGAATAGATTTAATGATAGAAAGGTGTTCCGCAAGGCAGTATTTTTGGAACTTCATGTTTTCTTATGAAAACCGGATGGCCCACCCGCCCCTTATTATTTGGTTTTATGAAACCCAACCAATATTCAATTCTCCTTAAGTTCGATATTGCTCTGCATCCTGCCTGTGTATCGACGATGTAAACGGGTCATGGAACTAGCAAAGGATTGACTATGCACAATTTCCCCGCCCAGTCCGTCGGACCATGGTACAAACGTACGATTTATTGCTCCCTGAAATAACAAATTTACCCGCAGTACGACCGAATTTTACCTGACAGGTTATGCCACATGATCTGTAACGGTAGAAAGTTAAATGAATGCCGTCAACCATGATTGAAAACTCTGGCGCGGATATTAACCTTCCAGGTGGAAGGGTCGTAGTTAGTACTACACTTCTGGGGAGTATCATGCATGGATGGAGTCCATGTATTAGATTGCTCAGTAACATGGTGCTAGCTAGCTTCTCGCCACGGTGGCCCTGTTTCTACTCCCGGCGATACATGTAGAATAGCAAAATAGATAGTCTGGACTCCGTGGTTCGGAGTCCATCTTAGTCCGTACGTGCAATGGTTTATGATCAGAAGAGAAACACTAACATAAAACAGCTTGCTTGATTCGAGAAGATCCTCTATTTTGTGTTTTAAAAGACTGTAATTGGGAGGCGTGATGGCATTGTTACCTGTACTGTCTTCTCCGGCCA
The DNA here is from genome assembly GCF_040414725.1 of Anabrus simplex. Lineage (NCBI taxonomy): Eukaryota > Metazoa > Arthropoda > Insecta > Orthoptera > Tettigoniidae > Anabrus > Anabrus simplex. Next base: position 424,908,176 of record NC_090266.1, on the reverse strand, counting down.
ATTCGTGGGAGGATTTTTAAAAGTGGAAAGTCACGTCCCTGTTCGTATCTCGCTTGAAAATGAGGGTCTCATGGTTATAACCATATCCACAGTCTCATAAAACTACAATCTTGTTATTATTATTATTATTATTATTATTATTATTATTATTATTATTATTATTATTATTATTATTATTCACCTACCGCTTTTCCGACACCCATGGGGTCGCGTCGCACATGTGGATTTGGCTCTGTTTTACTACCGGATGCCCTTCCTGACGCCAACCCTATATGGAGGGATGTAATCACTATTGCGTGTTTCTGTGGTGGTTGGTAATGTAGTGTGTTGTGTGAATATGAAGAGGAGAGTGTTAGGACGGACATAAATACCCAGTCCCCGAGCCAGAAGAATTAATCAGAAGCGATTAAATCCCCGACCCGGGACCCTCTGTACCATTCAGCCAACGAGTCGGACACACATAAAACTGCAATCCAGCTTGCTAACCTTTCCTGACAGCACTAAACCAACTTAGCCATAAGGATCAGTGACACAGTAACATAAAAATCGCTTGAAGAAGATTGCGGGTGTGTTGTAGGATCGCTAGGTTGCTTATTATTGTATGCGTATTGTGACACTTAGAGATAATATGATCGCAAGCGCCACATAACAGGCTTGTAACAGGACTGTCTGGACTGGATCTTGCGCATGCTGTTTTAAGCCTGAAAACCGGCTCCAAGACTTGCCATACTCCGTTAGTTAGGTTCAAGATTTTGTAGCCACCTGATAGTAGCGCCAAAAAGTAATCAACACATCAGAGTGCAGGCTCTATTCCACCTGCTGGAACCAGAGGAAACAGCTGATTTGCGTTATTACTTCAGTCAGCTATTGATATTGTTGACTGTTGATAATGTGATCATAGATACAGGACCTTTAGTTTTATGTGGAAGCTGAACCACAGGGTGACTTCTCATTAAAATAATCTCACATGCATTGGCTGGTATATATCAGGATAATTTCTATTGGGAGGCAACACAGGATTAAGAAAAGAAAAACAATAAGAAAATAACGTCATTAAATTGTAATGATTGCGCAAAGGATGACTGATTAGCAATGCTAATAAGACGTTCGCTTCAAGGTTTGCGGGCTTGAATCCCGACACATCGGTAGGTATTTAAGAATACCTTCATGTGAGATATTTGTCAGTACACATTAACGCATCTCTCTCAGGGAGAAATTCTGGCATTCCAGTCGCTCTTTTGACCATAAAAGACGAAAGTGGAGCTATATTGTTTTTATTATTAGCAGTAGTAGTACTGTATTTCGGACGCAATTTCAAGGTCACAGACATTAATATTACTGCTTTTTACGCCCCCACTAATTGCTTATTACGGTTTTAGGAGACGCTGAGGTGCCAGAATTTTGTCCCGCAGGAGTTCTTTTACGTGCCAGTCAATCTACCGACACGAAGCTGATGTATTTGAGCACCTTCAAATACCACCGGACTGAGCCAGGATCGAACCTACCAAGTTGGGGTCAGAAGGCCAACATCATAGATAACATGCTTCATTAGACGTAAACATTAATTAAAATAAACACAATAGGCGTCGTGTGTTTCAAATATAATATCTTAGTATCTTGTTTCTTTTATAAGTTCTATTCTATTGACTGCAAACCTTTTTCACATTCTACTTCGAACAAGTTAATCCTGCATAAAATAGACAAAGAAAAATCCTTCATATCTACTTGACGAATAATGATGGTGATTACTGTTAAGGAAAATCAATATTGATATTAGGTTTTATAGAACTCTGATTCTACTCTGCTTCGAATACAACCAACCTATATGAGATCATTTTATTTACATATCCCGTGGTTCATAATACTGTTAGGTGATCAATCACGATGGTGATAAAATGTACACCGACTGAGCAAATGTCATGGGATAGCGGAGCACTGATGCGCAGGTGTGTTGTCTGCGCACTACACGCCCCCTGTGCCAGTGGCAGTTGTATGGGAGATCTTGTGAGCAGTGGCTGTACATGTGACAGGTGTAACATGGAACGTCGTCGTGAGCTGACACCGTTCGAACGGGGTATGGTGGTCGGTGCCCGACGGATGGGAAGTGCGATTTCGGAATTGGTGCGGGAATTTGGCTTCACACGATCAACCGTGTCCAGGGTGTATCGTGAATGGTTGAATGCGGGTGTCACCGTCCAGAACAGACGAACGACCGGCCGTCCACCCACCCTCGATGACCGTGACCGGCGACATCTGAGACGGATTGTCAATAGTGACAGACGGGCAACCGTGCAACAAATCACGGCTCAATTCAACACAGGCCGTGCTAGACACGTCTCCCAGTGGACAATCCGTAGGAACATGGGTTCTGTGGAGTATGGGAGCCGGCGCTGCACACGAGTGCCACTGTTAACCCAACGTCATCGGGCACAATGACGCACATTTGTCGCCAGTCACCAGGGATGGACACTGGAACAATGGTGTAACGTGATATGGTCGGACGAATCACGATTTCAACTGCACCATGCCGATGGGAGGCATCGTGTATGGCGCGGACCACATGAAGCGATGGATCCCGCCTGCCTCGAAGGTGTGGTCCAGGGCGCTGGTGTCTCTGTTATTGTCTGGAATGCATTTTCCTGGTATGGAATGGGCCCCCTAGTTGTTCTGGAAGAGACTTTGAATGGTACGCGGTATGTTAAGCTGCTCGGAGACCATCTCCACCCATTTTTGGCCTTCCAGCGCCCAGACGGTTCTGCGGTGCTTCAAGATGATAACGCGCCGCCACATCGCTCCCACGTCGCCCGGGAATGGTTCCAGGAAAATGCAACGGAGGTCCAACGACTGCCATGACCACCCAGGAGCCCCGATATGAACCGTATCGAGCATACCTGGGATGTCCTGGAACGCAGGCTCCGTGCCATGGATCCTGCACCCACGAACAGCCCAGCATTGGCGGCCGCTGTGCAAACGATTTGGTGTCAGCTGCGTCCAGAGGACTACCAGGGACTTGTCGACTCACTTCCACGGCGTCTCACTGCAGTTCGCAGGGCCAGAGGAGGCCCCACACGCTATTACGTGACTATCCCATGACATTTGCTAAGTCAGTATTAAATTCAGCCACTGGACAGACTCGAATCAGTGGCTAACACAGTGTTCACTTCCAGAGCCCCACATATAATTTTACCGATCCACTGATTCACAAGTATTGCACGAGAGCATTAGGTACTGATGTTTAGAGCCCGGAAGTTAGGCAAAATGCCTTTTTTATTTCCATGTTTGTATTGAAGTGTCAAATAGAACAAATATATTTCCGTACATTTGGGAACGGTAGGGCCAGTTATTATTTTGCTTTTTTTTTTGCTTGTTTTAGCTTCCGTTGCCGATTTGATCGTTTAATGCCTTTCTTGCCCTTTTTGAGTTTTGTGAATATTTTCTGCTGCTATTTATTAATCAAATGGAAGAAAAGAAAATATGTTTCCCATGTACTGTGTTAATAATACAGAAGACTATTTCATTTTAAGTTAATAGATAAAAAATAAGAGCCTCCGTGGCTCAGACGGCAGCGCGTCGGCCTCTCAGCGCTGGATACCGTGGTTCAAGTCCCGGTCACTCCATGTGAGATTTGTGCTGGACAAAGCGGAGGCGGGACAGGTTTTTCTCCGGGTACTCCGGTTTTCCCTGTCATATTTCATTCCAGCAACACTCTCCATTATCATTTCGTAGCATTTATCAGTCATCAATAAATCATCCTGGGAGTGGCGACCCCATTGTAATAATAGCCTATATATGGCCACTCATTACATCCCTGACCCGGTCGAAGACTGGAAAACAGGTTGTAGGTTTTCATTTTCAGATAAAAAATAACATTTACAAAAACAATATTTTAATATTACACACATCTCTACTAAAACCTCACTACACAAGCCAAATGGTCGAGAGGGTTGTCAGGTCCCGTTCCTGCTACGTAAGCTTAAGTGGTGGTGGTGATTATTGTTTTAAGAGGAAAAGCAGCTTGGTTACCATCTTCTATTAACACTAATCAGAAGGAAAATGGAAGAGGTCTGACACCTCGAAAAATGAAGATATCAGGAAAAGAAAGGGAAGGGCCACGAAGGGCGTGAATATGAACAACTCCCTAATTCTTGAAAACCTAATACCGTCGGTGGCGGAGAAGAGCAAGAGTTGATCACAGGAGTTCGGGTATGAAAGATAAGAGCGATGAACCTGACACAAGTACTGTAAGTGGAAGCAACGCCAGTCACCTAGGGGAACCGCGGCTGCAATCCACACTCCCAAGTTGAGAGCCCCTGGTCCCCCTTTTAGTCACCTCTTACAACAGGCAGGGGATACCGCTGATATCATTCCATCATCCCCACACACAGCGGGACGTAAAATGGGATGCAGATATACATTACATAACTTACAATGAACCATCTTCATTATTTTAGTGCCCATTTTTGTCATTATAAATGCCTTTTAAATTATTTTACTGCCTATTTCCTAGATTTTAAGTGCTATTTTAGCCAAAATAAATGCCTGAGCTTCCGGGCTCTACTCATGATTATTAGCCGGGGCTTGAGGCATGTTGGTCAGTTGGGTGAAATCTCACTTTCGGCCATCCTACAAGTGCATTTCCGTGGTTTTCTATTCCAAATGAAGGTGACACATAATGGTTTAAATAACACAGATTTCCCATAAAAAGCATATTAATTTAATAACATCAAAATAATAATGTTATTCGCTTTACGTCCCACTAACTACATTTTTACGGTTTTCGGAGACGCCTAGGTGCCGGAATTTAGTCCCGTAGGAATTTTAATTGTTAGTAAATCTAGCGACACGAGGCTGACGTATTTGAGTACCTAGCCAGGATAGAACCCTGTTATGTTGGGTTCAGAAGGCCAGCGCCTCAACTGTCTGAGCCACTCAGCCCGTCTACTATTAATTTCACAGGATTTCCATGATAGATATTGCACACATGTGTACCCCCAAGACTTACAGTGAATTACGATATTTTCGGATGCATTACTGAAACAAATTGTGTAATGGATGGAGCCATGAAGACAGAAAAGGCAGAATGTGTAAGAAATAGTATTTCAGGGTCACAAAAAAACCACTGTAAAATTGGTCCATATCAAGTGCCGTCCCCAATTAGGAAATAAGGTCAAGAAGAATAAGATAGTGCTTTCTTCCATCGCTTCGCGTTTCTGACCCAAGTTGGTCTAAAGGAATGAATTGAAATGCGGATGAAGGCCAAATTATTAATTTAAAAACACTGCAGGTGATTGCCAGAATATGTAGTGAATGGACCACAGTCGTTTCTTTCATAATCCTAATCCGAATGAATAAGAAATACACATGGTGTCAAATGGATTATTTATAAAATAAGTATTCAGACTGTTCATCACAATATTCCAAGCTCCTTACCAGAAGTAATAAATTAATCCGAAACCATCTTGAGTCTGTCCGTCATCTTGATTTTAATTAATATTTCTCTCCTCTGTGGTCTTACTTTGGTGTAATCTGACACTGGTGTTGGTGTCATAAACTCAGGGGTTCGTAAATATGTTCTTGCAGTCACAATTCACTTAACATAGGCAGCTACTGACGAAGCAGTAAGTGAAGGTTCACATTTTTATACCTGTGGACTGAAGAAGATATAACTGAAGCTCAAGTCCGAGCTATCTGACTTCCTTGTTCAGACTCTCCTCCCATTATCCGTAAGAAAGGTCAAGGAAATAGACTACACCTTATCTCTATAAATAACGATACTATGTTACGCTTCAAACCAGCTTTCCTACCAAACCGTGGTTCAATTCCACTATATGGCATCTTACATCGTTAATGCTCATAAGACCGGGCGAGTTGGCCGTGCATTTAGAGGCGCCCAGCTGTGAGCTCGCATCCGGGAGATAGTAGGCTCGAATCCCACTGTCGGCAGCCCTGAAGAAGGTTTTCCGTGGTTTCCCATTTTCACACCAGGCAAATGCTGGGGCTGTACTTTAATTAAGGCCACGGCCGCTTCCTTCCCATTCCTAGGCTTTTCCTCTCCCATCGTCGCCATGAGACCTATCTGTGTCGGTGCGACGTAAAGCAAATAGCAAAAAATAAGTGCTTATAAGTCTCGGGAACATATGTTAATACCAGTCATCTTTATCAATTAAAGAGTTACACTCGCGTTTGAATATGATCCTCAGTTTATAGCAGATTTGAATCTCATAGTTTAAAACACGGTGCAATATGATCAGTTTACTTTATGAAACTGTTAGTTGTATGAAGTGAGCTGTCTACCAGCGTACCTGGTTTAGCCTACTTTCTGATTTAATCATAGGCTACACAATCCTTGCCGAATTTCTAAAAAGTACCTATGTGACAATATGATTCCATATGATTTCACTCGTTCATATTGCTACAAGTTTCTGAAATTAGTTGGTCTAAAAGAATGAACTTTCTTGTGAACTGTGGCTTCTGAACATAACATTTAATGAAGCATATTTTCTTTATCTTTTGAAAGTGCACTTCAACTGTGACTCGCTTCTCTCGAAAAAAGATTGCACCTAGCCAGTGGATCACTCACTTCCTTCATAATCATAGACCCTATGGATAAGAAACAGACGAACTATTCACATATTCAGAACTATTGATTACGATGTTCCAAACCCTTTACCTGAAGCAATACCAAATATTCATCTACTTTTTTTTACATAATTCTCTCTCTGTTAAAGTTTCTTACGTGGTAGGCTATATGCGCGAATATTTGGACATTTTGCTTACCATGCCATTGACTCCCCATTGAAGATATGTTGGTAGGAAGCTTCTGTTGACCGAACAAGTGGCTGCACGGTTTGAGTTGCTTTCGAGAGATGGCGGGTTGAACCCCACTGTTGGCAGCCCTGAAGATAGTTTTCCGTGGTTTCCCATTTTCACACCAGGCAAATGCTGGGGCTGTACCTAGCCATTTCCTATCCCATCGTCGCCATAAAACCTGTCTGTGACGATGCGACGTGAAGCAAATTGTAAATAATAATACAAATATTTTGTTATCTTAAAACATCAATGCTTATTCAAGCGTTCACTCGATTTGTTCCGCTTAAACGCACATTAAAAGTGAAGCCATATCTTCACTAAAGCGGCAAAGTGCTTACAGACATGCGGTTTTTGGAGGTATGTTATCAGCAGCTAAAGAAGACTACACCACACCACGCGCTATTTGCGAGATTTTTTTTCTAACGAAATGGAATATTCTCGGTAAGCGTGAAGGAAGTGTGCGGCCTCGCCTCGCCCAGTGACCAACACCGGACAACTGGAGCAACTGTAAACAATACAGTTTCCAGGTTGTTAAACAATAACGCTCAGTTTTTTATGTTCGGGAATGGCTCGTTTAATGGAGTGCAACAATTCAAATTGGTATGTTGAAGAATGTGAGAGAACGATTTTACTATCTGCTGCAAGTACTGTAGATGATTTATGTGTTTATGTAGAGGGTCGGCAGCCATTTAACCGGCTCTGGACGCATTTTCTTTGATTAATTCTACGTAGAATATTTTAACAAGATTATATTTCGGCATCCTTTAAATAAATGTACATGTATATTTATTCATTTGTATGAAGAAGATAAAGCAAGAGAGAGAGAGAGAGAGAGATTCTTCAGTTGCACTGCACTTAGCCTAATTCCTAAATAATGAGATAGATTGTTAGTAAACTTATCATGCAAGTAATAATAATAATGTTATTTGTTTCACTTCTTTTCAATGAGTATAGCTTTTCAAGGACGTCAGGTTTCAACATTTTATTTCTTTACTTTATTTATTTTACGTGCCAAAAGTTGTCGAAGTTGTTGAAGGTCAAATTATTAATTTAAAAACCCTTTCTTCTTTTCCTTTCTTAATCTGTTTACCGTCCAGGGTTGATTTTCACTCGGACTCAGCGAGGGATCCCACCTCTACCGACTCAAGGGCGAAGTCCTAGAGCAGGGGAATACAAATAGGGAGGAGGACCAGGAGGATCAGGAGGACCAGTAACTCGCTCAGGCGGGTGGATTTCCCTCGGACTCATCAAAGGATCCCACCTCTACCGCCTCATGGGTGGTGTCATAGAGCGGGGGAATACAAATAGGGAGGAGGACCAGGAGGACCAGTAACTCGCCCAGGCGGGTGGATTTCCCTCGGGCTCATCAAGGGATCCCACCTCTACCGCCTAAAGGGCGATGTCCTAGAGCAGGGGAATACAAATAGGGAGAAGGACCAGGAGGACCAGTAACTCGCCCAGGCGGGTGGATTTCCCTCGGACTCATCAAGGGATCCCACCTCTACCGCCTAAAAGGCGAAGTCCTAGAGCAAGGGAATACAAATAGGGAGGAGGACCAGGAGGACCAGTAACTCGCCCAGGCGGGTGGATTTCCCTCGGGCTCATCAAGGGATCCCACCTCTACCGCCTAAAGGGCGAAGTCCTAGAGCAAGGGAATACAAATAGGGAGGAGGACCAGGAGGACCAGTAACTCGCCCAGGCGGGTGGATTTCCCTCGGGCTCATCAAGGGACCCCACCTGTACCGCCTCAAGAGTGGTGTCCTAGAGCGGGGAATACAAATACGGAGGAGGACCAGTACCTCGCCCAGGCGGCCTCACCTGCTATGCTAAACAGGGGCCTTGAGTGTGTGTGGGGGGGATGCGAAGATTGGAATGGACAGGCAAAGAAGAGGGAAGGAAGCGGCCGTGTCCTTAAGTTAGGTACCATGCCGGCATTTGCCTAGTGGAAAAGTAGAAAACCACGGAAAACCACTTCGAGGATGGTTGAGATGGGAATCGAACCTCTCTCTACTCAGTTCACCTACCAAGGTTTAGTGGACCCCGTTCCAGCCCTCGCACCACTTTTCAAATTGCGTGGCAGAACCGGGAATCGAACCCGGGTCTCCTGGGGTGGTAGCTAATCACAATAACCACTACACCACAGAGGTGAACTTTAAAGCCATCCAGACGATTACCAGAATACCTAGTGCATGGACCACAGTCGTTTCTTTCATAATTTTAATCCAAATGAATAAGATACACACATGGTGTCAGATGGACTATTTATTTATTAAGTATTCAAAACTGTTCGTCACAATATTCCAAGCTCCTTACCGGAAGTAATAAACTAATCCGAAAGCATCTTGAGTCTGTCCGTCATCTAAGAGAAGTGGGGATCAACGATAAGTGCTCCAAAAATAATATGTTCTTTAAGTAGCTGATATTATGAAGTTGCAAATATATTGTTAAGTCCGCAATCGCTTCTTAGTGATACTCTTGATTCACAAGCATCTGTATAACTCGCTCCTCATTATGCCTTTTATGCTTCATTACGACACCACCATCGGTTTTCGCTGCTTCCCTGCAACCATATTACCTTTGGTGGTGCTATTTGAGGATCCGACCAGCCTCCAGTCTGACGGCTTAGCAGACAGACACGCATGTGTACTGTACTGCAAGGACGCGTGGCAGTTTTGAAAACTCTGTAACACTACTATTCATTGCAGAATTTAACTGTAGCAGTTCTAGTCGTTAGAGATGGTATGATTTGTATCGATAGTCCGGCTCTTTAACTGAATGGTCGGCGAAGTGGCCTTCGATTCAGAGGGCTCTGGGTTCGATTCTCAGACGGGTCCGCGAATTTAATCTTAAATGGTTAATTCCCTTGGCTCGGGGCTGGATATCTGTGCTGTTCTCAACATCCCTGTAATTCATATACCACACACAACACTACCCGCCCGCACAATTACACGCGGTTTTCCAATACATGAGAGATGCCACCCACGCTTGTTGGAGGGTCCGCCTTACATGGGCTGCACCAGGCTAGTAATAGTCACACAGAATTATTATTTTATTTATATGGTTCTGATAAGTGAGTGTCCGTCTCCTTGGTTGAATAGTCAGCGTAGTTACCTTCAATTTAAAAGACCCTGTGTTCAATTCCCGAGTTTAATAGCGTTTTATTAATTTTTCTAGTTCGGGGGATGGTAGCTTGTGATAATTGTAATACACATATTCATTTACATGCCACATATCACACTACAAACCACCACAGAAACACGCAATAGTGAATACATCCCCTCACAAAGGGTTTGCGTTCGGAAGGGCATCCGGCCGTAAGAAAGGCTTAATCCATATACAGTAAGTGCCGACTCCAGATAACTGGAAAAAGGGCAGGAAATAAGAAGAAGTTCTGATAAGGGAGTAATGTAATTATGTAGTTAAACATTATTAACAAAGGTCGTTCTTGAGGGGGGGGGGGGGGGGTGATTAGCTCATTGTCTTTAGCTGTCGGCTTGCAACCCGGAAGGCTGAAGTTCGATTTCCGGTGGTTCTCTGCGAGAGTCAAGGTAAAATCCAATCGCATTTTCTCCCTGGAATTATCATGCTACTCATTTCTGTTGTAGGCTGAATGAACCTGAGGGTTATGTGCCATTCCAGAGCTAGAAGTCCCGTTTATAAGTGTATCAGCATCCTGGCGAGAAAACGGACTCTACATACTTCCGGGTGAACAAAGCACGCTTCTTTACGTCAACTAGATTGTTCCCCAAAATGTTGAAAATATGCTTTAATAAGGGAATAACTTTACAGTAGCTATTGGTTGCATTAGTTCTCTTCCCGCCGATTTTGGCGCGGATGAGAACTTACTTTCTTTTCTTCTTAATCCGTTTACACTCCAGGTTTGACTTTTCCCTCAGCGAGGGATCCCACCTCTATCGCTTCAAGGGCAGTGTCCTGGAGCATGAGACTTTGGGTCGGGGGAAACAACTGGAGAGGAGGACCAGTACCACGCCCAGGCGGCCTCAGCTGCTATGCTGAACAGGAGCGTTGTGTAGGGGTGGAAAGATTGGAAGGGATAGTCAAGGAAGAGGGGACGAAGCGACCGTGGCCTTAAGTTAGGTACCATCCCGGCATTTGCCTCGAGGAGAAGTGAGAAACCACGGAAAACCACTTCGAGGATGGCTGAGGTGGGAATCGAACCCCCCTTTACTCAGTCGACCTCCCGAGGCTGAGTGGACCCCGTTCCAGCCCTCGTACTACTTTTCAAATTTCGTGGCAGAGCCGGGAATCGAACCCGAGCCTCCGGGGTTGGCAGCTAATCACGCTAACCACTACACCACAGAGGTAAGAAGTATCGCACATATGGATCGCCTTGATAGCCAGGCTAAGAAATCAGCATCGAACACGGATACACCGTAGCGTACTTGCTATGGCGCGATCCTGGCACCTCGGAGTTCCGTGTTCAAATTCCTGCCTTAGCGATTTTTTTCGTTCGATTGATGCTCTCAAGCCGGACTTAATCCACTTGGGTATTTACCAACAAAGCCTCGAAAATGCATTTGACTTCGACGGAGAAATCTGATTGGCTAACTTTAGCAGCTAGATATCGAACTATTCTTTTCAAATTATTTATCAGTATCTTACGCTCGTACACGGTTCACGTGGTTTCCGACCACCCTGTATGAAGTTCCAACTACGATGAGTGTAAATTCCAAAGCTAAGATATGCCAAAATAGTCCTACTGAAGGAAAACAGGCACACCGCAGGAACACTGCCAAAGAAGGAACACGTCTGTTTTTGAACTTCAGTGAAAATTCACAACCTGTTTCCAGTCGTTCGACCGGGTGAGGAATGGAACGAATGAAGCCTCCATCTAGCGGGCAGGATAGGAATTGTGCCCGCTGACGAAGCCTGTCGCACTCCTCTGGGGCAATGATTGATGAATGACAGATGAAATGATAATGGAGAGTGTTGCTGGAATGAAATATGACAGGGAAAACCGGAGTACCCAGAGAAAAACCTGTCCCGCCTCCGCTTTGTCCAGCACAAATCGCACATGGAGTGACCGGGATTTGAACCACGGAACTCAGCGGTGAGAGGCCGGCGCGCTGCCGCCTGAGCCACAGAGGCTCTTTGTTTTTGGACTTCAGTGTTGGCGAATTATCACATGGCCGGCCTTATAAGGGTTTACTCACAAGAAGAAATGGGAGACTTTCCATTATCACAATCATACACCGGTGCAGTGGTTAGTGTGACTAGCTGCCACCGCCGGAGTCCCGGGTTCGATTCCCGGCTCTGCCATGAAATTTGAAAAGTGGTACGAGGGCTTGAACGGGGTCCACTCAGCCTGGGAGGGCAACTGAGTAGAGCGGAGTTCGATTCCTTCGTCAGCCATCCTCGAAGTGGTTTTCCGTTGTTTCCCACTTATCATCCACGCAAATGCCGGGATGGTACCTAACTTAAGGCCACGGCCGCTTCCTTACCTCTTCCTTGCCTATCCCTTCCGGTCTTCCCGTCCCCTCACAAGGCCGCTGTTCGGCATAGCAGGTGAGGCCCCCTGGGTGAGATACTGGTCCTCCTCGACAGTTGTATCCCCTCGACCCAAAGTCTGAAGCTCCAGGATACTGCCCTTGAGGTGGTAGAGGTGGGATCCCTCATTGAGTCCGAGGGAAGAACCAACCCTGGAGGGTAAACAGATTAAGAAAGAAGACAGAAAGAAAGAACAATCACACACCTCTTACAGGAATTCAGGTGCGACCTTTTTTCTTTTTGTTGGTGAGAGGCCAGCGTGATAAGAAGTGGACCATGACGACCTCAGTAGGACTGGCAATGCGAAGATCTCCAACAGAAGAAGTAGAGTAGGTGATTAATGTCTTCAACTGTATTGTTTCTAAAACTATCGATGCCGGGCTCAGTGACTTAGACGGTTGAGGCCCTGGCCTTCTGACCCTAACTTGGCAGGTTCGATCCTGGCTCAGTCCGGTGTATTTGAAGGTGCTCAAATACGTCAACCTCGTTCCGATAGATTTTCTGGCCCGTAAAGGAATTCCTGCGGGACTAAATTTCGACACCTCGGCGTCTCCGATTACCGTAAATAGTAGTTAGTGGGACGTAAAACAAATACCATTATTATGATTATTATTTATACTATCGATGACGTGTCGAATGATAAAGTAAGGAAAATGCTTGTCTGATTTAATTTTAAAACTGGCCGAGCTAGTTGGCTACGCGGTTTGGATCACGTAGCAGTGAGATTGCATTCGGGATATGGCGGGTTGGAATCCTACTGCCGGCAGCACTATTCTGTGTTTTTCTTGCGTTTGGTAGTGTTTATAGGAAGAGGTGTATATTGAGTCAAATACCGAAAAACGGGCCAGTTGGCCGTACGATTAGGGGCGCACAGCTGTGAGTTTGCATCTGGGAGATACTTGGTTCGAACTCCGCTGTCGACAGCCCTGAAGATTGTTTTCCGTAGGTTCGCATTTTCACACCATGCAAATGTTTGGCCTGTACCTTAATTAAGGCCACGGCCGCTTCCTTCCCACTCCTAGGCCTTGCCTATCTCAACGTCGCCCTAGGGCCTATCTGTGTCGGTGCGATGAAAAGCAAATTGTAACAATAAATTCCTCTTAAATCAGGGGAATACACCCGGAACCCTCCTGAGTGGAAGGCCAGGATGCTGACCATTCAGCCAACTAATCGGACACAACGTTTACGTTCTTTGCTCTCCCTTCCTTAAACCATACAAGTATCCCTCACTACAGTAGCCTACTCAGTGAGTCAGTACAATATTTTTTTTTGGTGAGAACTTATTAGGAGTAAGTTCTAGCAGACTGAATGTACAGGAATGTAATGATTGAAGTCCACGTTTCAGTGTTACTTAACTGCAGTCCCAAGTACAGATCTTGGCAGTTAGTACACGGTTAATTCAGAATAGTCAATTGTCTTGAGCGAATATCATCAGGGAACTACCAAAAGTACCTCCATTTATCCTACTCTCGGCTATCCTAGGAATGAATTTCCATGCTTTCCCCATCTAACTCCAGGTGAATGCTGGGATCCTACATAACATACAAATCACGACCGCTACCTTGCAAACTCTAGTCCCACTTAATTACAACTACACACACTAATATTGACATTACAGCCATACATGTTAATAAAGAGACTTCACAAGCACAAAGCACATGAACATGTTCTCAGAAACAACAAGAGTAGAAGTAGTTGAAAATAAAATATTAAACCGATTTTCGTTCAGTGACATTTTTCATTTGCCGTAAGAAGGCTTACAGAAAAGTACTGGGAACATAGAAAGAATCTTGTGATTACGTTCTTGGATATTGAAAAGGCCTAAGACAGTGTCCCTCGAAACAAGATTTAGGAATGCCTGGAAGACCTCAAGGTGTCAAAGTACCTGACTGACAATGGGAAGATGCTATACCAGAATTGCTACAGCTGTGTTGGGATAGGCAATAGAAGATCGAAACAAGAAAAGCTGACTGAGTGGAACAATATGTTGGTAGGATGGTGATATAAATGAAGTAAACAGGAAGGTAGTTGCCAGTGTAGACTTCAGTGGTATGGGCACATTATGAGAATGAAGAAGGAGGAGCCTGTCAGAAAATACTTTGACCTTACTATCCAAGGGGAAGACCAAGGAAACGCTGGATAGATACAGTGAAATCACACGTGGGGGAGAGAGGTCTCCAATGAGAAGATGTCCTGGAACAGAAGTTTTATGCAGACAGGAAGAGATGGCGAGAGCTTGTACACCACACCAGGGAAACTGGAGTTGGAAAATGATATATGTAAACGTTCAGTTTAAACGTGATGCTTAAATTTGAAGTTCCAAATTTCAATTGAACCCTGCGAATTTAGGAGGGGAAGGAAGAGGGAACATTGTTTTCCTTTCAACAAATGTGTGACAATTTTATTGCAGCCAATGACTTTACAGATGGAAGATCATCTTACAAGAGGTAATACCGAGTATTTACTGGTTCATATTTAAACAGTCATGCACGTGCCTTAGCGATTTAAGTGTTGTTTCATAGCTTTGGAAATCGTGATGAACAGTTCTGTGTAGTCTACTTACTGCACATGAAGTTTCCTTGCAACCCTGAGTGGCTGTGCTGCCTGTGTATAATATTGCAACCAATGGGGGTTACGATTAGAGACTTGCTCGTAAGGATCCATCCCATCATGCACATGAAGATCAAGTGGGAATGCACGGTAAACCAAGAATGGAACTAAAAGTGATTTAATTTATCTTATGCTTCTATAAATTAATGAATCTCGTTTCAGTCCATCAAACTTGCGTTAATTTCGAGGCAATTCTAGGAATAGAACCCAGGCCAACTAGGCGCTAAGTCGTAGACTATGATGATGGGAACGATTTAATAAAATTGGTCATTGAAGACTGCTAGCTCCGCCGTGTAGCTAGCCTGCCTTTTACCCGGAGGCCCCAGGTTCGATTCTCGGTCGAGTCATTGATTTGACCTTAATCTGAGATGTGGTTCGAATTCCACTCAGCGTACGTGATTACAACTGAGGAGCTATCTGATGATGCGATATCGGCTGCAGTCTAGAAAGCCAAGAATAACGGCCGAGAGGATTCGTCGTGCCGACCTCACAACACCTCGTAATCTGCAGGCCTTCAGGCTGAGCAGCGGTCGGTTGGTAGGTCATGGCCCTTCAGGGTTGTTGCGGCATGGGGTTTTGTTCGGTTTAAAACAGAACCATGGTAACGCTTAAGATGGAATGGAATTTGGAGTAGCGTATGGCTTTTAGTGCCAGGAGTGTCCGAGGACAAATTTGGCTCGCCAGATGCAGGTCTTTTGATTTGACTCCCGTAAGCGACCTGCGCGTCGTGATTAGGATGAAATGATGATGAAGACGACACATGCACCCAGCCCCCGTGTCAGTGAAATTAACCAATTATGGTTAAAATTCCTGACCCTGCCGGGAATCGAACCCGGGACCCCTGTGACCAAAGGCCAGCACGCTAACCATTTAGCCATGGAGCCGGACAACGCTTAAGATGAGGATGGTATTAACTGTGTTAATGCTTTACATTAAACGTTTTTCAAGAACTATCGATCTTAAAGAGATAACGGAAAAATAAATTCCTTAATGTATCTCGGCCGTTGCATAAGAAATTTCTCACCGGGCGAGTAGGTCGTGCGGTTAGAGGCGCGCGGCTGTGAGCTTGCATCCGGAGTTCCAATTCCACTGTTGGCAGTCCTGAAGATGGTTTTCCGTGGTTTCCCACTTTCACACCAGGCAAATTCTGGGGCTGTACCGTAGGCAACGACCACTTCCTTCCAATTGCTAGGTCTTTCCTATCCCATCGTCGCCATAGCACCTATCTGTGCCGGTGCGACGTAAAGCCACTAGCAAAAAAAAAAAAAAAAAAAAAAAAAAAACCACTTTCGAAGTGAAAAATCACATTCCTGTACTTTGAATTCCATGTAAATCTGGAGATTACATGAGCATTATCACGACATTACCCTCCCATAAAATAACTAGCTTGATTGGTTGCCCTTAATCTTGTAGCACGCGTCTCCTGCATGAAAGCACTCATAAATGCAAATCGACTATTGCGGGAATTCACTCTGCTACCTTGAGCATGGGAGGGCAGAACCTAGTGAATTGCATTACTGAGCCTGTCTATCTGGTCGTTGCTTAAAGTTAGTTATTAAGTTGAACTTAATTTTCGGAAATTCTGAGAGGGGATCGATGATCTCGATTTTTAATCACTTAAAGCAACGATCATCATTATTTCAGTGTGTTTGAATGTGACAACGTCGTTTGATTGGCTTCCAGCTTGTATAAGAACTCTTGTAGGATAATATTCTGACTTCCTGACGTCTGTTGAAATGACAGTTATTACTATTATTATTATTATTATTATTATTATTATTATTATTTCTCTCTTATTCCGCTTACCCTTACCCTCCAGGGTTGGTTTTCCCCTCGAACTCAGCGAGGAATCCCATCTCTATCTCCTCAAGGACAGTGTCCTGAAGCGTGAGACTTTGGGTTGGGGATACAACTGAGAAGGAGTACCAGTACCTCACCCAGATGGCCTCACCTGCCATGCTGAACAGGGGACTTGTTGGGGGATGAGAAAATTGGAATGGGTAGACGAGGAAGAGGGGAGGAAGGGGCCGTGGCCATAAGGCCATATGTTAGGTAGGGTACCATCCCGGCATTTGCCTGGAGGAGAAGTGGAAAACTACGGAAAACCACATTGAGGATGGCTGAGGAGGGAATCGAACCCCCCTATACTCTGTTGACCTCCCGAGGCTGAGTGGACCCTGTTCCAGCCTTCGTACCAATTTTTCAAATTTTGTTGTAGAGCCAGGAATCGAAGCCGGGTCTCTTGGGGTGTGGCAACTAATCACACTAACCACTACACCACAGAGGCGGACATTATTATGATTATTATAATTAATGAGCGAGCTGGCTATGCGATGTGTGCAGAATGGCTTTAATACTGAATTCCGGTTCTACCCTCACCGTCGGCAGCGCTGAACCTGGTTTTCTGTAGATTCCCATTTTCACACCAGAAAAATGGCGCTCCGTACCTCGATTTTAATGTAGGCCACGGCCGCTCCTATTCAGTTCTAGCGTTCTCCCATACCAGCGTCGCCGATAACCTGTTTGTCTCTGATGTCAAACCACAAGCAACAATCACAAATAGTGTTTACAGTGCACTGTATCTTCTGGGATGTGCTAGAAGAAGCTTCATCGAACTGCCTCAGTTTCTTTTTTTTTTTTTTTTTTTTTTTTGCTAGGGGCTTTACGTCGCACCGACACAGATAGGTCTTATGGCGACGATGGGATAGGAAAGGCCTAGGAGTTGGAAGGAAGCGGCCGTGGCCTTAATTAAGGTACAGCCCCAGCATTTGCCTGGTGTGAAAATGGGAAATCACGGAAAACCATTTTCAGGGCTGCCGATAGTGGGATTCGAACCTACTATCTCCCGGATGCAAGCTCACAGCCGCGCGCCTCTACGCGCACGGCCAACTCGCCCGGTGCCTCAGTTTCTTGGACTCCGGCAATGTGAGAGCGAATGTGGTATGATGAACGATGTCAGTAAAACAATTCCTTATTCGGCCAGTCCATGTGAAAGTTTCACTCATAGGGTTAGTTGATGAATGCATTTCGGAGCACTTGGCAGACTGATATGTGATAAGCACCTGCCGGCTCGGTAAGGAAAGCAGTGGGGAACCAACTCACGCGTAGATTTCGTAGTTCGCCTGTTCAGTGATGCTTAGGTTACCTATGGTAGTTGATCTTCGAGCTCATAAGTTAGCATGCATTCACATTATTATCTTCATCATCATCATCATCATCATCATCATCATCATCATCAACATTACATTTGCAGGTAAAGTAAACTTGTGTCCTCATCCCAAGGTGGTGCAGCTCTTTTCAGGCACACTCTCAATGGACGTGAGCTGCATGTGCCATTTCAACCACATACCAACCCTCCTACCATTCTTTAATTTCTGGCAGTACCGGGAATCGAGCCCGGGCCCCGAGGACGCAGCTAATAACGCTAACAATCGTGAAAGGTTCTTGGGAAACGATAAGTGCCATAAAATCGTAATTTCATTTCCTTCATAAAAAGTAATCCACGTACCTTGGCCAGCAACGCAGGGAAGAGTATGTCCAATTAAAGCCACATGGTATTCAACTACTGACCGCGAAATTGAATCTGATACAACTCTCTTTGCAATGCTGGAGTTTATTGATATAACATGGATTTTTGCTATTCGAACGTTCTTGTTACATCAATGAAAGACTGAATGAAAACTGCAATATATTTTTCAAGTAATTCTTCGATAGCTATTTTACATATCTTTTTAAATAACCAGATACTCAGTACTAACAATGTTTTTCGTAGAAGTGTGAAAGCTGTGCGTTATGGCTTACTTTTATAGGCAGTAAGTTAGACTACATATTTTATATAGGCCTACTTGTAATAATAGGTTAACATCGAGCTCGTTGCTCTTTGCAGCTGTTTCTAACGAACTTTAGCAAGACACTCATATCGTTACCAGATTTCATAAACTTGCCATAATCTATGTCTAAACTGGTTGCATATAACAATATAACTTACCATCACATCCTTTGTTTTGACCAAAATTTTCTATGAAACAATTGAAAATTACAGGCAAATAAGTAAAACGTATGTAAATACGTTTGTTTTTGCTTTCCACAAGTTTACATTTATTTGATGTAAATTGTCTCCCAGTTACACGCACATTTTATAATTGATTATAAAGCTTATTTGACCTACTGTGTCATATGTATTGCCATGTACAAACCAGAATGAAATATTCTATAGCGTAACATTGGAGCAGAACTTCGATCCGTCCAGAGCTGGTGTGTTGGAATTCTGGCGAACCATCAAAGGACGTTACACGCACGTGCTGCAGAGTTCTTACACGCTCTGCCCGTGTGCTTTGGGCTCGGGTAGACTAAATGGAAAGCAGCACTGACGGCCTACGTCTTGTGTTCGCAGTGTAGCTTGGTATTTGTTTCACCAGTGGGTACGTGGTCTGAAATAACAGGGTTAAGTAAAATGATTGAATTGATCTCGAAGAGGCCATGTAGGTATATTCTTCAAGAAGCATGAAGTTCAGGAAATTTGCAGTACTCAGCTGAAGAATGGCAGACGAAAGGAAACTAAATATATTTTGAACTATTTCTTTCGGCCTTTTCTCGGTTTGTTGTGGATTTTTTAAATTTACAGGAAACCAACCACTGCCGTAGCTCAGACGAAGGAGCCTGCAAACTTGGAACCTGTTCACTTCGAATATCCTTAATTCGTATCCCTGTCCGGGCTTTTCACACTAACTCCAGGAAAATGTTTGGGTGGTGGCTCATTTCTAGTATCAGGGTTCAAATCCTAACCCTGGAGAAAGTAGGAAAGCAAATACAGTAGTTAGTTTAATGCATATTATACACCACCATATAGTTTTTATAATTATTGTTGACAATGTAACTGTGTAGGAAAGCAAATACAGTAGTTGGTTTAATGCATATTATACATCACCATGTCCGACTCGTTGGCTGAAAGGTCAGCGTACTAGCCTTCGATTCAGAGGGTCCCGGGTTCGATTCCCGGCCGGGTCGGGGATTTTAACCTTCATTGGTTAATTCCAATGGCCCGGGGGCTGGGTGTTTGTACTGTCCCCAACATCCCTGCAACTCACACACCACGCATAACACTATCCTCCACCACAATAACACGCAGTTACCTATACACGGCAGATGCCGCCCACCCTCATCGGAGGGTCTGCCTTACAAGGGCTGCACTCGGCTAGAAATAGCCACACGAAATTAAATTAATACATCACCATATAGTTTTTATAATTATTGTTGACATTGTAACTGTATATACTGTTATATGTATGGTGACCGAGCGAGTTGGCCTTGCGGTTAGGGTCGCGCAGCTGTGAGTTTGCATTCGGGAAATCGTGGGTTTGAGTCATACCATCAGCAGCACTGAAGATGGTTTTCCTTGCTTTCCCATTTTCACGCCAGGCAAATACTAGGGCTGTACCTTAATTAAGGCATGGTCGCTACCTTCCCAGTCCTAGCCTTTTCTTATCCTTCCGTTACCATAAACCTTTGATATGTTAGTGCAACTTTAAACAAGTAAATATAAGTTCTATATGTAAAGCTGTACGAACGATCCAAGAGCGTCCCATATTTCTGGATCAACTGATGATACAACTTTTACCTCTAACAGTTATAATGAACAACATACTCGTCTCCTAAGTCACTTCCCACATATCATCTCCATTCATCACTCACCGACTAAGTGTGGAAATCTAATCAGAAATTTTAAAACCCAATAACGCTATCCGAACAATCCTGAAATTCTTCTGTCCATTGACATAGTATTTTGAAGTCTAGAGTTCCCTAGCTTCATAGGCGGGAGGTGGTGGCTATCTTCCCCCTCATACTGGGCAAATTTTAGTATTACCAGTATTTAGCTTTCCGAGATTTAATGTTTTTTCTTTCAGTTTTAAATTCTTAACTCTGAAATGGCGTATGGCTTTTAGTGCCGAGAGTGTCCGAGGACATGTTCGGCTCGCCAGGTGCAGGTCTTTTGATTTGACACCCGTAGGTGACCTACGCGTCGTGATGAGGATGAAATGACGATGAAGATGACACATACACCCAGCCCCCGTACTAGCGAAATTAACTAATGATGGTTAAAATTCCCAACCATGCCGGGAATCGAACCGGGGACCCCTGTGACCAAAGGCCAGCACGCTAACCATTTAGCCATGGAGCCGGACATTCTTAACTCTATAGCATGAAAACAAACTACTTGTTAGAGATTGACTATATCTAATTAAACTGAACATTATACTCCAAACTTTTTCATCTAAACATACGATTCGTAAGGTAAAGTGCATTTGAAAATTTATTTTCGTACCGAAACGAGTGTATTTATCAATTTTACGACAAAAACTTCCTTAAACAATATCGGTTATGTGATCAAAAATAATGAGATATTCAAGACGTAATTGTAAATTATTTCGCCCTATTCTTGAAATGACTTCTTACCCCAATTGGGATCATAGTTCACAGTTTGAAACACTGTCATAGACCATACGATCTCAGGTACAAAACTAGAGAAAGGGAAGATCTGCCTTCTTAGTCGAACTATTAAATCCCCTCCTCGAGAGGGCCAAGAAATAGTTCCAATGGGAAATGTGAGATTTGAATCCCAGCGATAATAGTAGTTGTCTTAAGCGAGACATTACCCCGAGTCCCCCCTTTAACCCAGCCCAGGAAAGAAGAAACTGCAAAAATATCACCACATTCATCCCCAGAGCATCTAGCCCACACAAGGGAAAATAGTTAATGTTAAACACACCGCAAAAGACTTCACAATAGTACAGGTTACCAGACAGTTTCTACACACTCAATAGTTCACGGGACAGATAATAAAAAAGTGTCCGAAATGAATCAACATTTTAACTGCCTAAGATGGGTTTTGAGTAACAAAACCATAAGTTTATCGACACATTGCATGTCGCGTTCTTACAGAACAAAATATACTTAGACCTCATAATAGCCCTCTTTCATTTTTTTCTTAAGGAGTAAAATCTGGCCGTGAACCGTGTCTAACCGTGACCGATGTGATGATGAAGGCCTACCATGCTATTGACACAGAGCTGCTTACCAAATTACCGTAGGCTATCATCAGCATTTATTGCCCTATTTCGTGTCGTAATCCTCTTTCCGCCACACCTGCAAACATTTTTGTTTAAGATAAGGTGTTCAAAACACTTCTAGACCCAATGATGCAACGTAAGAGGTCAGTCAACTGGCAGGAAGCACGTGCAGGTTAACCTTAGTCCGTAGTCTGTCGCCTTGACCCAAATATAGTGCATACCTGTTGTTCTGCACGAGTTAACGCCAGTAAACAGAGTTATATAGTTTTGTGTTGACCGTTTCTCATGGGCACTGGGACTGTGCACAATGTATTTGTTAAACTACAAGTGTTTCTGATTATGAGCAAGGCTCCTCCGTCAGTTAAAGAGGAGAGTCTGGGGATGAACAGATATTCTTACCTAATGTACGGATTTTCAGGAAACGTATCTTATGCAATGAAAATAGTGTTCGTGAAACCTATATACTTTATATACTTCACGAAAAAAATGCTCTTTCCTGAAAATGTTAACTCTATATTTTCGTTACGTTCCTTTGCAATATTATTGCAAATCAGGAATTTAGCAGATCAATCAATCAATCAATCAATCAATCAATCAATCAATCAATCAATCAATCAATCAATCAATCAATCAATCAATCAATCAATCAATCAATCAATCAATCAATCAATCAATCAATCAATCAATCAATCAATCACCACTCATCTGCACTTAGGGCTGTCGTCCAGGTGGCAGATTCCCCATTAATTGTTTACATAGTCCTTTCTTATATGAATTTAAAGAATGTGGAAATTTATTGAACATCTCCTTTAATAAATTATTCCGATCCTTAATATATCTATAAACGAATATTTGCCATAGTTTGTCCTGTTTAATTCCAGCTTCATATTATGACCTTTCCTCCTTTTAAAAAATCCATTCCAGCTTATTCGTCTACTGAAAATGAAATAGCGTATGGCTTTTAGTGCCGGGAATGCCCAAGTACAAATTCGGCTTGCCAGATGCAGGTCTTTGAATTCGACGCCCGTAGGTGATCTGCGCGTTGTGATGAGGATGAAATGATGTCGAAGACGACACATACATCCAGCCCCCGTGCCAGCGGAATTAACCAATTATGGTTGAAATTCACGACCCTGTCGCGAATCGAACCCGGGACACCTGTGACCAAAGGCCAGCACCCTAACCAATTAGCCATGGAACTGAACATTCGTCTACTGAAGGAATTCTATGCCACCTCTCCACTCACAACTCGGAATATATACTACTTAGGGCCGGTTCTACCACCTACTGGTAAAGTAGTGCGTAATTTGCCCTCCACGTAAAAGGATGTTTCCGTTCGACCACCCCCAGGTAGCGCTATCGGCAGCATAAATCGTAGTTACCCGGCGCGTAATTTATCGGCCACTTCGAGAGCCCGATAAGACTTTACCTGCCGGGCA
The DNA here is from genome assembly GCF_040414725.1 of Anabrus simplex. NCBI lineage: Eukaryota > Metazoa > Arthropoda > Insecta > Orthoptera > Tettigoniidae > Anabrus > Anabrus simplex. The sequence goes on along the minus strand of NC_090266.1, from coordinate 424,884,742 downwards.
AGTTTTGAGAGTTGAACATTATTAGGTGTATTTCTGGTGACATACAACTTAAATTAGCTTTTATACTGAAAAAGGATGATACTGGAACACTGGCCGATATTGTATTGCAGGATCTTGAACATTAATGCTTCCGTTGTGTTGCAACGGCCACACCAGACTCTTGCATCGGTAGCTTAGTAGGGAACACATTTTATAAGTCAAGCTTTCGTAAAGAAACTTTAAAAGGATATAAAATCAAAATCTATTTGGAAATAATTTCAAATGGGCTTTAATTTTCTACTTTTTCAGTTTTCAGACACGAGGTATAACTTAGTGTATGTATCCTAACTGTTCAGGTGTTCTCGTAGCGTAATGCCAAACACGCTTCCTTTGTAATGCGAGGTATGCAGGTTCGAGTCTTTACTATGACGAATCTTTTTTATTTCCATTGTTTGCGTTATGTTAATCTGTATGCCTCTTTTCATACGTTCTTTTGTTAATAATATATTTCATTGAAATATTTAATCACAATATTATGTCTACTAGGAAATTGCTCTATATGTATGCTACGGTACTTATAGAAAGTGGTGTTATGATGAATAGCACATGGGACTGTCGCCCAGGCAGCAGATTCCCTATTAGTTGTTTACATAGTCTTCTTGTAAATCTTGTAAATTATTTCGAAGGAATTGGAAACTATTCCATTCCCGAATTCCTCGTCCTATGAATGGATATTCATCCCGATTAGTTCTTTACATTTACAGTACCTTCCAACTTTATCTTCATAAAGTTAAATATTAGAATGAAATGCTTTATCAATAAATGGAAGCATGTGGAATTAAACGAGGTCACAGAACTAGTTGCAAATAGACCATCGTGGAGATACTTAATCAATTCACAGAAGCCTGCGGATAGAATGCTCAAAGGCAATCAGTCCGTAAAGAAGATGTGTGTGTGTATATAGGCCTACGCAGGGCCTATATGGAAGCGTGTAAAAGAGAGTTAAGAACAACGGCAGGGAACGAAAATACATTTTAAAATGTAAATTAGAAATACGATGAAAACCTGCGTACCTTGTATTACGGAGCGAGCGACTTGATCAGTCTACTACGAGAATACTTTTCAAAAACGCTGCCTTACATGACAGGTTATAACGGGCGTAAGAAAATGTAATCTCGAGGATTTTAATCCCAATTAGGTATTGATATTGAAGATCATAGATTAAAATCACGAAAGCTTGACATAAATCGTTGTCCTTAACTCTTAAGACTCCCCGTATTAGGCTTTTTGGTGATAATCAGCAAACGCAAGCACAGGGAAATAAGACAATCGAAATGAGTTTCATGTATCTGACGATAGATAGCACCACACTCGAAAGCGAGAAGTCGCTGAAAATCAGTCTAGCCAACTTCGTATATCGGTGTCTAGCTCCGGGTAGCTACCTAGCGCTTGCACGGAGGTGGTTGGACGCAAGCCCAAGTACCAGCCGATTTACACCTCCAGGTAGTTTACCTCCCGGGCAGCTGCCAGCCACTTTACCAGCAGATGGTAGAACCGGCCCTTAATCGAGCTGCTCGCCTCCCTAATCCCAAGTTTTCGCAGCCCAAAGTTTGCAATATTTTCGGAAACCACCTAGCACAAACCATACCGCTTTCTTTTGGATCTTTTCCATCTCTCGAATCAAGTAATGATGGTGAAGGCTCCGTACACTGGAACTACCATCATCATCATCATCCTACCACCACTACTACTAGGAATAGTTATTACAACCCCTAAGTACCCTCATAATCATATGAAGGAATCTCTAACCTTTACTTACAATTCCGTTAATCTGATTACACCAATGAAGATCTATCCTCTTATACTGTCCAAAAGAACTACCGGAACATGTTTTTGAACATCTAGTGCGTTGCAGTACTTTTCACACAATTGGTACCAGTGGGCTTATTGCATATACTGAGACCTTATGTGTTCAAAGCAGGAAATATCTTAGTCATACTGTCTCTGTAGCCTTAGCCCTGCAGCGCAGTGCCAGGAGACCCCTCAAAATAAAGTGAATACACGTGTTTCGGTGTGCCGTAGCGTGGTAAACAGGATGAAGTTGCCATTTGCTGAGTTCGTATATCTTTAAGCACGTAGAGTGAGACTTTTTAACGACGTACTTTGATCCAGAAGTGTGAACTTTTCTTCGCGTTGCCAAGGACTTCAATGTCCCTCCGTCTGTCGTTTATCGGTTATACAATCGACACAAGAAGACAGGTAAGATCGCCAGACAGACTGGACACGGTCGTCGTCGCATCAGAACCTAAAAAGACGACCGATATCTGGCCATTTCTGCGTTGCGTCATCGTACCACCAGTGCCAGAGAACTGCAACAAGACCTCAGAAAGGTAACAGGAGTCACCATATAGATTAAACTGTAAGGAACAGGGTTACGGAAAGGAAGTTACGACCCAGACAACTGTTCGAGTGCCCCGCTTAAACGCACAACACCAAGCAGCTCGCCTTTTGTTCGCCTGTAACCACGTCAATTCGCAACTTCATTGGAAACTGTGTTGTTCACAGACGAGTCACGATTTCCCTTGATTCAAAGTGTTGACTGCGTGTGTCTATGGAGAGACCTGTGAGCGTTACTTGCCAATTGTTGTACAGCGAGTGGACAGATTCCAGTAGGGTTCTTTGATAGTGTGGGCTGACATTAGCGTCTTCAACCGCATGGCTGCCTTACCGCCAGGGAGTACATCAGCCAGATCTTGTTAGTCTATGAGGTGGGTGCTTCATACGGTGTTGGCACAGAATTCCTTCTTACGCACGACAATGCCAGGGCCCATGTAGCGGCCGACACAAGGGACGTCTTGAGAAGACTTCACATTAAAGTGGTGGAATAGCCAGTGGTGAGTCCCGACTTGAATCCCATTGAGAACGTATAGGACATGCTTGGCAGCCGTCTTCGTGGTCGTCCCGTTGCACTGCAGACTCTCATTGAAGAATGGGAGTGAATACCGCAGACTTGTACGGAGTGTGCCACTTAGGTGTTAGGCTGTGATAAATACTTACAGAGGGCATAAAGTTCTCAAACTCGGGAGAAAACCAAATTGGATGACAAAATGAGTGGCTATTCCCGCGTAGATTTTGACACTATTCGTACATTTAAGTTTGTTTTGCGAAAATGAATGATAATCAGATGATATTACTATTATAAAACTTACATGTTACAGTATATTATAATAATTTTGTGTGGCTATATCTGGCCTGGTGCAGCCGTTGTAAGGCAGACCCTCCGACAATTGTGGGTGGCATCCACCATGTATATGATACTGCGTGTTATTGTAGCAGAGAATAGTATTGTATGTCATGTGCGAGTTGCAGGGATGTTGGGGATAGTATAAACACCAGTACCTGGAACAATGTAATTAATCATTTGACATTAAATTCTCCGACCCGTCCGGGAATGGAACCCATGGCCCTCTGAACCGAAGAGCACTATGCTGACCATTCAGCCAAGGAGCCGGACAATCAGAAGATGATTTGTTATGTGCATTTTCTGTAATGAATCCAGGTATACCTGATAGCATTACTAATTGTCAATTTTTATTCCATGCAGTGTGGCACACGTGCAAAAACGTGTTCTGATAATTCTTCTGGACAGTGCACATGGTATCTCTTCGTGAAACTTACAACCTGACTTTTCAGCCCGTTTACCATCATACCATTGTCTGCTCTACATCTGTTAACATTGTCCAGATTTTTTGCTATTGCTCACAATCCTATAACTTCTTAATTACTCGATACAGTATAACAATACTATTATCTAGCAAAAACCTTATCTGATGTTCCGATTCTTTGTTGATGTCATATATAATAAAACATAAAGATTCAATGATACTGCCTTTAGGTACTCCCTCTTAATTATTACGGGATCAGATAATACTTAATTTAGTATAATTATTCTCTGAGTTAAATTTTCTAAAATGTAGCTACCCTAACAAATGCCTTGAATATGTCAATAGCGATACAGTCCATGCATCTTTAAGAAAAGGCTACGAAAGCAACAGATAGGGAAGCTGCCACCTGGGTGACTGCCCTAAATGCAGATCAGTATTGATTGAAAAATTGAAATCTAAAATATCTGCTATATGTTGTTGGAATCTACAAATTGAACCACATTTTAATAACAGTTCCTAAACCCAAACTGTCTCCTATCGAATCAGTTATTAATTTCGCAAGCGTACCTAATATAATGAGAAAAAAATGCTTTCTCAGAGCTTATATGCAAAACATGTCAAGCTGACTAGTCCTTCATTTTCTGCTTTGTATTTATCATTGTTTCCTTTGTACACTGGGGCTACTATAGCAACTCCCCATTCATTTGGTATAGCTTCTTCATGGAAACAGTAATCAAGTAAGTACGTACTTCAGGTATGGTGCTATATCCCAACCCACTGCCTAGAGTATCCCATAAATCTTATCAATTTTAGCTGCTTTTCTGTTCTCAACTTTTGTATCTTTTTGTAAGTATATTGGCGTAGGTAAATTTCAGTATTTCGCTAGTATTGGTCACCTCCTCTGCCTGGACATTTTACTTTCTTTTCATACTGCCGACTAAACACTCCTACCTTCCGTAAATCCTCACAAATTATACTCTCTCGATGTTCATGAATGATTCCTGGAATGTCCTTCGGGGAACCTGTTTCTGTTTGAAAATACATATACCTACTGTATGTACCGCCTGCCTTTGCTGGCAAGACGTAGTGTTTACAGTGCACTATGTCTTCTGGTATGGGCTAGAGCAATATTGTTACATTCATTTATCTGTCTCAGCTTTATCCTTGGCTTTGACAAAATGAAAGTGACTGAGGTATGAGTGATGCTAGTAATGCCATTCCTTATGCAGCCAGTCCCTGCTATGAGTGGTGTGAAAATGTAGCTCATAGGGTCAGTTGGTGCATGCATTTCAGTGGGTTTGGCAGACTGATATGTAATAGCCACTTCTGGCTCGGTGAGGAAAGCAACTCCTCATTTCCCTAGTACGCCTCTTCAGTGATGCCTAGGCCATCTATGACAGCTGATGGTGGAGCTGTTGAGGATCCAACCAGCCTTCGGGCTGAGGGCTAAACAAACAAACAAACAAACAAACAAACAAACAAACAAACAAACAAACAAACAAACAAACAAACAAACAAACAAACAAACAAACAAACAAACAAACAAACAAACAAACAAACAAACAAACAAACAAACAAACAAACAAACAACATCAAACATTTGTACCGTTTTATTTTTCACCAAAATTCATATGACTGCCAAACGTGCTTGCCATCACGTTATCCTTAGATGACTTCTTCGCTAAATTCAATTTCCTAGAAAGGTCCATCAATTTTGCTTTACTTCCACAAGAATTCCTAACTCCGTTTCTTATTAACCTGCACCTACTTCTTAATCTCTTTATTTCTCTATCGTAATATAGTAGGATTTTACCATTCCTCACCTGCACTTACTTCTTAATATACCGTACTTATTTTCCTGCTATATTATAATTGGCCCTTAAAATTTCTTACCACTTTTAAAGATACATACCTGTTTCCGCACCCCTCAATAATTGCTTTAAACTCATCCCATAGGCTCTTTACATTTTTATTTACCATTTTCCACCAATCATAATTACCTTTTTTAAACTCCCTCGTGCATTTCTTGTTAACCGTATCGTACTGACTAATTTTCCCACTTTTTTACAACCTTCCTTCCTATCGCATTTACCTTTAACTGCGGCAAAAAACCTTCGTTTAGTGTGATTAGCTGCCACCCCCGGAGGCCCGGGTTCGATTCCCGGCTCTGCCACGAAATTTGAAGAGTGGTGCGAGGGCAGGGATAGGATCCACTCAGCCTCGGGAGGTCTACTGAGTAGATGGGGGGGGGGTTCGAATCCCTCCTCAGCCATCCTCGAAGTGGTTTTCCGTGGTTTCCCACTTATCTTCCAGGCAAATGCCGGGACGGTACCTAACTTAAGGCGACGGCCGCTTCCTTCCCCCTTCCTTGTCTATCCTTCCAATCTTCCCATTCCCCGACAAGGCCCCTGTTCAGCATAGCAGGTGAGGCCGTCTGGGCGAGATACCGGTCATTCTCCCCAGTTGTATCCCCCGACCCAAAGTCTCACCCTCCAGGACACTGCCCTTGAGGCGGTAGAGGTGGGATCCCTCGATGAGTCCGAGGGAAAACCAACCCTGGAGGGTAAACATATTAAGTAGAAGAAGAAGAAGAAGAAGAAGAAGAAGAAGAAGAAGAAGAAGAAGAAGAAGAAAAGCCTTCATGTTCGCTTATACCACATGTCAGATATAAAAAGAAGCCCTGCAAGTGACACCTGTGACGAATTCTGATGTTGAAGATGGCACACGTACCCTGCCCTCCTGCCAGTATCAGAAATCGAGCCCCGCCCCCAAGAGGACGGCAGCTAATAGCACTAATCGTTACACTGTCCGGCTCCATGGCTAAATGGTTAATGTGCTGGCCGCTGGCCTTTGGTCACAGGGGTCTCGGGTTCGATTCCCGGCAGGGTGGGGAATTTTAACCATCATCGGTTAAATTCTCTGGCACGGGGGCTGGGTGAATGTGTCGTCTTCATCATCATTTCATCCCCAGCACGACGCGCAGTGGCCTATGGGCGTCAAATCAAAAGACCTGCACTTGGCGAGCCGAACATGTCCGCGGACACTCCCGGCACTAAAAGCTATACGCCATTTAATTTCCATTTCATTTCATCGTTACACTATGGAGGTGGACTTTATTGATGGTGATAAAAGGGATCAGGAAATTAAACTGAGGATGGGAACCAGCCCTCTAACTCACCGTTTTCATCCTGAGTCAGCTGGGGGAAAGGAAGTTACTAGTAACGCAGTTTGGATCAGGAGGGAATTTCCGCGATCGTTCCGCTTCGTCTCAGGTCAGCTAGAAAAAAAAAAAAAAAAAAAAAATACCTCATATCTTAGAAGACAGCAATGCTTGGATTTCATGGAATAACCGCAGCATTGACGTACTGAGAACTCTTCAGAGGAACATAACTCGAACCGAAGGCTGTGATCGATTTGCCGGACTGCTATATTCTCCCTTCTTTCCGAAAGTTCGTTGGCCCGCTCTTCGATCCTTTCGCCGCTGTCAAACAGATCTAAGTCGAGTTCGCAACACAGCAATGCGTAAAGCACTGTAATGCTGTACAAGTAGAACAATGTGTTATGTTGCAGCAGTGATTTCATCACTTCAAACACTAGTTGTTGTAAGCTTGCTATTTGCTTTACGTCGCACCGACATAGGTCTTTTGTCGACGATGAGATGGGAAAAGGCTAGGAGTGGGAAGGAAGCGGCCGTGGCCTTAATTAAAGTACAGCCCCAGCATTTGCTTGGTGTGAAAATGGGAAACCACGGAAAACCATCTTCAGGGCTGCCGACAGTGGGATTCGAACCCACTATCTTCCGAATACTGGCCGCACTTAAGCGACAGCAGCTATCGAGCCAGTATCCAGTATTCGGGAGATAGTGGGTTCGAACCCCACTGTCGGCAGCCCTGGAGATGGTTTTCCGTGCATTTGTTTGTATGTGTTAGCCGAGTGTGCTAAAACACGCTTCATAATAGGACTCGGAAGTCAGAGGTGAAGGCGACTACCTTAAGTGTGGTCTCCAACTCAATTCAAGAAATGCAGATATGGTACATTATTACAGTTCATTCTGAACCAACTCTAGCTTCAAATAATCGTACGTTTCCGAGACACCAAAATAGCATAGAATCAGAATGCCAGGTTATTACATTCACTTAACAGGCACCAGATTAACGTAGGATACCGGACAGTTTTAACGCACGCAAATACACTAGGTTGATAAGCAAAGGTCTCAAGAGTTAACTATTTATATCACCACGCCTGCTGTTAATCTGTATATATAAAATAAGAGTTTTGTCTGTACATTGCTCAGGATTTGAAAAAAAAAAATATATATATTTCTGTATCGCTCATGACCACTGTAACAAGGAAATGCACTTTTTTACTTTTCCGTAATTTCTGTCTGTCTGTCTGTCTGTCTGTCTGTCTGTCTGTCTGTCTGTCTGTCTGTCTGTCTGTCTGTCTGTCTGTCCGTCTGTATGTACACGCATCACGAGAAAACGGCTGAACGTAATTTAATGAAAATCGGTATGTAAAGTCGGGATATGAATAATAATAATAATAATAATAATAATAATAATAATAATAATAATAATAATAATAATAATAATAATAATAATAATGTTATTTGCTTTACGTCCCACTAACTGCTTTTACGGTCTTCGGAGACGCCGAGGTGCCGGAACTTAGTCCCGCAGGTGTTCTTTTACGTAAATCTACTGACACGAGGCTGACGTATTTGAGCACCTTCAAATACCACCGGACTGAGCCAGGATCGAACCTGCCAAGTCGGGATATGAACCACTACAATCTAGGCTATAAGTCATTTTATTAACGCTGAGTGAAATGGTAGTTTAGGGGAAGGCCTAAAATTTAATTCTAAAATATTTATATTAGTGGTCCTATCGATAAACAATACATAACTAAAGTTATATAGAATTAAATTTCCTATCATTTATGCCTTATACATTTTTACCATACCGGCTATGATAACACAGATATTCATGAATTTGTATTTTCGTTGCCAAGTCCATATCAACACCGAGCCACGAGAAAATGGGTTAACAGAATTTAATGAAAAGCGGTATAGGCCTATAGAGTCGGGGAATAAGAAACTACAGTTTCGGCTATAAACAATTTTATTCACCCTGGATGAAATTGTAGTTTAAGGGAAGGCGCCTAAAATATAATTTTTAAATACCTATGTTATGGGTCCTATCGAAAATTACTACATAACGAAAGGTATAGAGAATTCAGTTTCTGATCATTTGTGTTTTATTCAGTTTTACCGCAGCAACTATGATAAGAGTGGTATTTCAGAGTCGAAAGAAAACTAAATATGAAGGCCTACAATATCGACAGCGATAACATTGAGCAACAATAACATTACATTGACCATTGTTTGTTGTGATGTTATTTGTCTCTTATACTTCCACTCAACTCCGATAGATGGGATTACTGCTGTGAACCAAGTATAACAGCCTGACTGAATATTGGCGGGAAATGGATGGGAAGTTTGAAACATTTCTTCTTTAGAGTGCCATTCCTCTGGTTCATACATTTTCTGATACTGCTGGTACGTAACATACTGGTTCAGCGTAGTATTCCAGCTATATGATCCCTACTCTGACGCGCTGTTTTGAATGAGCAGTGTGCCCACTTAAGGCAGATCACTTAGCAGTAGTAGTAGTAGTATGACCTGATCTAGAATGGCACTTAGGCCTATTCCAAATTATAGCGCCACAATTCACTAAATAACTAAAAATTCAACCCGGAAAAGAGCCTTTTTCTTAAGAAAACATTCTTCCTCTTCACTTTCATTAAATTCTGCATTCATTTTATTCCAAATTAGCAGTGAAGAGGTGACTTCTGCTCAGGCTTGGAGGAAAAATTTGCCTCCAAGTCAGATGGATTTTTCCGCCGCCAGTGTATTGAATTGAGTTTTTCCGATTCATCGGGTACTCCTAGGAAACAGATCAGTAAAAAGACAGAGTTTTTGCCCTGAAACTCTCCACTATTCGACTCCCCCCGCCGAAAAAAGACGAAGAGTGTTCACGAATCACGGCTGTCTGCGGCTTGGTCATTCCAGCTCTGGAACTTTGGACTGTTAGATCGGCAGCGTAGTACTGTTCGTTAAAAGTGAGAAAATATGTGGTTTTTCATTTGATCGAGTATTTCATGTGAAATCATTGCTTTTACTCGCGCCATTCCTACTGACGACATTGTAATGACCTATGTTCATTTCACTTGGGAAAACCACTAAGACAGTCTTTCTGAGGATGTAAAAAGGCAGGTGGAATGTGAGTGTCTGACATTATACTGAAAACTCCCCAACCTGATTGTGAGTGATGGAACTACCTTTACAATGAGAACGCCCTATTCCAGTTTTCATATGAGAAAAGACGTTTGGTGAATTCCCCGTCGCGTTTCTAGGGTAACGTTAAGAGCCATGCAACTTAATACAATCTTGCTCACAACGTGTACACTATCTAACCTAGAATTCTGTATACAATGTAGTATTCCGTAGCGAAGCACGGGTACATCAGCTAGTAAGTAGTATAAAATCAGGTTTTGAAAACAAAGAGAGTGATGCCTACGAAAGTCACGGCACCTCAACCTGGGCTAACCGGCAGACGGTCAAACTTTTCAGTGGGAGGGAGCGGGAGAGTTCCCCGGCACGTCACCGTTAGTTTGTCCAGGGCTACTATATTCGTCAGTTAGGTTACACCACTACTCCACCAAAACAAAGAAGTACATCTACCATGGCTGAATTAGCCTATTGAGAACATTGTTCTGTCAAAACGACTACCCAACTAGATGGCCTGCAGATATTGGAGTTATGTGGTCAGCGTGAGGACATAATCAACCGAAATGCTTGGCTTCCATAAACGGCTTCACTGACTCTCACATCAGACAACTCCTCAGTTCATCTCACGAGGTTCAGTGAACCCCGTTACGTTTAGGTATTTGCATATTTCTTTGGGTGTTTATATATGTTTATATATTCCTTTGTACAATAATGATGACTACATGTCCCCGGACAAATGTCATAGCAAAAAAAGATACAAAGCCACTCCACACTCAGTCTAGGATTAAAATCGTTGGGCGAGTTGAGAATCGAACTCGGTATCTTCGGAAAAGAGACAGACACGCTATCATTACACTACAAGGCTGATTTCTTACTACAGTAAACAATTCTTAAATTCGTTGAAGATCGGATGATGGAACTCAGGTTATCTCAAACAGCCGTTCGTGGCTCTACTACAAGACCAGGAGGACGCTCCATTAAAAGCAATGAAGACAGATAGCCTGGAACTACATTTCGTTAATATTCTCTGCACGAGTGAGAAAGGTAGGCAATAACCTGGTTGTAGAGGATAATATTCTACCTAACATTTGCCATGTACGTCACTGAAAGGTTTCTTATCTGAAACATGGCATTCTAGTCATTAAAATAATAGTTCCACCAGGTCTACACATTGTACTTACCGATTGTAAACGGGTCTCGAACCTTGGTGAGGTGAACAAGGTTTATGCATTCCGAAAGGCTTGCCCCACAGCGAAACCACCAATGCTTCTTTAGATGTAAACCAGTTTGCAGGCACGGTACAGTGACGCCTTCGATGGAGGCTAAATATCATGTCCCTCTATCTCAGCTCACTCAAGAACATCTGGGAGATCAGTTCTCGAAAATATCTAGCACTTTAGCGATATAATAATCCGGTTAAACATCCAACTAACAATAACCAATAAAATAAATAATTCCGAATCCAGACCGAAAGTGCGGTGGACAACTGTTCTGCTCGTTTTATCAACAGAAAAGTACTGTCTACGTTTCTAACGTTTTAACATTGTTGAAGTGTATGCATTCATGCCCATTTATGAATCCTCACCATGTGCATGAACTTGAATTTTAATATTTTTAGAAATAGTTCATGTATGTGACATCCTTAAAACTTTTCGGAGATAAAATGGTAGACGTCTGAGATTCTTCTTGCAACTAGGACTGGTTTGGTAAAAAAAAAAAAAAATCGTCTGATGAAAGATATCAGAACGACACTTGTCATATAGGTTCAGTTCTAAAGCATTCAGCTCCATGACCCAGACAAGATTACACTTGGACTTGGTGTCTCCCAAGTTCGTTAAATTCATAATATCAAGATGGCGGCTATGTGTACCACAAAAACCGACGAATCAATAGCCAAAGTGACGATGTCTACAACAGTTAATAAAGACAGTAGCTTTGTATAAAACTACAACTGCACCATGACTGAAGGACAGCCAGCGACGACTTGCCAGCAATGATAGTGGGGCAGGTAGTGTGGAGCCTACATCCAGTGCCACATTCGCTTGTTCATGCACCATCAGATTGGTATAGCCTACGTAGCGTTAACAATCTCCTGAGGTGAAAAAAGGTATATATTTAAAGTAAACAATAATAGTACAGTTTGGAATGAATCAAGGAAGTGAAGTGAAAATCCACAGCCTGTTTCCAGTCATTCGACCAGGTCAGGAATGGAATGAATGAAGCCTCATCTAATGGCGAGGATAGGAATTGTGCCAGCTGCCGAAGCCTGTCGCACTCCTCTGGGGCGATGATTAATGAATGACAGATGAAATGAAATGATATTGGAGAGTGTTACTGGAACGAAATATGACAGGGAAAACCGAAGTACCCGGAGAAAAACCTGTCCCGCCTCCGCTTTGTTCAGTACAAATCTCACATGGAGTGACCGGGATTTGAACCATGGAACCCAGCGGTGAGAGGCCGGCGCGCTGCCGCCTGAGCCACGGAGGCTTCGAGATGTTCAATAAATTTCGAAATTCTTCGCAATTATTTAAGAAAAGACTAGGTAAACAACAGATAGGGACTCTGCCCACTGCGCTACTGCCCTAAATGCAGATCAGTGGTGATTGATTTGAGTGATGTTAGTGTTCATTGTTTTTTACGAATATTTGATTTATAGTTTATGTTGTAATAACGAGTATCACTTTTTATTTTTCATTTTTACGTTTGGGTATCAAATATTGAACTGTAATTAACAAAAAACAGTTTCCAGTCTAAAATAACAGGGAAGAGGAAGTATGTATGTATGTTCATACTTTGGATAGTAGGTTACATGTTTGCGAACTCTGAATGGAACGTGGTTGATGGTAATATTTAGACACTATAATTTTCATCTCTACTTCAAAGCTTGCCAATTGCCACGAAATTTGGCATTGGGAAATTCATGTAGATTGTAAACAAGGAGTTGAATCTTCTTATCGATTGCATCTTTATGGGACTGAAAGTGACAGTCGATAATAACTGATTAATCATTGCAGGGTTTATTACGAAACCGGGATCGAAGTGGAAATCTGTATAATTTATAGAAATTTTGTGACTGAAACTTATCTACTTCAGATTTGTGATGATGATGATGATGATGATGCTTGTCGTTTTAAGGGGCCTAACATCGCAGGTCATCGGCCCATACTTCAGATTAAATTGCTTCATGAGTAATAGTTAAATGCAGGGCACGACGTATAGCGGGCACTCGATTCCGGTTCATTGTTGTATAATGGACTAGAAATTACTACATCAGTAGACTTTGATTGTGTTACCGTGAAAATTAAGGCACTATATTTTATGTTTGCAATTTTTATCGTATTTTAATGCTTCCCGTTTTCACAAGTTTGTTGAGTCCCTCGGTCGGTTTCTGAATTAGCGTAGGATTAGCGGCTGAATACTCTTCGTTCAGTCTTTCGATATTCCTATAGAAACTCTCTCCCCGCTAAGAGTTAGGCATACTTAGATTTGAGCCCAGGACATTTGTGTCGGCGTGCGATTGGCTAATATTCTGCGCCACTAAATGTTAGATTGTCTCACTGAATGTGTAGTTATATTTCCTTAATGTTCTCTTGAATTAGCACGTTCAGCCTTCAGCAAGTTAAGCCGACAACTTGTTGCAATGGATACTGCACAAATGAGTCTTGAAATATTATCGTACCTGTTATAAAGCCAGTAAATGCCTTCAAACCCCGTACTTATTCTCCTAAATAATTCTGCCCATTCTCTGAGAATGAGGCATCATTGATCATGATGGTGATCGAGTAGAGGTACATAGAGCCTCTCTCCTCAGATTTAATCATTCTCTTCCTCGTAAGAATAGTTCGCAAAGAAATCACAATTGGTGGACAGCTTTGAGATAGGCATGGCTAAAATATAGGTTACTGTACCAATGAGTTCCCAGAGGGCTTCCCAAGCACGTCGAAGGGCCTTCAAGTTCTTAACCTGTTTTCTTTGTCCCCCCTCCCCCTCCTCAACAACAATTCGCTCATACAACTCGTGGGGTTCCCCTGAGAATGTGAATGTCACTAGTCATGTGTTATTTATTACTTAGAGTTAAATGAAAGTACTTGTGATTTTACAGCAGTGGTTCTGCAGCCTGAGGTTTGACAAGTTCTTTCCTGATGGAAGAAGATATTTGACACTTTAATTTGTACAATTTGAGCATGAGTCTCCGTACAATACTGTACATATCAAAGTACATTACCTAATTATTATTTTGTATCTTTATACCATTAAATATCTTGAATATTTAGCTCTAGTTAAGCGTTTTACGGAATTTTGCACGGCGATTAAGCATACAAAAACGCGCGGCTGTGAGCTTGCGTCCGGGAGATAGTGGGTTCGAATCCCACTGTCGGCAGCCCTGAAGATAGTTTTCCGTAGTTTCCCGCTTTCTCACCAGGAAATGCTGGGGCTGTACCTTAATTAAAGCCACGGTCGTTTCCTTTCCACTCCTAGCCCTTTCCCATCCCATCGTCGCCATATGACCTATCTGTGTCGGTGCGACGTGAAGCAAATTTGAAAGAAAATTAATTCTCAACAGTCAATGTATGGGCGGAGCGTTATCTATCTTTAAGATTAATACGTTTTATGAAAACAAAGCAAAACCATCTCCATACAGACCATGAAGGCCTTTGGAGGAGTGGAAGGTAAAGGCTTCCGCTGTTCGTAACCTCGCCACTAAGAGGGATAGAGTGGTTAGCTCTATGCCCGAACTCCTTCGTCACCAGAAATTAACCTGGTACTCATTTTGGTGCAGCCTCAGTGAATCTCTGCGCTTGTCCAGAAGTGGAAATATAAGTTTTCGACTTGCTGTCGATGAATCGAACCCATGTCTTTCCTGGTGAAACGAGCACTGCTTTACTACCTCGGCTAGGTAGCCCGTTAATACATTTTATATCAGTTTCGAATTTTAATGATATACTTTACACGATTACATAAATGCTGCAAGTGCGGAATTTATAGATATTCTTTTCTTATTCATTTTCCATCCGGCTCCTTGGCTAAATGGTCAGCGTAATATCCTTCGGTTCAGGTGGCCTCCGTTTCGATTCCCAGCAGGGATTTTAACCGATTCCTTTTAGTCGATTCCTTTTGTTCGTGGGCTTGGCATTTTTCTTTCTTTCTTTCTTTCTTTCTTTCTTTCTTTCTTTCTTTCTTTCTTTCTTAATCTGTTTACCCTCCAGGTTCGTTTCTTCCCTCGGACTTAGCGAGGGATCCCCCTCTACCGCCTCAAGGGCAGTGTCCTAAAGCGCCAGAATTTTGGTCGTGGGATACTACTGGGGAGGACGACCAGTACCTCTCCCATGCCGTCTCACCTGCTATTCTGAATAGGGGCCTTGTGGAGGGATGGGAAGATTGGAAGGGACAGGCACGGAAGAGGGAAGGAAGCGGCCGTGGCCTTAAGTTAGGTACCATCCCGGCGTTTGCCTGGAGGAGAAGTGGGAATCGAACCCACCTCTATTCAGTTGACCTCACGAGGCTGAGTGTACCCCATTCCAGCTCTCGTACCACTTTTCAAATTTCGTGGCAGAGCCGTGAATCAAACCTGGGCCTCCGGGGGTGGCAGCTAATCACGCTAACCACTACACCACAGAGGCGGACTTTGGTATTTATAATCGTCTTAATACACATCTTCATTTACATGCAACACATCGTACTGCAAACCACCATAGAATCATCCAACAGAGAACACATCCCTCTGCGTAGGGCAGGTGTCAGAAAAGGCATCCGGCAATAAAACTGGGCGATGTCAATACAAAGTGCCGAGCTCAAGTAACTGGGAAAAGGTCAGGAAGAAGACTTTTCTTGTTCACTTTCATATTCTGTATACAGTGCATGTCTCAAAGCAGATGGTTACCTCGATGTAGGCCTAATTTCATTAAATGGGTTTGGTAGAAGTGATTTTTTCCTCGTATTTCTTGGTTTTGTCTTGTACTGCACACAGCCCAGTCTCTTGTAAACTACTGAGAGTGCGGGTTGATGAATGCAGCTTTCTGTTCAGTGCCTCCTCGTCCTGACAGGAAAAATCTATTCTAATGATGATATATTACCCAAGAACTGCTAAAAGCTTAAATGTTGTTGTAAACGTGCCTTACTTGTAGAATAAACAAACGTCAGAAGAGTGCCGACAAACGATCACAGCACGACCCGACATCACTGAAGAGCTGTAGGAAACGTGGTATGATGTTGATTCCCGACAATTTCCTTTCGAGACCAGAATGAGATATTATATGTCAGTTTGCCAGGCCCAGTAAAACATAAACATCAAGTGACCCCACAAGTCACACCTTCACACCACTCCTCACAAGGATTGGCTGTATACCGAATAGTGCTACCAGCAACGCTCACACCATAATAGCTTACATCCGGGAGATAGCGTGTTCGAATCCCACTGTCGGCAGCCCTGAAGATGGTTTTCCGTGGTTTCCCATGTTCACACCAGGCAAATGCTGGGGCTGTACCTTAATTAAGGCCACGGCCGCTTCCTTCCAACTCCTAGGCCTTTCCTATCCCATCGTCGCCATAAAACCTATCTGTGTCGGTGCGACGTAAACCCAATAGCAAAAAAAGCATACCCTAATCACTTTATATTTTTAAAGCTAAAAAATCAGACTGTGACAAATTGATGAAAGTAAGGAACTTATTCTACCCACACTAGAAGATTGAGTGTATTGTGAACACTAAGTATACCTCATTAGACATGAATGTGTGCAGGCATATACAGTATGAAAAAGAAAAAAACTGCCGGGTGAGTTGGCCGTGCGGTTAGGGGTGCGCAGCTGTGAGCTTGCATCTGAGGGATAGTGGGTTCGAACCCCACTACCGGTAGCCCTGAACATGGTTTTCCGTGGTTTCCCATTTTTACACCAGAAAATGCTGAGGCTGTACCTTCATTAAGGCCACGGTTACTTCCTTTTCACTCCTAGGCCTTTCCTATCCCATCGTCACCATAAGTCTTATCTGTGTCGGTGCGACGTAAAGCAAATTGTATAAAAGAATAAAAAAGGGAACAAACTCAACTCGTCCAACTGAGCAGCGCAGCAGCTTAGGCGCTCGCCTACTTTGTCCCAGGTTGGGGAATCGATTCCCCTTAAAATCGACTGGAATTTAAGTGCACTTAATTGATAAGGACAGTAGATTTACAGGCAGATTGGAGCACTCCTCTTAAAGGGCAATACTCCTGCACTCAAATGGCTCTCAAGCGATGACAGCTGAAGAAACGTTAAACATGCAACATGTAACACTGCGCCGCGGGGGCCGGTACGACGACCCTACTATAGACAAGATTATTGTAGTCACATTACTAGGGGGCGAAGGGCAAAGCACTTACCGAGTAGCTGACGGACGAGGTGAAAGCTGATAGCTGGAGGTCTTGGTGAAGGTCACGGCTCACCACTTTCGCCCAGGTCAAGGCCCGGTGGACTCTTCGTATACTAGACACTAAAGGGGTATTTACAGACGCCATCTACATTAACAATTTGTCCTCGGAAGAGCTCCGCTACAATGATGATGTTATTGGTTGAAGTGAAGGATTACTAGTGCCACTGCACGACACGCGTTAGGCTGATCATCCCCAGCATGCACCGATCGAAACTATCAGCTAAAAGTCGATATAGGTTGAACATTGAATGGGAGCAAACCCACACCTAGACCGAAGCTGAAGCCGATCTTAATAGTTTAAGCAGATAAACAAAGAAGACGATTCCCACAGCTCTCAAAATCTCGGTATATTGCATTCAGAAGAAATGCTATTGTTTAATGTTGTTCGTCTTAGAAACAGGGACTTCGTGATTATTAGCTCTGGGTTCGGTGCCCTCTCTAATAGACTTCAGAGAGCTCAGAATGGTTGCGTTCGCTTTATAATGAACATCCCAAAATTTCATCACATAACTCCTGCATTCCATGAGCTAAACTTACTTAAACTAAACCAGCGTCACACCTATTCGTTTCTTCTACTCCACAAAATAATATACACCCTCTATCTAACAGATACTTTCTAGTTGCTCACAAGCATTCATAACATCCCAATCAGAGTTGCTGCTAACCTAACCCTCAAAATACCAAATCACAGATCCGCCCTCTACAATATTTCTTTTGTTGTCAGTACTATTCGAATATGTACTTCGTTGCCCAATGATCTAAGTAAGGGACACCCTATCTGAACCGGTATTTAAAAAGAAATACTGGCAGGGGTACTTGGAAGGATTAAGTTGAGTGTAAATACATGAATTCTATTTTCCTGTTTCATTACGTTTTTCACTAACGTTTACTACATTTGTTTTATTGATGCACTAGGGCAATTTTCTTTATTCTGGGTTATTTTATATACGTTTATTTTTTCCTTCCTTTAATGTGTTTTCATAACTATGTGTACTAGACTCACACCAGTCAGGTTTTCGACGCAGTCACAGTACATATACTGCCTTACTAAGCGTAACTGACGATATAAGAAAGGCTACTGATGAGCAAAAACTGACAATTCTATTGAACTTCAGCAAAGCATTTGACTCTGTAGATCATGAGTTGCTTCTATCCAAACTTTATCGCCTAAGTTTCTCGTAGAGTAGGGGAGACCGGGGCATGTTGTTACAATTTTTGGTTTTCATTTTTTTAAATTTTAAGGTGAATAGTAAATGAAATTTCAATTTTGCTGATAGAAGGAACAAACTTTTATCATAAGAATAGCAGTTGAAAAATTCTAGAACATGCACACATTTGTCAATAAGATACATTATTATAAGATTAGGTATTCTGTAACAACATGCCCCACAGCGGGGCAGGTTGTTACATGCGAGGGGCACTTTGTTACATAGAGTAAAATGTCACTGAAAATATGAGAAATATTTATAATTTTCATTTTAAATTCAAAATATGTTTAGCCCATTCATTAAATATAACATAATTATCTGTTCAGTCTTATCGTTGGCTTTGACAATATGAAAGTGACTTAGGTATGAGCGATGCTAGTAATGTCATTCCTTATGCAGCCAGTCCCTGCTATGAATGGTGTGAAAATGTTGCTCATCAGGTCAGTTGGTGCATGCATTTCAGTGGGCTTGGCAGACTGATATGTTTGTGACTCCTGGCTCGGTGAGGAAAGCAACGGTAAACTACCTCACTCCTCATTTCCCTTGTACGCCTCTTCAGTGATGCCTAGGCCATCCATGACAGCTGATGGCGGAGTTGTTGAGGATCCAACCAGGCTTATGGCTTAGGACTGACCGTACATACACAATTAATATCATAGGTTATCACCTGCCCCTATGACCTAATTAACATCATTTTAAACCAATACTCTACTAGTTTATAATGGTCTGAGCTGAAGTTTATTCACGTAGCCTACAGTGAAGACAAAAAAATATGAAAAAATGCCCCTCTAAAATTATTTATGTCTCAAACATGCCGTAATGCTGAATTTCCATCTTCTAATGTTTCTGGTAATTTGAGACTATCTGTGCTAATGGTAACTGTGGATATACTTGAGCCAGGCTTGTTCCACGAAGAATCGTTACATGTATCAACGTGCCCCACGTGGTAAGTAACAACTAGCCCCAGTAGGCGCCATCTTATATTTTGTGTTACAGTTAATCACAGAGGAAAGATAAAATTATCTTACATTAGAAAACTAAGGCTTATGTCTGAGGGTTTAAATCACAAACAGAAAAAAATCTGTTTATCTGTATATTTGATCACGTGGTTAAAGATCGGAAAGGTGCAAGACGCTACCTAAACACACAGCGAAAATAAACTTTTCCATTTTAAAAAATTCACAGATCCACACGCAGCCTGAGACTCCCTTGGATTGTGAGGGACGGTAAGGTCAACACATTATATGGAGAGGGGTGCGCTGCTCCTATTGGTTTTTTCAAAAACATGTTTGTAACAACTTGCCCCTGTAACAACTAGCCCCGGTCTCCCCTACTCTGAGACGGATTGGAGCCTATTTACACGAACGTCAACAACGCGTCGTCAATCAATGTACCTTTAATTCGTGGCAGTTTGTGAAAACAGGTGTCCCACAAGGGCCAACCCTAACTCCTTTTCTATTTTCTGTCATTATCAACGACCTAGCTAAACAGATGACACATTGTAAACGTCACATTTATGCTGACGACGTACAATTGTACATCCATAACGAAATGGCGTATGGCTTTCAGTGCCGGGAGTGTCCGAGGACAAGTTCGGCTCGCCAGATGCAGGTCTTTTGATTTAACACCCATAGGTGACCTGCGCGTCATGATGACGATGAAATTATGATGAAGACGACACGTACACCTAGCCACCGTGCAAGCGGAATTAACCAATTATGGTTAAAATTCCCGACCCTGCCGGGAATCGAACCTGGGACCCCTGTGACCAAAGGCCAGCACACTAACCATTTAGCCGGACTAAATAAGGGAATAATAATAATAATAATAATAATAATAATAATAATAATAATAATAATAATAATGCATTATTTGTAATAGTACGTAGCTGCAATTGATTTGGACTCATTTCAGGCAAGTGTTGGCATGATACCATGTTTAATATTCCGAAGAACTGCTCCTAATCCTAATGGCCATTAGTCAATCATACAAAAAAATGGTACCGGGCGAGTTAGCCGTGCGCGTAGAGGCGCGCGGCTGTGAGCTTGCATCCGGGAGATAGTAGGTTCGAATCCCACTATCGGCAGCCCTGAAAATGGTTTTCCGTGGTTTCCCATTTTCACACCAGGCAAATGCTGGGGCTGTACCTTAATTAAGGCCACGGCCGCTTCCTTCCAACTCCTAGGCCTTTCCTATCCCATCGTCGCCATAAGACCTATCTGTGTCGGCGCGACGTAAAGCCCATAGCAAAAAAAAAAAATGGTTGGTGACCGCAATGTCTTTAGCTCTTAAACTAGAACAAGAATAAGCTTATGCTGAAGGGAGACTCTAGGGAGACGGTCAGGCCAGTATGACCTCTCAGCAATATACTCTTAATTTTCATTTTTTGCTAGCGGTCCTATACTTAATTTTCAGTTCTGATCACGTCCAATTTTGATTACGTTCTGAGATATTAAGGGATATGGTGTTTTAACATTACTACGCTGTTGAACATGACTAGTGTAAGCATTTTTGTTAATTTTGTACTATAAATTGTTTTCTTTCAGTAATTGTGTGAGGTGATCTTCTTTGTTAGTGGGTCCTATTCAGTTGCAAGAAGAGAAACTCTGATGTTTTCTAGCTCTCTGAAGCGGAACGACTAGCGCGTGTACTTGCAGCTGCATATTATATCTGATACCGGATAATTTATAGGCGAAGAAAACGAGGCGTGAAGAGTGGAACGAACATTCATCGATCCTGTGAAGGTGGCGAAGGATGCGGTTAACGTATTGATCGTGGACGAATGCAACTAGCATATTAAACGTGTCATGCTTTCCAGTGTTAACTGTTCGTGAGCCATTTAGGGGAAGAACATGAACACCGGCCAATGCAGCAGGACTTTGGCACTTGTAAGAAGAGACATGTTTTCTTCGCGGTTTCTCTCATCAATACCAGGAAAATGGTGAGATGGTACCTGGACACATACTGTAGGTACCTCTTGATGCGAGCTCGAATTAATTGTAAATACTGTACATGCAGACTCGTGTCCTGAACCACGGTCCCTACATGAACTGACCTTGAGCATATATGAGAAAGCGAAACCACCCTTCCGCTCGGATCAACTAGACTGGTACTCTTAATCACGACAGGACGGTTTTAATTAATGACCACTGGCCGTGTCAGGAACATTCCTTGCTCAGCTGGTTGTACTGTAAGATACATTACTCCTATGATGAAATTTCAGGAATAGATATGCTATAATGTATTTCTCTTTCACCTTGTTGTTTTATCCCATAAATTAGCAGTCACCTAGTATCTTGAACGAAAAACAGGTATATATTTAAAGTTAACAACAATAATACATTTTGGAATGAATCAAGGAAGTGAAGTGAAAACCCACAGCCTGCTTCCAGTCATTCGACGGGTCAGGAATGGAATGAATGAAGCCCCTATCTAGCGGCGAGGATAGGAATTGTGCCGGCTCCCGAAGCCTGTCGCACTCCTCTGGGGCAATGATTAATGAATGACAGATGAAATGAAATGATATTGGAGAGTGTGCTGGAATGAAATATGACAGGGAAAACCGGAGTATCGGGAGAAAAACCTGTCCCGTCTCCACTTTGTCCAGCACAAATCTCACATGGAGTGACCGGGATTTGAACCACGGAACCTAGCGATTAGATCATACCTTAAGGCAAGTTAAAATCGAAAACCAGAGAACACTATCATATAGATAATCACTCGTGAATTTTGCTATTCAAATGGCTAGACTGCAGATAAATTTGATTGCTGACCGTAAATTAAAAAGTGACGCATAGTTTTTTTTCCTTTGCTAATTGCTAACACACAGGGAGAATGCTGAGCATTATCGATCTTAAGGAGAAATTTAATGTTGGTTGGGTTTCATATTAGTGGGCCACCCGGTATATTATTTATTTATTTATTTATTACCGAGCTCGATAGCTACAGTCGCTTAATTGCGGCCAGTATCCAGTAATCGGGAGATAGTGGGTTCGAGCCCCACTGTCGACAGCCCTGAAGATGGTTTTCCGTGGTTTCCCATTTTCACACCAGGCAAATGCCGGGGCTGTACCTTAATTAAGGCCACGGCCGCTTCCTTCCAATTCCTAGGCCTTTCCTGTCCCATCGTCGCCATAAGACATATCTGTGTCGGTGCGACGTAAAGCAAATAGCAAAAAAAAAAAAATTAATTCTTGATTTACATTCTTGGCGAAGTTAGGGCTCACGGCCCTCTCCTACACGTAACCACTTTATCAAATGACTCACATAGGCCCTACAAAGAAGGAAAGTCCCAATTTCTATAGCTCAGAAGTCATGAAACTAGAATTTTTTAGAATTTTCAGAAATTTACCGGGCTTAAGTGATAAATCTTTCCTTCACAGCACCCCACTGCTAAGTGTTACAGCTTGTGGAGCATTTAACCCTGTTATTTGGAGAACTTTCCACGGGTCTCTAAAAGTTGCATGGTTTTTGTAAGCTGCCAGCGGACAGCAGGTTTTCAGCCCGAGATTTAAAGGAAATATTTTGAGGATCATCTATATAAGCCTATTTGCGAGAATACGAGGTATGTGAGACCATTGTTCTGTAAATTGTGGGTAATTTCTCAGGCAATCTGGTATGTATCTAATATTATTTACTCTAATAGGACTGTGTTTAATTAAAATAATGCGTAATAATAATTCGTAACATTTTTAAAATACTTTTCACACACATTTCTTTGCTCTCACGCCCAGGTGAAAGACATTTATTTTATCGGTGTATAAACACTTGGTCTTATCTTCTCTCTCCTTACATAGTAGACCTTTTATTGATGATGAGGAATGTTGTGCTTCCCCGGCTTCTGGAATGCAAAAGGAGCTGCTGAAGGAGAAGCAAACAATTGTGCAGAAATGGACGGCAGTGTCAAGTAATGTGAAGCCGTGGAAGAGGACTGGCGTCTTCGAACACAGAACAATGAAAATGCTGTATCTACTCTATATACATAATCAGATTAGATATTTTTGATATTAAGAGGAGATACTCCATAGCAGGTGAAACCTGAGTCCCGACATCAAACATTAGCCCAGGTTCCGTTCTACTGTTTTACTGGACACTATCGGGCTGATTATTGCACTTCTTACACTATAGCGGCGAGACATCAAGTCACTCTCAAATAACAATGCTTAAGAGTTCAATATTGATAAACTGGGTGAACTCATTGCATTACAAGCGATCTGGAAATAATTATAGAGACCAGAACGTCCCGGATATTCTTCAAATTTTAATCAGAGTCAATGTCTGATACGTATCAATGACGTTTCAGCAGGGCTGAGAGTAAAGTGCAAAGACTCATTCCTGCTTAATTGTACTGGAACTGATTACTGATACAAATTCATGAGAAATACGGTAGTATAGTTACTATACACTAAACTTTTCAGATTCCGGAGATCTATTGAGGATATCATCCGCGTAATTTTCCCTATCGACTACTTTCCCGAAATGAAATTCTAAATTATAAACGATTACGAAATCTGTCCTCATTGACAGAGAAATGAAGGTACGATACAATTTTTACAAATCTACAAGTATATACTTCAATTCAATAGTGGTTCAGGCGTGTAATCTTCTTCTTCTTCTTCTTAATCTGTTTACCCTCCAGGGTCGGTTTTTCCCTCGGACTCAGCGAGGGATCCCACCTCTACCGCCTCAAGGGCAGTGTCCTGGAGCTTCAGACTTTGGGTCGGGGGATACAAGTGGGGAGAATGACCATTACCTCGCCCAGGCGGCCTCATCTGCTATGCTGAACAGGGGCCTTGTGGAGGGATGGGAAGATCGGAAGGGATAGACAAGGAAGAGGGAAGGAGGCGGCCGTGGCGTTAAGTTAGGTACCATCCCGGCATTTGCCTGGAGGAGAAGTGGGAAACCACAGAAAACTACTTCCAGGATGGCTGAGGTGGGAATCGAACCCACATCTACTCATTTGACCTCCCGAGGCTGAGTGAACCTCGTTCCAGCCCTCGTACCACTTTTCAAATTTCGTGGCAGAGCCGGGAATCGAACCCGGACCTCCGGGGATGGCATCTTATCACACTAACCACTACATCACAGAGGCGGACCAGACGTGTAATATTTAACAATTTCAACCATTTCGACAATAGAACTTGCTTCCTTAGGTACACATCTATCTTATATTGTACTTTAAATAACTCAAACTCTAACACGGAAGACCGACAGAGGGAAACGCTGAATAATAGAGGGAGCACTTTGTAACATGTAATTATACTATTCAGTAATTCGTTTAATATTTGACAGACTGTTAAGTAAGACAAACTGATAAACAGTGAGATTTATAAATTACGGTTTCTAATTGGTACTATTCAGAAAGGAGAATGTTAACTACTTTTCATTATTTGAAAATTATGTTCCGCTTTTATAATTTTATTGAAAATGTGAAGATGATACCCGTGATTTCAGTTTAACTATCCGCAATATCCGTTTACTGTCCGGCTCCCTGCCTAAATGGTTAGCGTGCTGGCCTTTGGTCACAGGGGTCTCGGGTTCGATTCCCGGCAGGGTCGGAAATTTAAACCATAATTTGTTAATAGCGCTGGCACAGGGGGCTGGGTGTATGTTTCGTCTTCATCATCATTTCATCCTCATCATGACGCGCAGGTCGCCTACGGGAGTCAGATCAAAGACTTGCATCTGGCGAGCCCAACTTGTCCTCGGACACTCCCGGCACTAAAAGCCATACGCCATTTCATTTCATCCCTTTACTACTGTATTTTCTCAGATAAAAATTCACCTCTATGCATTGAAAGTAAGTATACTTGTACACACGAGGTTACGGTAGAGAGTAAAGTTAGTATCTAAATGACCGGGCGAGTTGGCCGTGCGCGTAGAGGCGCGCGGCTGTGAGCTTGCGTCCGGGAGATAGTAGGTTCGAATCCCACTATCGGCAGCCCTGAAATTGTTTTTCCGTGGTTTCCCATTTTCACACCAGGCAAATGCTGGGGCTGTACCTTAATTAAGGCCACGGCCGCTTCCTTCCAACTCCTAGGCTTTTCCTATCCCATCGTCGCCATAAGACCTATCTGTGTCGGCGCGACGTAAAGCCCCTAGCAAAAAAAAAAGTATCTAAATGTGGTGGGGAGACGTATGCCGTACGACCCTGTAGGCAGAATGTGTTTGCATGTTGTATCGTGTTTCAAGAATTACTGCTCACATTTTGATATAATTTCCTTTTCTCATCAGTTATATGAGTGAGTACTGTACGCGCGCGAAGCCGCGAGTACAAACTAGTTTTAGTAAAATTATAAAAGAAATATAATTCTTTGTACATAGATACATCTCATAGACTGTTGTGTCATTCAGCGTTCAGTCTGCAAGCCTCTGTGAATTTACTAAATGTCTCTACGGTCTCCTATTAGTAACTAGCCCCGCGGCCTCGTTTAGATCCATACATAAAAAATTATGACAAACAATGGGATTCATGATAGACCTATTATTTATTTAATTAGAAACTGAGACTAACCATCGAACTCTTGGTCTCTCTCTACTTATCTTACCATCCATAAACCATTTTTCACTTAGGTAGCCTATCTTCCTCTATTCACATTATATGACCCCACCACCGAAGCCAGTTTATTTGTACAACTTTATCAATTGGGTTCGTTCATAACTTAGCCTTCATCTCATCATTCCCCACCCATTTTTACTGGCGATCATTCTCCCTACTTTCGTGTCTGTTGCTTCTAACTTATGAATAAGATATCCTGAGTCCACTCAGCTTTCACACCCGTACAGTGAAATCAGTCTGAAAACGAACCGGTGTAGAGATAGTTCCGTCCGGGAGATGACTTTCTTCTTACAGAATACTGTTGATAGCAACTATGAGCTCACTTCACTAGCTTTGCTGCACCTTGATTCAACCATTATTATTATTATTATTATTATTATTATTATTATTATTATTATTATTATTATTATTATTGGGGAATATACATTCTAAATACTAGAAATGATATACTTGTTCCAGTTGTGGATTTCCAACCTAATATTCTCTGTGGGGCCGATGACCTCGATGTTAGGCCCCTTTAAACAACAAGCATCATCATCATCATCATCAATATTCTCTGTAAGGTTTCTTCCCTGCCGACATGACTTTAGTCTCGGAAAGGCTAATTTACATATCTCATTTCTCCTATTTTCAAGTTCCAAGAAATCAGATTGCATGCTTTTAGCACAGTCTGCCAGTAAGACCAAGTCGTCAGCATAGGACAAACTGCTTAATACATTTTCACCTAACTGAATACTTTCCTGCATTTTTATACCTTTCACTAGCAGATCCATGTAAATGATGAACGACAAAGTTGAAAGATTACAGCCCTTATAACCTTTGTAAGTACCTTGAACATAAATGCTTTTTACTGTTTCTAATCTACCCTTAATCCCATAGCTCCTAGTACGACTAACATAATCTTTTCCTTCGGTACTCTCTCATATGCCTTCTCTAGATCTACGAAACTTTTTTAATGCTTTTTGTTCGGGGCGTCAACCTAGAAAGATCTTTTGCCCCTACTTGCACCATATGTGAGGAACCTGCGTGTATTTTTTGAATTTCGGAAGTGTAAAGTGTTGAATGTGAGGAAAGGAACGCTAAGGACGACGCAAACACTCAGTCCCCAGGCCAGGGATATTAAACATTTACAATTCAAAACCCCTGACCCGGCCGGGAATCGAACCCGGGGCGGCTGGGTGACAGGCGGACGCGTTGCCCCTTACACCGTGGGACCGGACTCTACGAAACTTGAACATAACTGCTTATTCCTCACGTAGAATTTTTGAGTTACCTGGCACATAATGAAAATGTAATTCTGATAGCCTCTCTGTGGTCTGAAACTACCCTAGTTTTCATCCAACTTCCTCTCAACCACTGATTACATACTCCCTTACAAGACGCCAGTGAGCATCTTTCCTGGTATACTGATCAGTGAAATACTTCGCGAGTTGTTGCAATCCTTTCTGTTCCCTTACTTATAGCTAGTGCAATTACTGCTTTCGTCCACTCAGAAGGTACTTTACTAATATTCCATGCTAATCTAATTATTCTATGAGGCCATTTAATCCATGCCTTCCCACAATATTTTACCATATCAGGTCTATTTTCATCCATTCCTTTGCTTCATGTCAATGGCGTTTATTTACCACCCTTTCCACATCCCCAAGCGTAATTTTACTGACATAATTGACCTCCGACCCGTGAGATCGGTTGTTTGCGACATCAGCATAAAGATTCCCTTT
Organism: Anabrus simplex; assembly: GCF_040414725.1. Lineage (NCBI taxonomy): Eukaryota > Metazoa > Arthropoda > Insecta > Orthoptera > Tettigoniidae > Anabrus > Anabrus simplex. Next base: position 424,856,912 of record NC_090266.1, on the reverse strand, counting down.
TACGTTGGGAAGATTTCCTTTAAAATATTCCTTCCACCTATCCTGTGATTCCCTGGGATCTGTATGAGTTCACTTGATTTACCCAAAACACTGTTCATTTTCGTTTTCCCCTGTCTGTCTTTCGTAATTTCGTGATCAGCTTACCCTCCAGGGTTGGTTTTTCCTCGGACTCGGTGAGGGATCCCACTTCTGCCGCCTCAAGGGCAGTGTCCTGGAGCGTGAGATATTAGGTCGGGGATACACCTGGCGAGAATGACCAGCACCTCGCCCAGGAGGCCTCACCTGCTGTACTGAACAGGGGAAGATTGGAAGGGATAGACAAGGAAGAGGGAAGGAAGCGACCGTGGCCTTAAGTTAGGTACCATTACGGCATTTGCCTGGAGGAGAAGTGGGAAACCACGGAAAACCACTTCCAGGATGGCTGAGGTGGGAATCGAACCAGCCTCTACTCAGTTGACCTCCCGAGGCTGAATGGACCCCGTTCCAGCTCTCGTACCACTTTTAAAATTTAATGAGAGAGCCGGGAATCGAACCCGGGCTCTCGGGGGTGGCAGCTAATCACACTAACCACTACACCACAGAGGCGGCCCTTCGGCCCTGTCTGTCTAAGATTCTTTATTGTTGTCCGCACAGGTTTCCCTGCCACATGACCCAGCCTTTTCAGATTATTACCGAAGTCTTCCCATGCCTTCGTCTTGGATTTAACAACTATTTGTTTCGCTCTATTTCTTTCATCTACGTACAATTCCCTGTCTGCATCAGTCCTTGTTTGGAGCCATTTATGATACTCCTTTTTACGTTTACAACCTGTTCTTTTTTCATCATTCCGCCAAGTTGTTCGCTTTTTCCCTTCTTTACACACAGTCGTTCCTGGACATTCCCTTGCTGTTTCTACTAAAGTATCGCGGTATGCACACCCAGTCTCTATCTATATCCTGAACTTGCTTACTTGCTACAGTTTGGGCATTTTCACTAATCATATTCATGCACTTCTAATTTCTCCGTTACCGAGCTCGATAGCTGCAGTCGCTTAAGTGCGGCCAGTATCCAGTATTCGGGAGATAGTAGGTTCGAACCCCACTGTTGGCAGCCCTGAAGATGGTTTGTTTCCCATTTTCACACCAGGCAAATGCTAGGGCTGTACCTTAATTAAGGCACGGCCGCTTCCTTCCCACTCCTAGCCCTTTCCTGTCCCATCGTCGCCATAAGACCTATCTGTGTCGGTGCGACGTAAAACAACTAGCAAAAAAATCCCCGTCCTGGAGATTTTCTACCCTTATTCGTCTGCAGACTGATTTCACTTTCTATATCCTAAGCCTAGAGGTATTTAGTTCACTATAGTTCAGGTAGATCATAAAAAAATATTCCCGGAATACCCGCACATGTCAAACAGATTCCCTGAATTCAAAATCGGTTATGATATAGTCTATTACGATGAATCTGGTGCTCCTACCCTTCCATGTGTATTCTTAAAAAATGTATTTGGAACTGCTAATTCCATACTAGCATAGAAGTATACAAAATGCTTCCCATTCCTATTAGCTTCCACATCTTCCCCACATTTTCCCCATTATCTTCTCATATATTTCTGTTCTACTTCCGACTCTCGCATTGAAATCGCCCATTAACTCTATCCTGTCCTTGCTGTTGACCCTGAATACGAAGCACTCAGTGCTTCATAAATCTTGTCAACTTCGTCCTCATCTGCACCCTCACTTGTTGAATATACTGAGACAATTCTCGTTCTAATTCCTCAAACTGCTAAATATACCCACATCATTCGCTCATTTACTTGCTTAACAGAAATTACATTGCGTGCAGTCCTACGTCACACTCTGTCCTTCCGTTTTTAACAACTGTTAAGATCACTTTATAATTTTCTATCTCTTTCTCGTTATCACCCCTTACCCGAATATCTTTTAACTTCTAACACATCCAGCCGAATCCTCACTGCTGAGTCAGTCGATTTTACTTTATTTATTCCATAATCGCCATAAATATTGATAGCTCCCCATCGAATTCAATTGCAAATAATGTAAACTTATTTAACTATTTCCTTTTCTGAATAAAACCGTTTGGAAATTGTAATCAAACGGTTCAAATGAGGTGCATATGGCAGTGTTGGTTAGATAAATAATTTCTATGCGGGCTTTATTTTTCATCGAGGTTGATTCTCAAACAGTTCCAACGGTTGAGTGAAAAGTTAATAAATACGATATTAACCACCGTAGTGATGCTTCCATCATATCCTAAGGGTTAGCAGAGTAGCTTACCATCCGATTGGCCTGGGTTGGGTTACGGAGTGTACCGCAAAATGAAGACTAGTTCGAGGGCCTGAAACTAGGTGCGCTCAGCCTCTTAAACACTACTAAGAAGAGAGGAGTGGAATCAAATCTTTTCCTAGTTCATTGTCGAGAAGGTACCCAACATACAGGTAACAGTCGCTTTCTTGCCGATATTAGACCAATTTAAATTTCAAATACACAGGTTATCAGTCAGAATTTATCCACACTAAGTACATAGAGTTGTTGAATACCGTATCCCAATAAGCAGCAGCAACAACAACAAGAAAGACTATATCAATTGGTGTAGCTTTTGTGTCTAAGATAAAGTCGTATACCGTAATATCGCCAGAGAATGGTCTGTTGAGTTCCAAGAACTACTATACCGGTTTTCTGATGTTTTGTTCGTAGTTTTCCACCTACCGATGCCTGTGGAGTATGCAGGAAGTAAGGCTTCATACACACTAATATTACCACGATTACTATTGATCATGGATTATGCAACACATTTTCGTATTATGTGGTTTATGCGTAGGTTAGTTCAGTATGAAATAACAAAATTGTGTGAATTTTGTATAGTTTGAACTTCTATTTAATGGTACTGAAACGATCCTGTTGAGCTAAGTGAAAATCAAGTTATTGATTAATGCATTATAAATTGTTTTTACAATTGGCTTTACGTCGCACCGACACAGATAGTGACGATGGGGCAGGGAAGGGCTAAGAGTGGGAAGGATGCGGCCGTGTCCTTAATATTAAGGTACAGCCCCAGCATTTGCCTGGTGTGATAATGGGAAAGCACGGAAAATCATCTTCAGGGCTGCCGACAGTGGGGTTCGAACCCACGATCTCCCGAATGCAGGCTCACATCTGCGGGCCCCTAACCGCACGGTCAGCTCACTCGGTATTACAAACTGAACCCATGTCCTGAGATGGGTGAAAATAACCGTCGTTATTTTAAAATATAATTATTTGATAAATGCATAACAATTATAAAAAGCAAAGTCACCTCCGTACAGGCCATGAAGGCCCTTGGAGGAGTGGAAGGTAAAGATTTCCACCATTGTAAACCTCGGCACGTGATGGGGTAGAGTGGTTAGCTCTACCGCCCGGCCGCCTTTGCCCCCAGGAATTAACCTGGTACTCATTTTTGGTGTAGGCTTAGTGAACCTCAGGGATCAACTGCACCTTCGGAAGTGGAAATCTCGATTCTTAAATTTTACGACTTCCTGACGGGGATTCGAACCCACGTCCTTCCGAGCGAACCGCGTACGCCTTTACCGCCTCGGCCAGGCAGCCCCTGCATAACAATTATCTTACTCTTTTTCACGTATTTTTTCCGTGGTCATAAGTAATATTTTGTGTTAGCTGTGGAAAATCATTCAAAACTATTTATTTTTCAGTATACAATTACTATTCTCTGGTATACAAACATAGCCACCTAGTTATTTTCTCACAATAATAATAATAATAATAATAATAATAATAATAATAATAATAATAATAATAATAATAATAATAATAATCACTCGTAACTACAGCAAGTAGGCCCTACATCTTAAAAAAGGAAGAAGTGTACGACAGATGTAGGAGATGCCGAGAAACAGCTGAGACTGTGAAGCATATTGTAGGTGCATGTAGGAAAATGGCAGGCAAAGAGTAATATCGTCACTGCGCGAGCAATACCTCGTATCCCACAATGCTCTTCCTATCCGTTATTTTCCTTAAGACTGGTCACGCCTCCTAGCCATACATCCCAATGCAGTCCATCTGAACCATGTTCGTTATGTTCAATTTTCTATGCTGGTTTGTAAAGAAAAATGGACCCTATTGTCCGTACTTTAGGAATGTATATTTTTCACGAAGTATTTACGCACTCCTACAGTATAATGCATTGCTCGCGCAGCGACGATGTACTCATCAGCATGATGATGTAGTGAAAATTGTGCACCAAGAGCTGGGAATCAAGTCGGGACTTATGGATTGGAAAGTCACATATTATGTGTACATATCATCTGATGTTCCCGGAAACGAAGGTTTCAAACTGTACCGGAACCGATCTCTGCAGACAGACACAACCATAACATCAGCTAGGACGGATATTGTTCTTATTGACACAGCTCGGGAAGACTGATCTGCTAGATGTTACAGTCCCGTCAGATCACAATGTCCACCAGGCCTGTCCGCAAGATTGAAAACGCAGCAGAAGTTCGGAAACTGTAGAAAATGGACCTGGCAACAGTGAGGCCTAATAGTCATTTCCGCCACAGGACTTGTGCACAATAAGCTGCAACAACACCAGCAGGATCTGGACATCACTTACATACTTCTACAATTGCAGAGAGGTGTAATTTTGAGTACCTGTCGCATGATAAGATCCTTTCTGTTGCAGCAGTAGAGATCGGAAGAACTTGACAACAATCTGTCTCATGATTGGTGAACCGCCACGGTGAGTGAGATGTGAATAATATATTATCATAATTTTAGACTCCAGAGAACCATGGATACTGAAGTTACAATCCTTTCTGCTGTCATTTCTTGATAGATACGGTACTTTTGCATCCATCTCTTGCCACAGGTCAGAAGTCCCAGTCTCATCCATGGCTGTGGCAATATGGAAGCTGCTGTGGTGTGGGTAGTGCCGAGTAATGATATCTGGAGCACAACCAGTGCGTCTGAGTGTCACGAAAGGTGTAGCACATAGGGTCAGTTGTACTACAGTAGCACCGTCTGGTCCATTGAGGAAAGCAATGGCAAACTACCTCATTCCTCATCTTGCCTATTGCGCCTCATTTTGGTACAGCCATTGGTTTTTATGGTTTTCCTATACGTACAAAGCTTTTGGTGGTACTATCTGAGGATCCAACCGGTCTCTGAGCTGATAACCTAACAGACAGACAGACAGTCCTTTTAGCTCTTTCTGAGTGCCTCATGTCGGTCAATAAGACCGAGGAGCGCTTTAGGGGCCAGTATATCGCGATTACTTCATACCTTAAGGCAAGTTAAAACCGAAAACCAGAGAACACTATCATGCAGTTAATCACTCGTGAATTTTGCTATTCAAATGGCTAGCCTGCAGATAAATTTGATTGCTGACCGTAAATTGAAATATCTATGCGGATTTCATACAAGTCCAGAAACACGTTAAACCACATATGAGAATTAGCTGAACATGCAATGGGAATAGCTCAGGTTTTTGCGGGCAAAAGGCCAGCACTTAGCATCATTATGCCAAGAGCGATGGCGAGAATTTGCCCATGGGCTGGAAATTCCCGCAGCCACATATTGGGGTTTCCTTATTGAAGTCTAATGTTTTTTCTTTTGTAATTTCTATGCAGCATCCATAATCAACAGTTACGTGTTGAAGGGAAATAGAACAACACCGATTATAACGGACTTGAAAAATGGCTCAGTAATTACTTGCGATTTGTAATGGTAGCCTCTCAGAAAAAACGTCCCCTTTAGTTACACAACCTCCACGTCTTGACATGCGAGGCTAGTGTACATCGACGTCACATCGTTCCCTCGGGTAGGCTTAGTGACGAAGGACTCGCATTCATTATTCATGAATATTAGGAGATTATATATTGTGGAGTGATGTAAACAACTATTTTATAGCTTAAGGACAATACGTACTTTACTTTCTAATCTCCTCACATAAAGGAAGGCGTGATGGCCCAGTGCCGTTTTCGCTGGCTTCTCACCAAGGCGGCTGCGGTTCGAATACTGGCTAATGTTTGTAAGTCACATCCCTGTGATTCAAATGGAGGTCCAGTGCCTATGGTCACGATATCAACAGCCACGTAAAATTTCAAGCTTCCATTCGCTTTCCTTCTCATAAACTGGTAGGAAGCATACTGTGCTCCAACCCCGTAGTCTATCGTAGTATGCTATTCCAAGGTTTCGTATTTCCACTTAGGGAAATGGTGGGATGATGTCTTTCTCACAGACTATAATCATATCATTCCAAATACTAGTCTCAGGAAATACTTACCCCTATAGACAACTAAGTAGCAAAGGTAACCAGAAACATCGCCCACAAGAGCCTGAAGAATATGAAGTCCGTTAAATGAAACAACAATAAGCGTAACATATCAAACAAAGGTTGGGAAAATATGATTCTTACGTGAGGACACCATGTGGTATAGGAAATGATGTGTTTCTTACTCCTTGTTGCAATTTATTTCTTTTCTTGTGTCATAAAATTACCTTGTAATTACTTTTTGTATTCCTTTTGTGGATATGTAATTTATGTTTCACTTTAACTTTGCTGCTATGCCACTGTACGCATGGATATCTCCCAATTAGATTGCATTAAAAAAAAAAATACTGTAGGGATGGCTACACTGGACAGGCAGTATCAAGGGACTCATGTACGAGAAGCTGATTTAAATTGCTCTCTCCATCACCCTGGGAGTGATTTTCTGTTGTTCCCTTACATTCACTCCTAGAGGATGCCTCCAGAATGTTTGTGGGTAAGACTAAAATTCTTGTCATTACGAGAGCTCGGACCTCGATCCTTTCAGTCCAGTAGTTAACGTCTTATTCTCCTCCCCCTCGTCCTCCTTATTCTTCATCATCTCCATCTTTTCCTATCATATTCTCTCCAGGACGTTGACCACCGATTGGAACCCACTCGCTTCAGCCGCGATAACCTCGAATAGACATGTCGAGCTCGATTTTATGAACAGTAGGGTGAATAGTTCCTTTCTATCCATTTACTTCTTTTATTTCTATTGGTTTTATGTCGCACTAACTCAGACAGATCTTATGGCGGCAATGGGATAGAACAGGGTTAGGACGGGAAAGGAAGCGACCGCTGCCTTAATTCCCCTGACGTGGAAATGGGAAACCTCGGAAACGATCTTCAAGGCTGCCGATTGTGGGGTTCGAAGCCACTATCTCCCGAAAGCACTCCAAACCGCGTGGCCAACTCTCCTTGTTTACGTGTCTTTGTTGCTGACAGATTTTCAACAACTAGGCTAAGGCACTGTATACTAAACCACATCAAGACTTCATACTCAAGGAATAGTCTGAATCGAGTCTTGTACCACGTATATAATAACTTGTTATTCTAAAATAAGGACCATCAATCCTCTATGATGAAGAACATTACTTACCTACATACATACATTATCATTAAAGACTGTTGTGCCTTTCAGCGTTCAGTCTGCAAGCCTCTGTGCATTAACTGAACGTCGCCACAATCCTCTGTTTGCAACTAGTGCTGTGGCCTCATTTAGTTCTATACCTCTTATCTTTAAATCGTTAGAAACTGAGTCTAACCATCGTCGTCTTGGTCTCCCTCTACTTCTCCTACCCTCCATAAAGAGTCCATTATTTTCCTAGGTAACCTAACCTCGTCTATTCGCCTCACATGACCCCACCACCGAAGCCGGTTTATGCGTACAGGTTCACCCATCGAGTTCATTCGTAAATTAGCCTTTATCTCCTCATTCCGAGTACCTTCCTGCCATTGTTCCCAGCTGTTTGTACCAACAATCATTCTCACTACTTTCATGTCTGTTACTTCTAACTTATGAATAAGATATCCTGAGCCTACCCAGCCTTCGCTCCCGCAAAACAATACTTACATCAACACAAATTATTACATACTAAAATATAAACTTATTCTTCGCGGGTGAGTAGTGTCCACAGCGCAGACGGTTTTAGCATCGCGGTTTCGTTCTCAGGCATCTTTCTCGATAAATCACTAGCTAGAACTTTGATTAATTATACAGAGATGTTTCTGGTTTTGGAAAGATAGGAAAATGTCTATCGAAACCGTTACGAAGTGTATCAGTTGTGACGCTCGTGGTTAAGTTGAAAGGTGGAGTGGAAATGAATAGAGGCTCGAAGGTAATTGGCCACTGAAGTATAGTGATAACAGTTGACAAATTTACGCGAGAGAACGATAATTTCCTTCACTCTGTATCTCAAGCGCTCAATACTTATCTACAGAGATTTCAGCTAAATTGTTATTAATTCATTTATGAGGCCCCGTACGCTTAATGTGTGTGAAGGCTTGTCTGAAGACTACTATCGAAATGATCTGCCGGTTGTGTGGCTCAGACGGTAGAGCGCTGGTTTTCTGAGTCCAAGTTCGCAAGTTCGATCCTGGCTCAGTCCGGTGGTATTTGAAGGTGCTCAAACACGTCAGTATGGTGTCGGTGGAGTTACTGGCACCTAAAAAAACTGCGGGAAACATTGTGGCACCTCGACATCTCCTCAAATCGAAAAAGGCTGTTATTGGATCGTAAATGCATATTATTGTTACTAAACACTACAGGTCTAGGATTATGCGGGAAGCAGTGGAAATACGTAAACATTCTAATAATTTTAATAGAGACACTGGGGATGAATTAAATAATACGTGGTTGCCAGCCGTTAAGGATTTACGTAGATTGTTCTCTTCCTTGTCCTTTCACTATCGTTATTTCGTTTCGGTGTTTTCCAAATTCGACTCTCCTTATCACTAGATGGTTCACTCTAGGCTATGTGCTGTGGTTCATATTTCATAACCTGTATTCACCTGTTACGGTATCGTTTTTAGTGCTGACTAATACCGAAACGTTTTTATTCCTCCCCTGAAGGGGGAGGCGGGCCTGTTAGACAGGAAACCCGTCTCTCAAGCCGGGAGATTTGTTACGGTGAAGGAGATGCACGGAGAAGGTGAAGGGTTGGGCGGCCGTGGCCTATACTAGGAACTGTCCCGGCATTCGCCTTAGTGCAGGAGATTGGAAAACCACGGAAAACCATTCTCAGGACAGCCGACAGTTGGGTCCAGCTGTGAGGTCCAGCCCTGTCCCATCTCCCGAATGCAGAGGCGCAGAGCCACAGTAGAGCCGTGGCCACCCCTCCTCTGCTTGGTTAGCCGGTCAGAGTGCAGAGCTGTTGGACCACGGACCAGCCGTGACCAATTGTGAGCCGAGACCCACTCTGCATTCACCGACCTTTTAATGCTTTTCACTCCCGGGTCTTCAAACTTGTTGTGGTGGTTCCTTCTGCTACACACTTTTCTTTCCATCTTCAGCTCTATTCTATTCTATTCTATTCTATTCTATTCTATTCTATTCTATTCTATTCTATTCTATTCTATCAGCCTTTCGTTGAACTTTTTAATTTTTATTTAATTTATTTAATTTATTTCTTCTACCATATTTGTCCCTGATTCTTCCGATATCCTAGCTGTTTACTTTACACGCACTTACGATGGAACAAGAAACGTCTGTATTGGAGCTAAAATGGTGCCGTCACCTCCCACTCGGAAGGCTAGTGCACAGTGAGCCATCTAGTGGCGAACGAGAGTACCACTTACTATAGACCAACGGTGAAGCATTCTTAAATTCAAACCTCATTATTAGGGAAGTCTTGCTCGTGAACGCACGCGATTTCCTTCTGAAGATGCGGAATAAAGTTCTCTGCAAAACGTAAAGGATTTCACCTTGTTTTCTTGGTACGGCAAAAGCTCAAACGTTTATTATCGTGTCTACAATTGCGAGCCGTGAAAGCATCAAATTATTATTATTCTTTCGTTTTGGCCGACTATGGATCAAATTAGTTCGAATTGAGCTTCATCTGTTTCTGCACTTTAATCCTCGACCAGTACTCCTCCATTCTTTCACTCTGCAATCTCCTCCTTTCTTCTGTCCATGACGCTTGGGTACGCGATCTAACTTTTTCTTTAAACCTTTTCGTGGCCTTGCTCCTCGACTTGTAAGCATCCCTGTTGCTGATTTCCGTTCCTTGTATTTCCAATTCTTCCTGGTCCGTCTTCACCTCCTGGTACCAGCGCACTGTAGTTTTCCTGATCTCAAGAAACCTTATTATTTGATTTGTCAGTCTTCCCGGGTTCATTCTGTAGATGTGTATGATGTATGATCCATCCTCTGTTCTTTGGGGTCCCAGTATCATCCTCAGAATCTTTCCCTCCACTAGTTCCAACTTCTTGACCAATCCTTTTTTGCTATTTGCTTTACGTCGCACCGACACAGATAGGTATTATGGCGACGACGGGACAGTAAAGGCCTAAGAATGGGAAGGAATCGGCCGTGGCCTTAATTAAGGTACAGCCCCAGCATTTGCCTGGTGGGAAAATGAGGAAACCACGGAAAACCATCTTCAGGGCTGCCGACAGTGGGATTCCAACCCACTATCACCCGGATGCGAGCTCACAGCTGCACGCTCCTAACCGCACTGTCAACTTTCCCGATGTTGACCAATCCTGTTATTATTATTATTATTATTATTATTATTATTATTATTATTATTATTATTATTATTATTATTATTATTATTATTATTATTATTATTATCGCCGCATTGGAGTGTGCATTTGTAATTAACAGGGGTTAAGATTGCAGAGAATGCAGCTGTGGCCTATACTTCAGGTAACATTCTCACATTCATTAGGAGTTCAAGGCGAGACTATGGAAAACTACTTATAGGTTTTATATTTTACTCCACTTCTGTATTAATATGCTACCCGGGGCTAATCAAATCCGCTCCATTGTCTCAAACCAGTTCGTAATTCGTGCGAAAACCAACAATCGAACCTAGGTCAGCTGGGCGGGAAGATCTTTAATAGATGGCGAACTTATCTGCAGAATTATTTCCCAAGCGCAGCGCCTTATCGAAGTCTGGATTTTGGTGACATAGCAAGTGCCCTGAACTAGGTCAGAGAATCACTAAAGTTAATCACCCTGGGCTAGACTTTTCTTGAGGTAGGTGACCGGTATTTTGCCACTCCTCCTCCAGCCAGCAACACGCGATCTACACATGCGAATTGTTTAACTTCGGAGATCGCACGGGATCCAGCTATTCTATGTGATTATCTGGCATTATTTCTGAGGAGAAAGTTAACTATGAATGTACTTTTTTTCTTTACAATTTGATTTACGTCGCACCGACACAGGTAGTTCTTGTGGCGACGATGGGATAGGAAAGGCATAGGAGTGGGAAGGAAGTGGCCATGGCCTTAATTAAGGTAAAGCCCCAGCATTTGCCTGCTATGGAAATGGGAAACCACGTGAAACCACCATCAGGGCTGCCGACAGTGGGGTTCGAACCCACTATGAGTATTGTAAACTAAGATAAAGAGCGACTTGAATTCTGTCAGACGGCTGAGAATTATCATTAATTAATGTTATTGGTTTTACTTCCACTACGGTAACTAATTTTTTTTGGTTTCCGGAGAGGTCGAGAACCCGGAATTTTGACCCGCAGAAGTTCTTTTACGTGCCAGTAAATAAAACAGTACGAGACTGTTGCATTTGAGCACCTTCAAAATACCACCGTACTGAGCTGGGATCGAAACCGCCAACTTGATCTGATGTAACACAATGCCCGACGGGGAAATCTGTTTTCGTCAAGTATTTTTGAAAGGGTCCGCCTCTGTGGTGTAGTGGTTAGCGAGATTAGCTGCCACCCCCGGAGGCCCGGGTTCGATTCCCGGCTCTGCCACGAAATTTGAAAAGTGGTACGAGGGCTGGAACGGGGTCCACTCAGCCTCGGGATGTCAACTGAGTAGAGGTGGGTTCGATTCCCCCCTCAGCCATCCTGGAAGTGGTTTTCCGTGGTTTCCCACTTCTCCTCCAGGCGAATGCCGGGATGGTACCTAACTTAAGGCCACGGCCGCTTCCTTCCCTCTTCCTTGCCTATCCCTTCCAATCTTCCCATCCCTCCACAAGGCCCCTGTTCAGCATAGCAGGTGAGGCCGCCTGGGCGAGGTACTGGTCATACTCCCCAGTTGTATCCCCCGACCAAGAGTCTGAAGCTCCAGGACACTGCCCTTGAGGCGGTAGAGGTGGGATCCCTCGCTAAGTCCGAGGGAAAAACCGAACCTGGAGGGTAAACAGATGATGATGATGATGATGATGATTTTTGAAAGGGACAGGGATTTGTCAATAATTTGTTCCACTTTCCTGTTCAGATTGATAGTTTTCTGGCATAACATAAATTTGTCAGTGTTTATATATTAAGTTGGTAATATTGTATCCGTAACATAAGTAATACGGTGTACAACGTTCACCTCACACAGCAGTGTCGCCCCATTCTTCCTATGGACAGTTTCTTTAATTTCCCTTCTTTGCTATTTGTTTTACGTCACACTGAAACAGACATGCCTTAAGGCGGCGATGGGATAGGACAGGGCTAGGACTGGACAAGAAGCAACCGTGGCCATCATTAAGGTACTGCCTGGTGTGAAATTGGGAAACTACGGAAAACCATCTCCAGTGCTGCTGACCGTAGGGTAAGAACCCACCACTTACCGAATACAATCAATCAATCAATCAATCAATCAATCAATCAATCAATCAATCAATCAATCAATCAATCAATCAATCAATCAATCAATCAATCAATCAATCAATCAATCAATCATGATCTGAATTTTTGGCAGATTCCCTATAAACTGTTGACATAGCTATTTCTTAAACATTTTCAAAGAACATGGAAATTTATCGAACGTGACCCAACTCGATCGGTCAATTACTTTTTATATTTTTAATTAATATCCTTTGGCCTTACGATGATCATACAACCAACCTCAATAATACAGGACCCACGAACCTGCTTCGCTGGCGTAGCAGGGGGTGAGGTGATACTCCCACGTGGCGCGTGACAGGTGGCGAATAGGGGGGTCCTAACCGGCTTGCCGGCGGACTTGGGGGAAATAAAATACCTCTCACGGACCAAACACACAAACCCCTGTGGGTGGGGGACGCAGACGAAGAATATACCCACGGTATCCCCTGCCTGTCGTAAGAGGCGACTAAAAGGGGCGACCAAGTGATGAATGTTTTGGAACCATGAAACTACTTGTGATTAGTACCACCACGCGGAGAACACCGTGGGTCGCTTTTACTTGCGCGTAGTACCGTAAATTAGCTACCTCCGTAGCGTAACGGTTAGTGTTATTAGCAACCGTCCTCGGGGGCCCGGGTTCGATCCCTGGTACTGCCAGAAATTTAAGAGTAGCAGGAGGGCTGGTATGTGGTTGAAATGATACATGCAGCTCACTTCCAATGGGAGTGTGCCTGAAAAGAGCTGCACCACCTCGGTGTGAGGACACGATTTTTTTAATGTACCAAATAGGTTTGTGATTAGTAGCACACAGGAGCACCGTGCGGTCGGCTTTTGCAGTACCTCTGATTTTTTTTTTTTTTTTTTGCTAGTTGTTTTACGTCGCACCGACACAGATAGGTATTATGGCGACGATGGGACAGGGAAGGGCTAGGAGTGGGAAGGAAGCGGCCGTGGCCTTAATTAAGATACAGCCCCAGCATTTGCCTGGTGTGAAAATGGAAAACCACGGAAAACCATTTTCAGGGCTGCCGACAGTGGGGTTCGAACCTACTATCTCCCGAATACTGGACACTGGCCGCACTTAAGCGACTGTAGCTATCGAGCTCGGTGTACCTCTGATTAGTACCACCATATGAGCAGGACCATGCGATGATAGCTACCGTGGTTCTGCCTTGCCTATGATTAGTACCCACTATATGAGGAACACCACGGGATAGTGCCGGTCCCTGCGGTTAGTACTCTTATGTGATGAACACCATAGGGTTGCGTTGCCTGCAAATGGCGCCGCAATATGAGAAAAACCATAGGTTTGTATTATATGTCGAATTTCATAACCTGTGAGTAGTACCATAATGTGTGGAATACCGCGAGTCTCTGCTACTTTTGATTAGTACCGCAACAGGACAAATACCATGGTTCTACTTTCCTATCGATAAGTACCCTTATGAAGGGTAGATAACTTGGATTTTGGACCGCCTTTAGACTGCAAGCATCATCGATTCAGTGTTATGCTATAGCAGCAGTCCCTTGGTCAGTAATCCTATTGTTTTACGACAGTCTCTGTGAATGTAAGGCATTGCGGGTCGCATCCACTGATTGTTTTAAATTTATATCCATCCATTCATTCTTCGTCCTCACGTTTTGAATTCTGGTCAGTGGAGAATTTTGGACTTTTAATTTGTCATTCCATTTCGTCTCATTTCGTACCATTAGGGGCCGATGACCTCGATGTTAGGCCCATTTAAAAAACAATCATCATCAACATCAATAACACAGGATCTGAATGTCATACTTGGCAATTACACTTACTGCCAGTTAAATGAAATAATTTAGTACTCTATTTGATGAAATCGATGTAAAAATGGAAGTGCAGTATATTGTTTTGATTCTTGATCAGATATAGGCTAATCGGAGTCTTCAGAATTTTCCAGTGGCAGAGCAGACTGCATTGTGCAGTATTTTGTAGATAGTGGTTCTTGAAGGTCTAGTATAGACCTAATAGTTATGAAGACTTGGTAATGTGGATTAAAACTCCTGCATAATTCGATTACTTTATTCAAATGACTTTTCAACTCTGCTCACAATATCCTGTGCCATGGAATATCATGCGACGTGAAACGCATGAACGTCTAGTTCACTTTTTCCAGACGGACTGAGTGACTCACACGGTCGAGCGCCAGCTTTCTGAGGTCAAATTGTCAGGTTCGATTCCGGTTCAGTCTGGTGGTATTTGAAGGTGCTCAAATACACCAGCCTCATGTTGGTAGATTTACTTGTATATAAAATAATCCAACGGGGCACAATTCCGGCATCTTGGCGACAGTAGATAGTAGGAAGTAAACCCAATAACATTATTATTATTATTATTATTATTATTATTATGATTATTATTATTATTATTATTATTATTATTATTATTCATTTTTTCTCCACCATCTATATTAGCTGCAGTCAAACCAAAGCTGTCCTCGTTATATATCATACGGTGTGCGAAATCTTCATTCCAGCTGTGAGCTCGCATCCGTGAGATAGTGGGTTCGAACCCCACTGCAGGCAGCCCTGAAGGTGGATTTCCGTGGTTTCCCATTTTCACACCAGGCAAATGCTGCGGCTATACCTGAATTAAGGCCACGGCTGTTTCCTTCCCACTCCTAGGCCTTTCCTGTCCTATCGTCGCCATAAGACCTATCTGTGTCGGTGCAACGTAAAGCAAAAAAATACCTTCATTCATGAGTGACTTCAGCGATATAAGTGTTAGCGAAGCAGCTTCCCGTCCAGTTGCTTTTAGTTCGATTCTCGTCTCTGTCACGAATTTTGAATTTGAGGGCCTTGAAGGAAGCACTCAGCTGCATATACTGAGAGCAGAAGGTGATGGTTTTTATGTCTTTCCCACTTCAACTCCCGGTGAATTCCGCTACTGCCCTTAAAATGCACGGCTATTTGAAGAAAGCAAGCAAGCTTGTAGTTTTACATGGCTGTTTGTATTATTAACCTAGCCCCTTGACCACCAGTTTTACACGGAATCCGAACCAGAGGGACGTGACGTTTCATTACAGGAATACCATTTATGTTGACTGGGATTCTAAACGTGGGTAGCTTGGTGCGAAGCCACTGGCGGTTACACTAAGCTATCATGAAGTTCTCACTCATTTCCTTCACAAACATGACTTCAGTTAATTAGAATATACCCAACTGTGGGTAGAGTGCATATGATTCACACGCACGAAGACCACCAGGCTGTTGATCACGATGACCATATCCCAATCAACAACAGCAATATATCCAAATTCATGCTTGAAGAATATTTTCAACTTTTATGTAGACACTTTGTTGGTAGATGTGATAAGATTACAAAACTTTTTATCACACCAAATCAGAAATTCAAAATTTCAGAACCTACTTTGGGCAAATACGAGATGTTGCAATCAAAGGGTGACCTCAACAAATGCACGTTTTGGGGAAAATATATTTGAAGTTATTTCACTTGGACGAGTTCAGTTTGAAAATACACATGGACGTCTATTGTATTTAAAACAGTTTATAATAGTATTTTCAGATAAACATATTTATTCAGAAAACGTCAAACTGAATCATTCTCTATATTCTAAATTTTAAAATATTTACAAGAAACGAATGTATCTAATGAACAAATGAGAAATCTAGAAGAAAGTTTTTTTTTTACAATTTGTTTAACGTCGCACCGACACAGATAGGTCTTATGGCGACGATGGTATAGGAAAGGGCTAGGAATGGGAAGGAAGTAGCCATGGCCTTAATTAAGGAATAACCCTGGCATTTGCCTGGTGTGAAAATGGGAAACCAAGGAAAACCGAAAGTGGGGTTCGAACCCACTATCTCCCGGATGCAAACTCACAGCTATACGCTCATAACTGCACGGACAACTCACCCGGCACAAAGGGTTTTTGCAACCAGATCTTCTATTACAAAAGAAAATATGTCACTTAATCGTAGTAGTCGTATCGTCGTAGCTGTTGTCATTATGTACTTGTGTTGCCTGAACCACTCATCCAAAATGAAGAAGAAGAAAACATACGATGTCGACGAAAAGGTTGTTCCCTGGGAATTGGATATGCGGCAATAGCTCACGCTTGTTCCTCATTTTTGCAGGTGGTGTGGAGATAGGAGAATCGTACAATTTTTGGAGATTATTTTCATTTACTGGGTAGAATTTCTTAGGGTCGTAACTTTGGCTTTTCCTTTTACGTTTACGTAAACTGGGAGGAGAATTGTTGAGTTTGTTCTTCGTACTCCCAGCCACGTCGCTCAATTACTTTCCTCTGTTTTATTCAATGCTTATAAGGAAAGACGTGTGAATTCAATAAGGTTGACTCACATTACTGTTCTCCATGGGCCATAATTAGAAATTAAGATAAAGAAATACAATTTTCGTCCCATTTAGAGTTCACGCTTTATCTTCGCAGCGCCTCCTTCCTGCATGGTCACGTACGACGAGGAAGGCCGTGTGTTGCCATAGTTTTCCAGCCCGGAAACGACGAGGTTATTGGCCAAGATCCAACTGCAACATAACATTTCGTGGTTCTTCTTCTTGGAGACGAGGGAACACCTCTGTACATTAAACAGTGTAACGGAATATTCTGCCTTATAAAGTATTCGACGGTCGGCAACAAGCCAAGTCTCTGATTACGAAAGCATATCTATGGCCACGCTGCATGTACATCACTTGGGAGCGTGGGCGCCGATGGAGCAGCATTCCTGGCTGGATGTGCTCACATTATGTGGTGCAACTCTTTAAAATAAAGATGTGAATATTTTGTGACACTTACTGATCTCACGACAAGATAATAGGAACTGGAAATTATCGTTACTGCCATTATGGAGCAGCTGCTTTGGGATATTGATTACCGAAGCCGAACATGTTCCTGTCATGACAGGGCTCGAAATCTGAAGCCGAATGTCTTACTATGAGAACAAACAGCATTGAATCAAGTGATTAGTAGCAAGTACTGTAATAATCCACTTACAGACCGAAAATATTAATTGATTAGAAACATCAATGACAAGCTTGTAGAATGTACGGTGTCAAATGTTACATTGATTGAACCCACTATTGATAAAAAATACATACATACATACATACATACATACATACATACATACATACATACATACATACATACATACATACATACATACCGAGCTCGATAGCTGCAGTCGCTTAAGTGCGGCCAGTATCCAGTATTCGGGAGATAGTAGGTTCGAACCCCACTGTCGGCAGCCCTGAAAATGGTTTTCCGTGGTTTCCCATTTTCACACCAGGCGAATGCTGGGGCTATACCTTAATTAAGGCCACGGCCGCTTCCTTCCCACTCCTAGCACTTCCCTGTCCCATCGTCGCCATAAGACCTATCTGTGTCGGTGCGACGTAAAGCAACTAGCAAAAAAAAAAAAAAACATACATACATCATCTTTATAGACCGTTATGCCTTTCAGCGTTCAGTCTGCAAGCCTGTGTGAATTTACTAAACGTCGCCACAATCCTCTATTTGCAACTAGTGCTGTGGCCCCATTTAGTTCTATACTTCGTATCTTTAAATCGTTAGAAAGTGAGTCTAGCCATCGTCGTCTTGTTCTCCCTTTACTTCTCTTATTCATAAACATACCATAGAAAAAACATATACCTACTATTATATTTAAAACAAAGCCGTCACTAATTGTAAGAATGTACTGCACAGTTAGAGCACAAGGACGACGCATTCCCTCTTAATAATAATAATAATAATAATAATAATAATAATAATAATAATAATAATAATAATGATAATAATCTATATAAATACAATTATAAGTTTTTCTGTACCCCTCAAATTTTTGCCTCGTCATTCGTATTTATCTCGGATTAGGTATAAACAAAAATCAGAAGTGCAGGTAGATTCAGTTCAGTTTTTGTTTTTGTTTGTATGTCAAGACATTACTGAAAAACGGCTGAACAGCATTTCCGAAAACCCGATGTTTCAGTTCAGGGATAGCCAGGGTGTGCATTGAGCTATATTAGTATTGATTAGTATGTAGCAGCGTAACAATATTGAGGAGGCCAAAATGGGTAATGCCACATTTTTCCGTTACTATTAGCTGAATCGAAAACTGTATGTGATAAAAGGTGTACAAAATATGTTCTAATTGTTATGGTCCTTTATATTTTTACCGTGCGAGGAGCAATAACGGAGATATTCGCGATTATTATATTCTAATAATAATAATGTTATTGATTTTAAGTCCCACTAACTACTTTTTACGGTTTTCGGATACGCCGAGTTGCCGGAACTTTGTCCTGCAGGAGTTCTTTACCTAAACGAAACTGACGTATTTGAGCACCTTCAAATATTACTGGACTGAGCCACGATCGAACCGGCCAAATATGACCTTCGATGTTAGGCCCCTTAAAACAACAAGCAAGAACCGGCCAAGTTGGGCCGGGTTACTATATTATTCAAAAACTCCGGAAATATTAGTTCTATCTAAAAAGTGTGCACAACATTATTATAGAAAATCTTATTTCCAATCATTTATAGCTTATACATTGTTAGCGTACGAACTATAGACCTAATAATGAGCATATTCGCAAATTTTAATTTTTCTTACGAAGACTTATCAATGACGACCACCGCTGACGTAGTGATATTGTTCAGTCATTGTGGTAACGAAGTAACGGGTGATAATGGTGGTTGTAGTTATTTTTATAAGCTGAAAAACCGTGTGGCCATAAGCCCCAATTTATCAGGAAAATAACGAAGATGACTACGGAAACGATAACATACATGGGGAACGATCAGTCGAAGAATTAGACAGAAAGGAATAATAATAATAATAATAATAATAATAATAATAATAATAATAATAATAATAATAATAATAATAATAATAATAATAATGTTTTTCGTCCCATTAACTACTTCTAAGATTGACAGGGACCTCGAGTGCCGAAAATTTTGTCCCATAGGCTTTCGTTTACGTTCCAGTAAATCAACCTACGCGAAGGTGGTGTATTTGAGTAACTATGAATGGCACCAGTCTGAGCTGGGATCAAATCCGCCGACTTTGAGCTCAGAAAACCAGGGTTCTGTCATCTGATCCCCCTCAGCCTGACTATCCGAGAAATGCTTGAATGATTGGGATAACATTGCTAACCAACATTGTTATTGTTGCAAGATCACAGTTACAAAAAATAGTGTTTGGCGCTTTTATTCAAATAGGCTTGTAAAGTTTTTTCCAGGAAAGCCAGCAAACTTAAGACAGAAGCCAACGTTGCACATATTCACCGCCCCTTTCAACACAAAGTACATGATGTTTAACGATGGCATCTTTCACTGCACCAAGAAACCTTTCCCAGGCTGCACAAGAACGCAGCACAGCTCATGTGTATGTTTGGGTTCACATACTGTTGCGAGCAAGTTTTCTCGGCCATGAACCGAATAAAATGCAAAGACAGATCATTGCTCGGAGATGCAACACTGAAGAACGTTCTGCGCATCATGTCAGCAAATGCATTGACTCCCGATATATCAGCACTTGTGTCCGCAGTAAACCGTGTACTTTCTGATACTCAATAAACATATTGTATTCTCTATCTTGAAATTGTCTTATGAATAACTCCTACATTCCACCTTCCACAGTGATGCAACCCCATTCCACAGTATTCTCCGTCACAGGTTTCCGCCATTATTGCATTTCCTACATAGTTTTACATTTCTCTGGCACTCATTTTGGAGACCAACGCATCGCTCTGAATGAAGCAATACACAGAGTACCCATTAGAATTTTAAACTATTCCACTATTGTAAATAAGTGAATGGGCTCCATCGGGATAGAAATCTATACATTTTCTGTACCCTCTCTCCTTGACCCATTTGTAATCATTGAAGATTTGAAATATATGCTCTCACGATGTTCAGTCTTGAAAAATTTTACTAAGTAATGTTCAATATCATCCATGTACCTTACGATCAGGCTGTTCCAAATCCACGAGTTTGAGTTTGCATACGCGCGAGTGCGCAGCAGTGTTGCTTGGAGCACGGTTGGAGGGGAAGTAGGGTCGAAGTGATAGCCAATACGTCTTTGGGCGAAGGTCGTAGCACAAGTCCATGCGCTTTTTTCCAGTTTTGATGTTTCCCATCACTAAGTAACATAATATTCTGTTACTATGTCAAGCCAGGGAGGCCCGTTTCCTAGGTCGTGGTGACTGTTCACTGTTTCATTCACCAAGAGGCACTGTGTGCCGCAACAGTGGAAGAAAGCTGTAGAGACGTGTGTGCATTTTGTCCGGCGTCACGGTGTTAATCGGTTCAAAAGGTTTTTAAAAGATCTCGAGGCGGCTTACGGTGATATACCCTACCACAACACTGTTCGCTTCGTACGCCGGGGAAGAGTTTTTGACGTGTTTTATGTCATTCGCTAAGAAATTCGCTCTTTTACTTTTTTTTTGCTAGCTGCTTTATGTCGCACCGACACAGATAGGTCTTATGGCGACGACGGGACAGGAAAGGGCTAGAAGTGGGAAGGAAGCAGCCATGGCCTTAATTAAGGTACAGCCCCAGCATTTGCCTGGTGTGAAAATGGGAAACCACGGAAAACCATTTTCAGGGCTGCCGACAGTGGGGCTCGAACCTACTATCTCCCGAATACTGGATACTGGCCGCACTTAAGCGACTGCGCTCTTTTACTAGAAATGAGGACAGGCAAAGCAAAGTCTGTCTGATCCAAAATCAAAATGGGTAGCAGACTTGGCGCTTCTTGCGGATATAGCAATGCACCTAAACCACCTGAATATGTGATTGCAAGGAAAAGATCTATTAATCGTAGATATGTACGATAGACTCATAGGCGTTCACATAAAAGCTCCGTTTATTTGAGCGGCAGATTCGAAATAAAGATTCCTGAAGATGATTTTCCGTGGTTTCCCATTTTCACAGCAGGCAAGTGCTGGGGCTGTACCTTAATTAAGGCCACGGCCGCTTCCTTCCCATTCCTAGGCCTTTCCTGTCCTATCGTCGCCATGAGACCTATCTGTGTCGGTGCGACGTAAAGCAAATAGCAGCAGCGAAATAAACATTTAACGCTTTTCACTCGTATTGCGCCAACGGCCGTAGCCGTGTTGAAACACCGGATCCCCGTGAGATCTCCGAA
Source organism: Anabrus simplex (assembly GCF_040414725.1). Classification (NCBI taxonomy): domain Eukaryota; kingdom Metazoa; phylum Arthropoda; class Insecta; order Orthoptera; family Tettigoniidae; genus Anabrus; species Anabrus simplex. The sequence goes on along the minus strand of NC_090266.1, from coordinate 424,835,160 downwards.
GTTAAGCAATATTGGGCGTGGTCAGGAGTTGGATGGGTTGCCACGCGCTGTTGGTGGGAGGGTAAGGGAATGGAGGAGCGGAAAGGAACTGGCCACCCTACCGCACGTAAGCTCTGGCTCAGGAACGCCTCTGCGGAGGTTCGGACCTGCCTTCGGGCAGAATAACCCTTACCTTACTGGTATTGCCTCTCTGATAATGACTCCTGAGACCTCTTTGGGCAAGTATCTAAAGAAGATTATAAGGCTTCTCCAGTCTTTTGAAATGAGGTTCCAAGAGCTCGATGTTTTTGAAAAAGAAATGCGATTATTTAGCACCCCTTTCTCAGTTACCCCTGACGACTACCTGCCGTCAATGCAGTTGTAAATAAAACCAAACCAAACTGCATGGCGCAACAGCTCCGAAATGCCATGGCCTACCCAGCGACCGCTGCTCAGCCCGAATGCTTGCAGGTTATGAGGTGTCGTGTGGTCAGCACGACGAATCCTCTCGGTCGTTATTCTGGGCTTTCTAGACGAAGTGGAAATAACAGACTTACAGAATGCTACCCTACGAAAAGAAAGATATTACAACACTATGTATCTCTCACGATGGTATCGTTCACTGCACCAAGAAACCTTTCCCAGGCTGCACAAGAACGCAGCACAGCTCATGTGTATGTTTAGTTCACATACTGTTGCGAGCAAGTTTTCTTGGCCATGAACCGAATAAAATGCAAAGACAGATCATTGCTCGGAGATGCAACACTGAAGAACGTTCTGCGCATTATGTCAGCAAATGCATTGACTCCCGATATATCAGCACTTGTGTCCGCAGTGAACTATGTACTTTCTGATACTCAATAAACATATTGTATTCTCTATCTTGAAATTGTCTTATAAATAATTCCTACATTCCACTTTCCACAGTGATGCAACCCCATTCAACAGTATTCTCCGTCACAGGTCTCCGCCATTATCCACCGCGCCGTGACGACAGCTTACCCCCAGAGTAGAGCTGTATTGCACATCGCAGGCTTACTCACGAAAGGCGGCGAGTACAACGCTACTCACTGGCGAGCAGCCCGGCTGGAACAGCCTGCCGTACGTAATTAAGCGCGAGTCACTAGAAATATCTGTAGTCTCGCCTATCTGTAATTCTGCAAGAGGCTGTCCGTAATTCTTTCGATTAACTTACATTCCACTTTACAAGTAGAACGTTTTGAGGCTGACAGCATCATTTAAGTCTCTTTAGAATTTGTTACCTTCACGTAGCCTTTCACAACTGGAAGCAATGCCAATTCTCCTACAGAATGGACAACCCCCGTACTTTGCTATTCATCGAGTTCAAAGTCGAAACTAAATTTTTCCACGCTGTAATATCTCTAAACGCCCTTGACTAATGGCTTACTTCGTTCATCATAGTGCTTAGTTTTTAAGTACTGTCGGAGATCATCTGGTATCATGCAGTCGCACGACAACATCTACTCTTCATAAATGCAGCACATTGCGGCTCCTGCTCACTCGTATCAACACTCGGATTCACTGGCCGCTATATCATGTGCATCAGACTCCCTGTTATTATGGATATCACTCATTTCATTAGTTATTTATCATAAGTAAAGGTTTAAAGTCATCTTTTCACCACTAAAGAGATTGAAAACGGTGTTTACAAGCTTAAATTCACCCTCTGGGTCAGGCGGCAGGAAATTTTAAATAAGGTACTATTTCTGCATTGGAGAAGAGAAAATTAAAAAGAATACTGGGAAACGTACACCTCAAATAGACGTTTTCTGCACCAAGATTCGAATATAAGACCTCCGAATACAGCAACTTTCGGCACTTATCGTGGAATGTGGCATCGTGCACTCCCTTACGTAGGTAAATATGTTTTGTCGCACAAATAGGTGCTCTCTTCATTTGTGTAGGCTATAGCCGATGTACCAAAAATCAACGCCCTATTCAAACCTAAGGAATTTGAAATACGGTAGTACAGGATGGCCATGCATTGCCACCACGATGGGTATGGTTGAATGACTGATAGGGACTCGTATCTTACCTGACAGTTTAAGAGTTCAGAACACCATCATTTTTGTAGCACAGCTGACTTCTGCGCCATGTCATGTCGAGGCAGTTGTTTTGTGGAGACAATCCGGGGGCACGTCCGTGAAAGTATCCTCCATAAGAGCTCGCAACTGCACTTGCAAAGGACACTTGCAACGCCAACTGTACTGGTGCTCTATCTTGTTGCAGGACAACATTATCTTCAATACCAGCATGTTGCAATTGTGGCTTCTATCATTCTTAAGCATATCCTGTAAAGAAGATTCAAACAAAGAGGGAAAAATTGTGTGGAGAACTCATTCCAACCCACACCATGACGTGTGGTTGATGTCTCTTTTTTTCATAATCACGCCGGCTTTCTGTAGCTCAGAAGATGACTTTTCGGGAATAAGTGCTCCGATAGACATCACACTCGTCTCTAAAGAGAACATCATCGTGGGAACGTTGGGAATGGAACACTGCAAGAAGCGCCCTGCATCTCACTTTACACAAATACCCATTCAGGCATCACTCAATTAATTGATGTTCCACATCAGAGCGGCCTCAAAATATAATTTTCATGGTACTCGCAAGTAAACGTTATGAAGTCTGTCGTAAAGCCAAATAACTGTCACTAATCTCCGTTTGATAGTTTACGCACTGCATGGTTAACAACATGATTTCTAGTAGACCTACGGCTCTCGACACTCTGACACAAATTATCACGGATAAAAGGGGGTACGCCTACGTCGTGGCTGCTTGTACAATAGGGGACAATATTCCAAACTTTTTGGTCCCGAAAAGTAGGATTATGCTCAATGTTCACATTAGAGCCTTGGAATTCCCTGATTTCTCAGTTTCTTTACCCGACGTCTCACATTTCCGTGAAAAAAATACCTCATCTATAGGCCTGATTTTGCGAGTGTTAGAAAGTTTTGTGTATTCTTTGCTCTTACCAGCGTGCACTACATTCACCCCTCATCTGTCTGACTCACAGAATTTAAGCTAACATCAGAGCTAGTCAGCGTCGTGACCTTCTGTTCAGAGGATGCCGTGTTTGATTCTCGGCCAAACCGAGGATTTAAGCCGCATCTGGTTAATTCCTCTGATTCTGGGACTAAAGTTTGTGTTAGTGCCAGTACACACCTCTTCATGCACTTACAACAAACCATAGTACCAACCACCACAGAAATACGCAGTAGTGAAAACGTCCCTCCATATTAGGTTGGCGCCAAGGAGAGTATCTGGCCCTAAAACAGGGCCCAACCCACACGTACGACACAGTTCACACTCACTACTCCACCAGAGTGTGGGAAATATGGCATCATAATAATAATAATAATAATAATAATAATAATAATAATAATAATAATAATAATAATAATACGACTCCTTGGCTGAATGGTCGCATTAAGGCCTTCGGTTCAGAGGGTCTCGGGTTTAATTCCCAGCCGGGTCGGGGATTTTTATCACGTTTGATTAATTATTTTGGCTCTTGGACTGGGTGTTTGTGTTTGTCCAAACACTATCCTCTTCATATTCATACAACACACCACATTACAAACCACCACAGAAACACGCGATAGTGGTTACATCCCTTCACATGGGGTTGACGTCACAAAGGGCATCCGGCCGTAAAACAAGGCCAAATCACTTGTGCTACACATTTCGCGCCCGCGACCCCACAGGTGTGAGAAGAGCGGTAGGATAATAATAATAATAATAATAATAATAATAATAATAATAATAATAATAATAATAATAATAATAATAATAATAATAATAATAATACTAATAATACTAATAATAATAATAATAATAATAATAATAATAATAATAATAATCGAGCGAGTTGGCCGTGCGATAGGGGCGCGCAGCTGTGAGCTTGCAATCGGCAGAGAGTGGGTTCGAACCCCACTGTCGGCGTCCCTGAAGATGGTTTTCCGTGATTTCCCATTTTCATACCAGGCAAATGCTGGGGCTGTACCTTAATTAAGGCCACGGCCGCTTCCTTTCCACTCCTAGCCCTTTCCTATCCCATCGTCGCCATAAGACGTATCTGTGTCGGTACGACGTAAAGCCAATTGTAAAATTAGAAAAAAATTCAATCGCGTTGAAATCTAATGGAAGTTGAATACGTTGAATAGCCCCTGACCATACCGAACATTTCACGCAATATGTAGGGCTGTCTGTGAAACCATACATTCCACTTCTCACTGCCTGTGCGCAGGGTACCCGAGAATTTATCATTTCCAAGTCTCGGTTATCACTGAATATCAAAGAGGTGAGTGATGTGAGGCGAAATAATGACGAGCACGTCACGTCAAGGTATGCTAACGGACTCACCTAGTGACCAGTTAACAGAGTGCTGCGGGCACGAGACACACCAACTTCCGTTTGCAGGTCTTAAACAATGCCATGGTTGACCCATATTGACCTCATTTTGCACCTCGTGATATGGTTTCTCTTTCGTTAATATTACTCACGTTGTTCTTCGTACTAGTGTCGTCTGCTGCAGATAATACCAAGCATTCGCAGTATTGTAGGTACAGTGAATTGATCTCATTAACCATTTCTCAGGTGGGCACTGATCTACTTGTAATCATGAATTAAGTCAATGATAAAACATCTACCTGGGCTGAATGGTTCAGACAGAAGAACCCAAGTCGACAGGCTCGATCCCGGGGAGTTAGCTGCACGGTGTGGGCCACGTAGCATTAGTCTCGCTTCTGGGAGATGATGGATTCGAACCCGACTGTCGGAAGCCCTGAAGATGGTTTTCCGTAGTTTCCCATTTTCACATCAGGTAAATATTGAGGCTGTACCTTAATTAAGGCAACGGACCTTCCTTCCCAGTCATTGCCCCGTCCTGTCCCATAGTCGTGTTAAGACCTGTCTTAGTGGGTACAACGTTTGAATTTGAATTGAATTTTTTGATGATTTACATGCCACTGAGGCTGAAAAGCCCCTTTATGTAGTGTCTTCATCCAATACAATATAGGTTAATGAACACACTAACTACTTTAAAAAAAATATTAAATTAAGCATTATTATTTAAAAAATACAGATACCAAATCCAATAAAATTAAAACATAAATTATATAAGAAGTAAGAAAGTATATCATTAAGCCTATTTATTATTTTAGACTACAAGAGTCTAAATAATCTAAAGCAAAAACAGGGAAACAATTTTCTAAGAAATATACATATTTCTGGTTGTTAGACAAAAGAATGCCTGATCTCAGCCCCTTGCGTACTCCTCCAGGAAGATAGATGTTAAGGACAGCTTTAGTTGGGTACAGTTAGTGTTATTTGAGAAACGGTGAAAATTAAAGACGTTAAAGATACGGGATTCAGTGCAAACAAAGGATTTGTTAAATTTAGTGGTACGATGAAGGGGAATTTCAAGGGTAGTTTTTGTAAACCTGTTATCTCTGTTATGTACTGACTTCATAGGTTTAAATTCATCGCAAAGGTAGGATGGGGTCATCAGTTTGAGAATTTTGTGCGTAGCAACGGCTACTGAGATTTCCCGTCGTTCATGGAGTTTCAACCATTGCAGCTGTATGTAACAGGGTGTTATGTGTTCATCGCGCCTGGCATTTGTCACGTAACGAACACATGCGTTTTGGACCCTCTGTAGTTTTATGTTGAAAGTTTCAGATAAGTCGTTGTATACGACTGATCCATAGTCAATTATTGGGAATATAAGACTTTGAACAAGTAGTTTTCGCATGAAAGGTGGTGTACGTGTCACGTTACGTTTCAAAATATGCATGGATGACACAACTTTTCTGATCACATTTGACGTATGATCAGACCAGGATAGGGTTCTGTTGAAAATTAGTCCTAGATTGTTAACGGTGTCACTATAATGGATATCTGTATCTAGAATTTTTATTGCTGGGAGGGATTTGAGATCAACAGTTTTCAGAAGTTTGTGTAACCTATGCAAATAAGCTGGGTCTTAGCCACATTTAACTGGAGGTTATGATTTGCGCTCCATTCGATCAATCGAGAAATGTCATGTTTAAAATGCATTATACAAGAAGATGCGTTAGTGGGACAAAAGTGGAAGTAAGCTTGTAAGTCATCAGCATACATATGAAAGGTACTGATTTTAATAACTTCAGAGATGTCATTAATATAAATAGAAAAACATAAAAAACAGAGGACTGATCCTTGTGGTAAGCCACAGTTTACTGATTCGCAGCTAGAGGATCGTCCGTCAATAAACGTGACTCTTTGTGATCTATTATTTGATAGATATTATTCAAACCACGACAGAGTACTCTGGGAGAAGCCAATTGACTTCAGCTTAGCAAGAAACAACTCATGATTAACCCTTTCGCACTCAGCGCGCCGATCTATCGGCGCGAGAGGTTATGGCGAAAACACTCACGGCGCCGATATATCGGCTCTGTCATATTTAGGCATTTTCGTCATTTCCGTGGCTGTTAAATCGTAACAGTTGATCGTGACGGTACCTTAAAACGTTGAATTTGCGTTTTACTCTACAGATATATCCACCTGCCCTACAAAATATTTTTATTTTCGACAAATGAAATCTGTTGACCGTGAATGTTTATGTTGTGGTTATTTGAAGTTGTTAATTGCGTGGATCTGTTTTGGTTGGCTTATGAATACAACAATTTGATCTTGATATGAGTTTAGTTAAGAGTATATTTCGTTTCTTTGGTATATCGTGTGTTCGCTGTACTTCGCAAATTATAATTTTACTCCATTTCATAACTCCGTTGTTGCACGTGCTTGCGTCATCTTTTTCTCGTAATGGCTAGGCCATATTCAAGGCCGAATGAGGCCGATATCCTTGAATTTTCAGATGATTTAGACAGTAATAATGACCTTATTTTGCCGAAAGTGATTCGCATTATGTGGGAAATGACACAGTCACAGCTGCTCACCATGCATCGGACGGCGAGGACCTGACATCGATGACCGTTACATGTACAGTGAATAACTATGTGCCATGCTTCATGAATGAATTGCAGCACACACATCATACTGATATCAAATTAATCAGAAATAAATGTTCTTTCTTTCACGTCTAAGAGTAAAGAAGGAATACGCAATAATGTCTGATTTTTCAGCCATTGAAAATCAAAAATTATTTTTTTAAATTTATTTTCAAAATTTAATAATTTTTTTCTGGCTTTACCAATAACAATACGTTTTAGGTATGTTCATTTCTGAAATGCTCATAGTTTCCTGTATTAGTGTGATTTATTTTATTTTCATGTGTGTTAAACTCTTTACGTGTTGATTTTTTGTAAGTCGGTTTGGAAAATGACAGATATTAGTCTGAGTGTCTTCGAGCAAACTCCTGTATATAGGCTGAGTGCCAAAGGGTTAACAGAGTCAAATGCCTTAAGAGAAATCAAAGAGACATAAGATAGCAGGCTGCCTGTTATCGGTGGCCGCGCATATATCATCTGTAACTCTCAGCAGAGCAGTAGTAGTACTATGGCCCTTCTTGAAGCCAAATTGGTAGGGATTTAGAATGTAGTGTTTAGACAAATATTCACATATCTGCTCATGAATAATGTTTTCTAGTGCCTTACTAAGTGCACAGAAGATGCTGATAGACCTAAAATCACTACAGACTGCTAGTATTTTCTTTTCGGGCACAGGTCGTACATAGGAACGCTTCCATTCTGAGGGATGAACTCCATTCTGTAGAGAGAAGTTAAATAAATGCACAAGGGCAGGAAGAAATATGTCAATGCAGGTTGAAATCATGGATATTGAGATATTACCTGGACCTTTAGCTTTAGTTCGAATTGATCTAACTGCTTTTTCTACCTGTGAAGGGTGTACGTACATGAAATAGAATTTATCTCTTTTACTTGGAGTGAGAGATCTATAATGTTTGACAGTTATGGTACTTTCGGAGAGTTGAAGTTAGAGACTGATGCCATATTATATTCACTTAGTTCAGATGGAGTAACAGGCATCTGGCTATCTAGAGAGTGACTGACTTGAATACCAAGTGATTTTGCAGCACGCCAAGAAGCTGAGCTGCTCTTATAATTACGGAAGATGTTGTACGTGTATTTCACCAATACCAAAGGAATAGCTTTCAAATTTTAGGCCTGTCATATCCTATCGTTACAGAAAAACTATCTGAGTGCGTGTGACGTTAAATAACTATTCCGTTGGTATTTAAAGGTACCCAAATACGACAGCCTTTTGTCAGTAGGTGTACGGGGACGTAATACAAGTTCTGAGAGAGTAAATTCTGGCACCCTGGCGTCGTCGGAAAGCGAAAAAGCTCCTATTAGGACGTAAAACCAATAGCATTATAAATATATACATCTTCATCATCTGTTTACCCTCCAGGGTCGGTTTTTACCTCGGACTCAGCAAGGGATCCCACCTCTACCGCCTCAAGGGCAGTGTGCTGGATCTTCAGACTCTGGGTTGGGGGATACAACTGGGGAGGATGACTAGTACGTCGCCCGGCGGCCTCACCTGCTATGCTGAACAGGGGCCTTGCGGGGGATGGGAGGATTAGAAGGGATACATAAGGAGGAGGGAAGAAAGCGGCCTTGGCCTTAAGTTAGGTACCATCCCGGCATTTGCCTGGCGGAGAAGTGGGAATCCACGGAAAACCACTTCCAGGATGGCTGAAGAGGGAAACGAACCCCCCTCTATTCATTTGACCTCCCGAGGCTTAGTGAACCCTGTTTCAGCCCTCGTACCACTTTTCAAATTGTGTTGCAGATCCCAGAATCGAACCCGGCCCTCCGGGGGTGGCAGCTAATCACACTAACCACTACACCACAGAGGCGGACATATATATATATATATACTACCGCTAAACGTTCCAGAGATATTCTTTGCCTGATATATGAACTTCTCGGATACATCTATCCAATTCTTCCCAGACCATTTCAATGGGATTGATTACAATCAGTGTTTTAGGACGGCCTGCCCATTTCTTTCAGAACCTTGTCTTTACTCTAAGGGTCGATGACTTTGAAGTTAGACCCCTTTAATCAAGAATAATAATAATAATAATAATAATAATAATAATAATAATAATAATAATAATAATAATAATAATAATAATAATAATAATAATAATAATAATAATCAGCAGCAGCAGCAGCATTTTTCCTTTGATGCAATGTACTTTATACAATACGCTGACCGACGTTTTGGGTCATTATCCTGTTGCAAGGTAAAACGTTTTCCTATTAGGCGCAATCCAAATGCTACTGTATGACACTGAAATGTGTGGTGGTATGACTTCTGGTTCATTCGTCCTTCTGTTTTCACAATGTCTCCAACTCTGTCTCCTGCAAAGTACCCACAAACCATAATAGAACCTCCGCCATGTTTAACTGTACGTAGAATGCACTGCTGGGCCAACCCTTTCTCCTTCACGTCGGCGAACAAACACCCTTCTTCTGGTAAAAAAGTCTTCGAACTTGGATTACTGTTTGAATAGAACTTTTCTCAATCTTCAGGTGTCCAATTACGATGTTTCTTAGCTTGTTTGAGTCTCTTCTTTCCATTTATCGGCTTCAGAAAGGGTTTCATTGCTGCCACACGTCTTTTGAAGCTAACTTTAGACAGTCTTATTTTTAATATTACAACATATATGTTCTTCTTGTTCATAATTTCCATTTGAGCCGAAAGGCGTAGTTCAGGGTTATGGTGTTAATAGAGCTCGAGGGACTGTTTACTCTCGGCTCAAGTCCAATGACGGGTATAGGTTCCTGTGTTGTCATTAACTTCAGTTTTCATTATCTTGCACACAAATATTGCATCATATAAGTATATCATATGGTACTAAATAAGATAACATCAGTAAAATTAGTTCATTTAACGTGAGCGAAAAATACAGTTTGCTCATATGCGAGCGACTGAAAACCTGCTAGCTATTTGGAGGGTAGGATGAAGAATCAGAGTGCTTATTCGTAACCAGATGAAGGGAATATAACAAGAGTTCTAAAGTTAATGAAATTCCTTTAAAACGAGAATTTTCGACAGTCTGGTGTCTCTTATAAACCATAGTTCGTTATGCACGTAGCGTAGCTATGGCAGTTAAAATATTTAAGTCATATAATATCCTTCTATATAAGATACCATCAGTACAATTAGTTCCTTCAAAGTGAAAGAAAAATACAGATTGAGTTGACTGTATCATCTAATGTGACCAGAAACCAAAATAATAAAAAGGCTCCACTTGGAGGCTTAACTCCAGTAATTATTTGCACTTTGGAATTCTAGTTAGCTTTCCCTTTCATCTGTTTACGAATAAGCAAGCAGTAAGCTATGGCAGTTACAAAATTCTAGTCATAAAAAGAGGATTGACAGAAATAAAATCTAGGAAGGGCTTCTATATTCTTACACATTCATTATACTTGCGAGTTACGTCACTTTCTTCTTAGGGGCTTTCTACTTTTACATACTGTACATCTTGGATGTGAAGTGGTAGAGTGTCTTTTAAATATTTGTTTTTGTTGAAGAGAGATTTCTCTCTGAAAATCTACTCCTTTCGTCGGTTATTTTGATACTCAGTATCTACGTCATCTGCTGGCTCTGCGGTGTAGGGGTAGCGTTCGTCCCTCTTACCCGGAGGCCCCTGGTTCGATTCCCGGCCAGGTCAGGGATATTTACATGGACCTGAGGGCTTTTTTGAGGTCCACTCAGCCTACGTGATTAGACAGTGAGATAGCGGCCCCGGTCTAGAAAGCCAAGAATAACGGCCGAGAGGATTCATCGTGCTGACCACACGACACCTCGTAATCTGCAGGCCTTCGGGCCAAGCGGTCGCTTCGTAGGCCACGGCCCTTCAAGGGATGTAGTTATTTTAACATAACATCTTTGTCATCTAACAATAATGCTGTGATGGAGGGCCATCGTCCTGAGGCGGTTAATGACTAAGGAAATTGGTTCTTGTTTTATTCCTTAAACTACGAACTCTTTGTTTTGTTTAAAAATCACATTACTTTAGTCCTTTTATTCTATTTATTGAATGATAATCAGGTTTTTGAAAGGAATTTATAGATATTTTCTCAAAATTTTTCATACACAACTTGCTGTTCTGTCTTGCGCTTTCCTGGGCTCAGAATTGACTGTAAGGACAATGGAACTATTGATCACATCACTCCGTCATTAATATGGTGATATAAATTGTCTTGGGTTTAGTATGTATATATTTTCTCCCAGATATATTTCAGAAAATATTTTTCATTCTTTTTAATTTCAGTGCAGTATGTCTCTAATTATGACCAAGATTCTTGCTGGGATTCGGTATATGCAAAATCCGGAGTAAAATAAATTTGGGACTGGATCCCTCATCCCTGATTACAGGACGCTAGTTCTTAACCAACCGGACTATTTTAACTAAATATGTGGGTTTTCATTTTCATTGCAACTCCATGGACTGGTTCACACCCCACAATAGGACTATGACGTTTCAATGTCCGAAGTTCGAATTCTGGCACTAACAACAGCTATTCTGTGAGTAGTACCTTCCGGGATCTCTATTCATTCACGGTAGTGCCTTATTTCACGTCCTGAGGCTCCTATCTTAGTTCTGGGTTCAATTAACTTGACAAATACTGCAGAAAACACCTCAATAACATGGGCACCAGGACAGTTTAGCCCCCCCCCCCCGGCCACACACACGCTGGTATACGGCTTCTTCGAACACCATAAAAATGTAGCTAGTGGGACGCAACCTTAACGTCATTAACCCGTCAAAGCCCAAACACAGTGCAGAAAATAAATCTATGCACTTCCTTTCAGATTATGATAGCTACACTACAAAAAACAATGCAAAACTAAAAATCTGCAGGAAACGTTGTCCACAAAGAAAATATAGGGATGTCACCTGTAGGTGACATTGATCAGTATAGTTACAGTTCGCAGCTTGCTGGTAGCCTAATTTCAAGTGTGAGGACAACTGCTGCCCCTAACGCATATTCGGACTGTCCCGGATTCTGAGCCGATTTAGACCCCTGGTAAGGCTCAAAGTCCACGAGGTAACCAAATTCCGTAGCAATTGACCACAGTTATGTCTATCATATGGTTCTTGGACATTTTCACAATGAGATTCTTCTTCTTCTTCAATGAGCAGTAACTCAAAACTCTGAACTGGACACAGTTGCGGTCCGTCATATTCAGAAGGTTCCTCATGCACGTCACCTCGCCAAATCGGAAAATAAAATAAGGATAAGAATAATTATTCTTCTCTGTAGCTGCCCGCAATGTAGAGTATCTTTTCGTAGAAGATGCTGGTTTATTTGTCCTAGAAAGACCAGATGCCTGCTGCATTTCATTAGAAGGTATCGGCGTACCATCATAAGCTAATATCACATATATTTACACTCAACCTCGACATTCCACCAGGAAGGGGATTGACATAGACAGAATCACATGTTTCATCGCCACCTCCCTTATCCGTAAACTGTCCATCATTTTGAGGAAACATAATATCATCTGGGGGTGCATTATTACTGTCATATTCCAACATTTGTAGTAGCTCACCCAGTGTCAGACTGGAGAGAGAGAAAAAACATGAAGTGAATATCAGACACTATTCATAATTGAAACTGGACAAAAAGGCCTACTTGATGTGACCAATGTCACCTACAGTCGACACCATGCATTTTCATGGCAATAACATATGCTGAAATTATAATATTATGCTTAAGAATGTATCACTTTCATTATTGAACCTTTAAGCAATTATACATGCATAAAATGCAAAATAAAATTACCTTTTATCACATGCTTTCCATGGCACAATAACTTGCGGTTGCTTCACCACTTCAATCCAGTCAGTTTCCTCTTCTATCTGAGCGAAAACTGACTGACCAGTGCAGGCTGAGAGTTCAAAAATGGTCCATTTCAAATTATAAGACCTTTCTTTAAATACTTCCAACAGGTAGAAAAGTTCAAGCAGCCTGATGAGCAGGCAATGTTATTAATATTAGGTGTCACCTGTAGGTGACATTGGGCTTTCTGGGTTCAATTAACTTGACAAACACTACAGCAGACACCTCAATAACATGGGCACCAGGACAGTTTAGCACCCCCCGCCCCCCCACACACACTGGTATACGGCATCTTCGAACACAATAAAAATGGTATGTTTTTTTTTTGCTAGTTGCTTTACGTCGCACCGACACAGATAGGTCTTATGGCGACGATGGGACAAGGAAGGGCTAGGCGTGGGAAGGAAGCGGCCGTGGCCTTAATTAAGGTACAACCCCAGCATTTGCCTGGTGTGAAAATGGAAAACCACGGAAAACCATTTTCAGGGCTGCCGACAGTGGGGTTCGAACCTACTATCTCCCGAATACTGGATACTGGCCGCTCTTAAGCGACTGCAGCTATTGAGCTCGGTAATAAAAATGTAGCTACTGGGACGCAACCTTAACGTTACTAACACGGGCCTAAAATAATCAATGATATTTAATATCTGTATACCGTAGAGTTAATTTTTCATAGGAAAATTCAACCTGTAATATTTCTACAAAACTGCCGGCTGCCGTGGTTCGACTTCCAGCTCAACTACGACTTGAAGGCTGGATCGAGGTACTGGAATGGGATACATTCTGCCAAAGTTAATACAACTGAAACGTCGATCAAAATCTCATTTTGCGGTCATCTAAGGGGTAATCTTCTGTCCGGAGAAAAATATGTGATGGTACCCAACATACAGGTCAAGAGGTTATTCCATTCCCAAACCAAGTCCAAGTACCGAGCGAGTGGCTATATGGTTTGTGTCACGTAGCTATCAGCTTGCATTCGGGAGATAGTGGGTTCGAACCCCACGGTCGGCAGCCCTGAATATGGTTTTCCATAGTTTCCCATTTTCACACCAGGTAAATGCCGGGGCTGTACCTTAATTAAGGCCACGGTCGCTTCCTTCTCACTTATAGCCATTTCCTATCCCATCGTCGCCTTCAGACCTTACTGTATCGATGTGTGGTAGCTTCGCATCCTTCTGTCGCTGAGAACTTTCATTGTGTTAGTGCGACGTTAAACAAGTAGCAAAAACAAAGAAAATGAGCATTTAACAAGCACTACAGCCATACAAGAGGCAGCCAATTAAACACGCATGACAGCTGCAAAATCGCTCCCACCAACGTGGAAATTTCGTCCAGTTTTGCTCAAATTATTTAGTTAAAAGTAAAAACTTCAGCATTACATTTCCTTACTGAAGTGCTCTCTTGGCGAGAGAATAATTCCACAGAGCATCTTTCAACACAATATCCAAACTGACTAAGTTTAAATAACGATCAGAACAATCCTGAGCTCTGATGGTCAATATCAATATCCTGGGTGAGGAAGACATCATCATGAGTAGAGGTGGTTAAGTCATTACCATTTACCTGGAAGAACGAGTTCGATTATGCCCTACGAAGGCTAAATATTCATAAATGAGACTCACACATTTTCGAGCGGAATATGGCCCTGGGGTTCACTCAGCCTACAGCAGAAATTAGTAAAAATCTTTACTTCCTACCCTTCTGGGGAGTTCCATACTATATACTGTGCCCTTTCGTCTTATGGGTGCAATACGTAGATGGCTTTAAACATCTACATACTACGACAGGATGTACTATTAGTAGGCCAGTGACTTCTATTGGCACTCTTCACTGTGAGTAGTTTTCACGAATGCTGATTAGAGTAAATTGGTGCAGCAACATTCACAATTGCATCCCTTCCTCCACCCTCTATCTTCCCATGTTGTCAGTGTATGCGAGAATGCTCCATTCGGTGCGAATCAGAAATAAATATTTTTAAAAGCGACATTTTCTTAAACAAAATGACAGGCTTTCATTTTACTACTTAGGAATGATAATTAGTCAGACAGCTTGCATTCGACAAATAGTGAGTTCGAATCTCGCCGTCAACAGCCCTGAAGATAGTTTGATATCACTGCTTTAACGCTAAATTTATTTTATTATTATTATTGCTATTTGTTTTACGTCCCACTAGCTACTCTTTTACGGTTTTCGGAGACGCCAAGGTGCCGGAATTTAGTCCCGCAGGAGTTCTTTTACGTGCCAGTAAATCTACCGACACGAGGCTGACGTAAATTTATTTTAATAGCAGTCTGGTATTTTGTTCTTGTTCCGAGAGCATAATGATGGACGTTCGGGGCAACTTAATTGTCATTCGTGTGTATTTGTGCGAGTATATACACCTACCTTAATTTGCCAGATATACCGTGTTAATTATTGCTCATAGAGAAGAGTGTAACTGTATTGTTTGTAGGTAGGATTCCCCACCATTTTCTTAAAATCCATATTCATGACAGAAGTCAAGATTCATAGTTGTGCGATACTGAGCCACTCACCATTTTCCAGTGGTTTATCTTTTAAAGCACACAGCTAGTTCGTTCGTTCGTAATCTGTTTTCTTTCCAGGGTCGTTTTATTCTTCGGACTCAGCGAGGGATCCCACCTCTACCGCCTCAAGGGCAGTGTCCTGCAGCTTCAGACTCTGGGTCGGAGATAAAACTGGGGAGGATGACCAGTACCTCGTCCAGGCGGCCTCACCTGCTATGCTGAACAGGGGTCTTGTTGGGGGATGGGAAGTTTGGAAAGGATAGACAAGGAAGAGGGAAGGAAGCGGCCGTGGCCTTAAGTTAGGTACCATCCCGGCATTTGCCTGGAGGAGAAGTGGGAAACCACGGAAAATCACTTCCAGGATGGCTGAGGAGGGAATCGAACACCCCCCCTCTACTCAGTTGACCTCCCAAGGCTGAGTGGACTCCGTTCCAGCCCTCGTACCACTTTTCAAATTTCGTGGCAGAGCCGGGAATCGAACCCGAGCCTCTGGGGGTGGCAGCTAATCACACTAACCACTACACCACAGAGGCCGACACACAGCTAGTAATGATGGTAATTATGACCTCGCATGCTCTGTCATAAACATAGTCTTCACCATGATGATGAATTGTGGATTAAAACTGAGATTAAATTGAAATTGGAACTTCAGTACCGCCGATGTAAGTGGTTTACTTTACTGGACCTGCATCCTCCTTTTTCCTGCATATTCCAACTCGCAAAACCAGGATTAATCCACCCCTTCATATTCCGTATTCCCGCCTCTCTCTCGTTCAAAGAACTTTATTTATCCGCATACCAACCCTCCTTAACTCTTTATTCTGACAGGACCGTGGACGCTTTTTCTTCGTATGCCTCCTTTAATCGATTCTTCCTTAACTTAACGTAGTCCATTTTCTTCATGTTCCTTTTTTATTTATTTACTTTTTACTATACTATACCGTTACTTATGTGTTATATCTGTACTTATCTTAGTGTGCATAGCTATAAATTCTTCTCTTACTTTTACGTTCAATCTTTAATTTTCCTCGTTGTTTCTTTTGCCTTCATGTTTTGTTGTTAATTGGTGTCTCTAGAGTTTGTTAGTTTTTAATTTTTCCTGTATTTTTATCATTAGATGTGTTTTCCTCATTGTTATTCCACTTACTTTTTATGTTTGCCATATATATATATATTTTTTTTTTTTTCATTGCGGGACTCTGTAATTCGGCTTCTCGCTGTTTTGGTTTCTCAAATAAATAAATAAATAAATAAATAAATAAATAAATAAATAAATAAATAAATAAATAAATAAATAAATAAATAAATAAATAAATAAATAAATAAATAAATAAATAAATAAATAAAATTAGACAATATAGATCGCCAGTTGAATTTAACCCATTAACTGCCAAATTTCCGTCCTGTAATTTAAACCGTTTCCTAAGTTTCTTAAAGCGTCTAGTAGTCGGGAAAAATAACATCGAGTGCACACTTTACATAACCTATCACCTATACTTTCTTCAGCTTATCCTAGTTTTTATGGAGTCGCTGGAACCATCCAGGCTCTTTTTGGGTTTGGACGGATGCCATTCCTGATATAATTTTATTTTTTAGATTAAAATAACAACACAGGATCGATCAGTATTGCAACCTCAGCCTTCCAGGCGGGAAGGCAGCGCCTAAGCCACTGAGCTAATCACACCCAGCAACAAATGGGGATCAGTCATAAAGTACCTCACCACATCAAAAGGAAATTATCTGTGAAACAAAATGTTATAGGGTGTCATCTATAAACTATTGGCCTAAGAAACAAAATAACATACTTGAATTATGGATTGTCTATGACTTACAATTTTTAAAAACACAGAGATGAAGAAATCTTGAAAACCCTATGTTCTTCCTGCAACTAATACATAGATAGATATGGTTTATTTTAACTGGCAAAGTTAGGGACACATGCCCATGCCTTACACTTAACCAGTGAAATACAAAAATAACATAAAATATTAAAATATTGAATAAATAAAGAAAGAGACTGAAACAAATTGCTATGCTATGCTGTCCTACTGCACATCAAATACCTATTATCTTTCTTTTTCTTTCTTTCTCAATCGGTTGAATCAGGGTTGAATTTTCCCTCGACTCAGCGAGGGATCCCACCTCCACCGCCTCAAGGGCAGTGTCCTGGAGCGCGAGACTTTGGGTCGGGGGATACAATTGGGGAGGATGACCAGTATCTCGCACAGGTGGCCTTACCTGCTATACTGAACAGGGGCCTTGTCGGGGAATGGGAAGATTGGAAGGGATAAACAAGGAAGAGGGAAGGAAGTGGCCCTGGCCTTAAGTTACGTACCATCCCGGCATTTACCTGGAGGAGAGGTGGAAAACCACGAAAAACCACTTCGAGGATGGATGAGGAGGGACTCAATTGACCTCCCGAGGCTGAGTGGGACCTGTTCCAGCCCTCGTAACACTTCTGAAATTTTTTGGCAAAGCCAGGAATCTATTATCTATTATATCTATTATAATACGCAATATAAATTAACATTTTGAATCCTTCGAAGAAATTAAAACACAATGAATTGCAATAATAATAATAATAATAATAATAATAATAATAATAATAATAATAATAATAATAATAATGAAAAATCCACAGCGTGTTTCCAGTTATTCGACCGGGTCAGCAATAGAATGAATGAAGCCCCCATCTAGCGGCGAGGATAGGAATTGTGCCGGCTGCCGAAGCCTGTCGCACTCCTCTGGGGCAATGATTAATGAATGACAGATGAAATGATATTGGAGAGTGTTGCTGGAGTGAAATATGACAGGGAAAACCGCAGTACCCGGAGAAAAACCTGTCCCGCCTCCGCTTTGTCCAGCACAAATCTCACATGGAATGACCGGGATTTCAACCACGGAACCCAGCGGTGAGAGGCCGGCTCGCTGCCGCCTAAGCTAACAGAGGCTCTGCAATAATTATAATGATAATAATAATAATAATAATAATAATAATAACAATAATGAGAAAAAGAAGAATCACTGTCGCACTAGGCTATGTTTTAAACGATTCAACACTCATGCCCAAGCTTGAACAAGTTCAGAACACCAAGGGAATGGTCAAATCAGCACAGCCAACCTAGGGACTGCTTTCGAATATATGCAGCGAAAGAATCCCCAAATGAGGATAATGGCAATTACGGAGCTAATACTGGCGCAGGTATAGAATGTGAAGTTCCGAATACACTTCGAAATGTTATGTGGCATGATCCAGCGAAATTTGTCATTTGGAATTTTAAATCAACCACATCTACAACTGTCAAAAGAGTCATTTTATTTACTGAGTGTTATTAGATTCTTGTCCGGCCCCGTGGTGTAGGGGCAGTGTGCCTGCCTCTTACCCGGAGGCCACGGGTTCGATTCCCGGCCAGGTCAGGGATTTTTACCTGGACCTGAGGGCTGGTTCGAGGTCCACTCAGCCTACGTGATTAGAATTGAGGAGCTATCTGACGGTGAGATGGCGGCCCCGGTCTAGGAAGCCAAGATTAACGGCCGAGAGGATTCGTCGTGCTGACCACACGACACTTCGCAATCTGCAGGCCTTCGGGCTGAGCAGCGGTCGCTTGGTAGGCCAAGGCCCTTCAAGGGCTGTAGTGCCATTGGGTTTGGTTTTTTATTAGATTCTTGCGACGCTTCCGTCTCCTACTGTCCTATCCAATGGCGTATCGAAGCTTTTGACCATTCTGACAACGAATTAAACTTGTGATCACGAATCAGCCCATTACTGAGGCTACCATGAAGTGTTTCGTTCCGTAGAATAGGAATGAGATGTGCTAAACAAGAATTTGGAAGGGAAGAGGCTGCAGCTTAGCAGGAAAGAACTAGTAAATTGCCCTGAGCTGAAAATGGCTAAACCGTGGTATTTAAGCCCACCCGTCTCCCGGGTCCACTAAGCCTGATCCTATAGCGGCTATGAACGATTATAAATAATAGTTTATTTTATGTAGTACCTTGGCCAAAATTACTGCAGAGAGAGTTTTTGGGTTATTATATAGTTTTAAGGGGATTGATATTAAAACCGTATTTCCTAATACTATGGTCAGAAATTATTGTTATTTATATAGGTATATACTCCTTATCTTATTGTATGTTTTATATGTTCTTAAAATATTTGGTTTTAATCTTGAGGTCCTGGATTTCTTGCAGATTGCAGTCTCACTATGATTCAGCACCAGTACCAGACGCCATTACAATCTGTTCTGTAACGAATGTGGACTCTTGTTGCAGGAGGAACCAGTGGAGTCATGCGTGGGATATGGCTGGTGGCGCTGTTAGCTGCAGCCTGTCTGCCTATTGGAGGTGATGGCAGTGAGTCGGAGAACGAACCGCACTCCCGGCAAAAGCGACTGCTGTGGGTGACCAACGATGGACGTCTTGCATTGCCACCGGGCACAGCGCTAGTCATCACACCGTCGCTGACTCTGCCGTTCGTGCGCTACCCGCCAGAGGGCTTCCTCTCCAACATGTCCATCAGCTTACCGTTCACGAGTAAGTCCTTCCATTCAAACTGCCTTAATTCAAGTTCCGCAGTGTAACCTCCACGTGAACCCCTCCTGTACACACACGCACTTGCTAGCACAGTAGGCCTACTACCATCACTAGCTTCTCGGTGGTTACGGTTCGAATCTCCGATAGAAGATGTAAATTGGGACGTCACGTCCCAGTGGCTCGGAATCCAAACAGAATTGCTGGTATCTTTTTTTTTCTATTTGCTTTACGCCGCACCGACACAGATATGTCTTATGGCGACGATGGGATATGAAAGGCCTAGGAATGGGAAGGAAGCGGCCGTGGCCTTGATTAAGGTACAGCCCCATCATTTGCCTGGTGTGAAAATGGGAAACAACGGAAAACCATCTTCAGGGCTGCCGACAGTGGGGTTCGAACCAACTATCTCCCGATTACTGGATACTGGCCGCACTTAAGCGACTGCAGCTATCGAGCTCGGTTGCTGGTATCTTAGCCCATAATCTCGAAATTTAAAAATAATGTAGATGGATTAGCTCACTGTCTTACTTGCACCTTACTTCGTAAGACACCGATGAGTTGGCTGTGCGGTTACGGGCGCGCGCAGCTGTGAGCTTACATTCGAGGGATAGTGGGTTCGAACCCCACGGTTCGCAGCCCTGAAGATGGTTTTCCGTGCTTTCGCCTTTTCACACCACGCAATTGCTGGGGCTGTACCTTAATTAAGGCCACAGTCGCTTCCTTCCTACTCCTAGCCATTTTGTATCCCATCGTCTCCATAAGACCTATGCGTGTCGGTGCGACGTAAAGCCAATTAAAAGAAACTTCATAAGATATTCAGTTTCGTTTCGTGTACTAGAAATGGAAGCTTGGTTTGATTTTGATCTCTCCCTTACGCCTTAATATATTCGAATTGGGTGTAATAACTCTGTACCAGCACGATTAACTCCATTTTCCTGGTTTCCGTCTGATTTATCCGGCGTCGGCACTAATATGGATTAAGCCCATTGAAATGAAATGAAATATCGTATGGCTTTTAGTGCCGGGATATCCCAGGACGGGTTCGGTTCGCCAGGTGCAGGTCTTTTGATTTGACTCCCGTAGGCGACCTGCGCGTCGTGATGAGGATGAAATGATGATGAAGACAACACATACACCCAGCCCCCGTGCCATTGGTATTAACCAATTAAGGTTAAAATAAAAAAACGTGTCCCGCCTCCGCTTTGTCTAGCACAAATCTCTCATGGAGTGACCGGGATTTGAACCACGGTATCAAACGGTGACAGGCCGCCCCTCTGCCGTCTGAGCCATGGAGGCTTCAGCAGTCTAACAGAATTCATTATTCTTTTTATTAACAGAGTACCAATGCAGGAGTCATGCGTTCTGCATTTCGAAAAGACAGCAACAGGTCGTAGACGGGATGACCACAACAAGATATGAAACTAACGTAACTGTAATAAGTTTGTTGTTGTGAGAGGATTGGGACATCTTGGCCAAGAGCCCCATTTACATAGTGTGTGTAAAATCAGTCTGATCACATGTGTGTCTGTAATATCCGATCTGATTCGTACATTTGTAAATAATTGGGAAGGACACGGCAGGAACCTGCTGTACATGTTAAATATCATCCCGACGTGCTCCTGGAGTTGAAGCAGGAAAGCATTTCAATAATGAATTAGAGTAGGATTTCAAAATCCTTCTGTTCTTAGTTGAGTTTTCTGAAGCTAAGTGAAGCGTGCCACAGTCCACAAATCACGGTGGCGGACCTTACTCTAAACGTTCTATAATTATTCAAAACTTATGGACTACGGTATGGCACGCATTTACATTTACAGTATAGTATCGGATAAGCGATTTATTTGACAACAATTATTCAAAAAGATTGATGATGATGATGATGATGATGCTTGTTGTTTTAAGGCGCTTAACATCGTAGGTCATCGGAATTGATAAATTGTACATTAATATTAGTCTATTATGAGATATCAGAAGAACATAATTTTATACACAAAAATTGTGAAAGAATTCATTTTGAAAACAAGATAGCGTAACCTTGAGTTTCATTTAGCCATCAAGTGAGGTTTCAAGAACATATAAATTTGATAGTACATGTTCGAAATCTACAGTAAACTGAATGACATTAATCTAACCGTTTGAAAATCAATGTATTTGAAAAGGTGCTCGTTCTGCTGGTAACTGACATGAGAGTTAAATACTGACAAGATATAAACTTTCTCAGCATATCAGCCATTCATTCATTCCTGTTTCATGCTCTGAACAGTCAAGAACTGCAGAGGTCCCAGTCACCGAGCTTGCTCCTGTATACCGCCTGCTCGCCTGCCTCTTCGGTCAAGTGTTCAGTCCACGGTACAATTTTAGTACCACCACGTCGCCGCTTGGAGCGCTTCGCCGGCCGCCTGTTCACTGCTAGCCCCGGCTAGCTCTCCGCCAGCACCTCAAGAGCCGCCCGGTAACGGCCGCCATTTTGAAATTCACAGGTCGGTCCGACTTCGTGGATACACTCTGGGAGGCCACCTTTCAGCGGTCTCTCATTCCTGCACCACCAGTTCGACCGTCTACAAGTACCAGTGCAGCAGACTGGCCTTACTAGGCCAAACCAAAGCAAATTTGTCCGCGCTCGGTGTGTACTTGTTCGTACCTTGTCCCGGCGTGATCCGTCACAACTATACCTGGTACGACTGGTGCCTCCGAGTGCCCCCCCTCTCGACTCAGGTCCTCCTCGGAGTTTGACCACTTGAGTGCTGCTTCCTCCCCTTACCTATCGCCCTACCAGCCCATCGCCCCCCCCCCCCCCCCCCCGCAATATGGATCCCCCCAGTGGACCGAGTAGCTGGGGCCCATATTCCAATCTCAATACTCCCTTTAATGTCTCATTTTCCTCCGTCCCACTCAGTAAGGACCACCCCTTCTTTGCAATCTACAGCCCCTCTGATACCTCTAAACAGTCACTCCTCTCCCATAGACGCACAATAGCACTTGCCCTTCAGCACGTGACCAAACGCATCCACTCCGTAGAAGAGGACGAAAATCACGTAATTTACGTCATTCCCATCAAACCCCGTTTCTGTAGCCACCTCTCCAGCCTACTCCAAACCACCGGCATTCCATTTGTTGACTCCACTAAATCCTCTTCAATCTCTCCCCCCCTCGGTGAAGAAGAAGGAGAAG
Organism: Anabrus simplex; assembly: GCF_040414725.1. Lineage (NCBI taxonomy): Eukaryota > Metazoa > Arthropoda > Insecta > Orthoptera > Tettigoniidae > Anabrus > Anabrus simplex. The sequence continues at coordinate 424,812,104 of NC_090266.1, read as the reverse complement.
AAGAAGAAGAAGCACCTGCCATCAAAGAAGACACCGCAGCTCCTGTCAACTCTGAACACCAGACTCACGAAGAAAAAGAAGATGCTACCCAGGATGCCGTGGAAACAAGTGATGCACACCGTTTCGAGCAACCGTACCACTACACCCGGAATAATTCCATCTTCCCCATTTCGTCCAATTGCTCATTCCTAATAGTACCACTCATCAACCCAGGTCCAATACCTCTCACCCGGCAAGCAGTAATCCTGGCCATCGAGCCCATTATTCAAGACCATATTGCCATCATCGAAGAAACCCACAATAGCCACCTGATTATCACTCCCGTTCGTAACCGCTCAATTCCCATCACTCTCAAAAAACTCAGCTCTGTGGACATTCCCTGTCCAATCCTCATTAACCCAGTCACCAGCTCCAAGCAACAGGTACCCTCTCTCACTGATGATACCCAAACCAACCACACTCACCCCAGTGAAAAAGAAATCCAGACCTCCCCACCCCAACTCCCCAGCAAAGAAGTTCAAACTATTTCCACTCTGTTTCAGCCACTATCCCCCTCCACTCAGGACTCTTCCCCTTCCACTTCATCTCAATCACCACCATCTGACGTGCCTAACTCCAATAACACTAACCACCCTGATCCACCGAAGAACAAACCCAAGAACCCTAAAAACAAATCCAAAACTGTTCTCCAGTCCTCTTACCATCGAACTCATGCTCCGCCAAATCCTTCACTAGTAATCCAATGTTACAACTGTTTGAAAATGAATCACACCGCCGCCACCTGCAAGGATGCTGCAAGATGTAATAGATGTGGAGGTCCACACCGCCACCCCGACTGCACAGTTCCCAGAACACAGCCTAAATGCGCCAACTGTAATGCAGGTCACGCTGCTTCGTTCCCAGGCTGTCCCTATATCAAGAATGCCATCAAATCCCATTATAAATCTTTCAAACACATCAAACCCCATCAACCACCGCCCCCGCGCCTAAACAGCAATATTCCCCCACCTCCCGGCCTTAGCCTGCCCTCCAGCCCGCCCCAGACTTTAAATCTAGACACCTCCCTCCTCCTGCAATTACTATTACAATTAATTGCTCTTCAAGTAACCCCTGTAACTCCTACCATGCCTGCCAAGCAATTAATCATAAATTAAACCCATCATCAAGTTCAATCAAGTTATTCTCCCGGCCTAGCCCTCTCAGTCCTTCCTTCCAACCTCTTCCCTCTCTGAGCTAGTTCTTCTGTCCGCTAAGTCTCTCAAATAATCGCAGTTCAGCAACCTCAGTCTTGGTTAGCACTTGGATGGGTGACCACTCACCCTCCTTTTGCATACCTTATTATGACTCAAAATTCTAGTACTTCCAACCTACTAAGACTTCCAATCTCCAAACCCCACTACGGGAAATCATGACTACCTAGGGCTTGTCCCTAAGTCACTTCTGACCCCCCCCCCGGGGGTCCAGGTCATATCCTGACCAATGCGATTCCCAACCAACGGTACCACCACCAACCCAAACCACTCAGTACATACTTACAGGTCGAAAGCAGCACTCAAGACCTTCGGGTCGAAGGGCTAAAATTGCACAAAGGATCCGGGCTCCGCCCGCATATCCCTTGTGACGCGTGGTCTGTGTCAGCATACATGCCTGTAAAGAGATATACAAAGATTTATTTCATCACTTGTTTCATGGTGCTGAGGACAGACACATATTACCGGTAAGTCTGGAAGTTCCGTTGACCATTCAGAACATCAATTGCGCGGATGACTGTATACTAGATGGGATGATATCGATAGTGAGGCGTGTTACGTAGCAGGATTTAATTGCTAGCGTTGTATTGCCTGCAGGGTTTTGATGAAACCAGTTTGCCTAGTTCTAAGTTCAGCATCGCCCATGTAGAGAGCTATTACTTCCTGCAATGGTTGATATTTCTGTCTTATACCATTAACTAGGGTCCATATATATATGCCGATGGGAATTTTCATCTTAAATGTGTAGCTTTGTATCGTAAATTAATTTTGATAATGTTTCTGAATGAACTGAGTCATATGTAGTGTATAATGATAATTGTCATTTTATGTTGCAGTTGATTTCGACAAACTTGGCCTTACAGACAATCAGAATCCATACGGAGTTTTACCACCTATTTTGGCTCGCAGTATGGGCAGAATGTCCGGTATGCTTCTTGCAGATTACATCGCCAAGATGCTCGATCGGAGGCGACAGAGCCGTGCAGCTGATCCACTGCCAACACCACCACCACACGCTAACTTCCATGGCGGAGAGAGGTTAGGAACTTGCCTATACTTTGGAACTATTGCTAACTATAGACAAATAAAGATTTTTCTTACAGGTTGGAGAATTAACTTGTGTTTTCTTTGAATAAAATTGTATTTTCGAATTGACATTCCATACCCGTAGTCATCTCACCTCAATATAAATTAATAATGGGTCTGGTATATACACCAGACAGTAAGAGACCAGTAACTATTTATTCATATACTGTATTTTATGAATAATGATTGTTTCTGATTAAATATGAGCTGAATATGACAGAAGAAAATCGTAACTGGAACACAAATTCTTTCTCGTCCTAGACAAAGGTTTTTTTCCAATTTCCAAATTGTTGTTGTTGTTGTTGATGATGTTGTTTGCAACATCAGTCCGTATACTGGTTTGGTGCAGCTTCCATGCCACCCTATCTTGTGCTAAACTTTTCATTTCTACGTAACTATTAGATCTTACGTCTACTGTAATCTGTCTGTCATATTTGTACCATGGTCTACCGCCTGCCGTTCTTACCAACTACATTTCCCTCAAAACCCAACTGAACAAGTCCTGGGTGTCTTAAGATGTATCCCATAATTCTATCCCTTCTTCCGGTCAAATTTCGCCAAGTCATTCTCCTCTCACCAACTTGATGCAGTATCTCTTCATTCATGATTCCATCTATCCATCTCACCTTCGGCATCCTTCTGTAACACCACATTTCAAAAGCTTCTACTCTTTTTCTTTCTGAGCTAGTTATCTTGCATATTAAATCACCTACAGTGTCATGCTCCAGATAAAAGTCTACAAAATATTTTTCTGATACCTATTTCAATGTTCGAAGTGAGAAAATTTATTTTCTTAAGAAGGACCTCCCTTGCTTGTGCTAGCCTGCATACTGTATCCTCTTACTTCTGATATCAACAAATCAACAATATCCATGTACTTCCTCTAAGACTTACTTGCCTACTTCAGCATCACCTGACTTCGTTCGACTGCACTCCATTACATTTGTTTTGGATTTATTTCCATCTCGTACTCTTTCTCCAGGACTGAATCCATACCATTCAGCAGTTTCTCCAGATCTTCTGCAGACTCAGATAATAATAATACTATCGGCAAATCTCAGAGTTTTGATTTTCTCTCCTAGGATTGTGATTCACTTTCGAAATCCCTTTTCGATTTCTTTACCGCCTGTTCTATATAAACATTGATAGGGTGAGGAACAAACAACAGACTTGCATCATTCCCTTTTGGACTGCTGCTTCTTTTTCATAGCCTTCGATTCTCACCATTGCAGACTGACTTTTGTACAGACCGTAAATAATTCCTCTTTCTCGGTAACTCATCCCGATCACCTTCAGTATCTCAAACAGCTTGATCCAATCAGTGTTATCAAACACCTTTCCCAGATTTACGAATGTCATGTACGACAGCTTGTCCTTCTTAATTCGATCTGCTAGGATCGAAAGATAGCAAATATTGTTCTAGATTTTATTAATCTTAAGATATGTACTGTAAAACAGGCAACTCCCTTGAGTTATAATACTGACCATGAAAACAAGTATCAGGTATTAGCAAGGACTAAGTTATGATCGGTACAGAATTCAACCAGCCGACTTCCTCTTTCATTACTTTGTCCCAGTTCGAATTCTCCTGCTGCGTTACCTCCTCTTCCTTGGTATTCCACTGCATTTCCGTCTCCCAACACAATTACATTCTAGTCTCCTTTTACATATTGTATTAAACCATCCCTTCATATATTCTTTCGATTTCATCATCATCATCATCATCTGCTGAATTAGCACGCATATAGACCTGCACAATTGTGGTGGGCGTTGGCTTGGTGTCCATCTTGACTACAATCATTCCTCGTTCCTCCGTGCGGTTAGGGGCGCGCGGCTGTGAGCTTGCATCCGGGAGATAGTGGGTTCGAATCCCACTGTTGGCAGCCCTGAAGATGGTTTTCCGTGGTTTCCCATTTTCACACCAGGTGAATGCTGGGTCTGTACCTTAATTAAGGCCACGGCCGCTTCCTTCCACCTCCTAGGCCTTTCATATCCCATCGTCGCCATAAGACCTCTCTGTGTCGGTGCGACGTAAAGCCACTAGCAAAAAAAAATCCTATTGATTATTAAATCATCTCCTCAATTTCCCCCGTTTGATTTTGTGTTGATAATTCTGTTGTCGCCTGACCACAAGTTGCTTGCTGCTTGTTGTTTAAAGAGGTCTAACATCTAAGGTCATTGGCCCATTGACCAAAAGTTCTGATCTTCCTGCCAACATACTTCTCTTACACCAACTACATGTAACTTTAATCTATTCATTTACCTTTGCAGATTTTCTAACCTACCACAAGGAGTCAAATTTATAACATTCAATGCTCCGACTGGCAGAATGTCAGTATTATCTTCTTGATGATCGCTCCCATCTCGTGTAGTCCCCACCCGGAGATCCTAATGGGGGACTATTTTACCTCCGTAAAATTTTACCAGGGAAGAAGCCATAATCAATATATAATTCATACGTACAGAAAGAGCTGTATGTCCTCGGGAGGTAGTTACCCGTTGTTTTCAGCCGTATAGCTGTATCAACACAGCTAAGCCATGTTAAATATTATTACAAGGCCTTATCAGTCAATCATCCAGGCTGCCGTCCTTGCAAATTCCGAAAGGCTGCTACCCTCATTTCGATTAACCATTCGTTAGTCTGGTCTCTCTACAGACACCCATCCGATATGGTTGCACCTGCGGCTGGGCTATCTGCTTCATTGTTTTCATAAAAGCTGTTTCAATTGTTTTATAAGAAAAGTGTTTCTAAATTTTGCCCTTGGCTAATAGCTTCAAACACCTCATGTCAGAGTTTTATTCTGTAAAAATATGAATATTTCATGTTTTATGTTTCAGGGCTCTTCTTTACGCCATAGTTGAAGATTTCCTCGCCAATTTTGGGATGGACGGAAGGGCATGTCTTCTCAGAGCGATCTGTGAAGTACACGGACATTCGTTACACCGATTCGGATTGCTTGGGGAAATAATTAAACTCTTCTTCACGTGAGTACAAACGTGTGATTTATTTTCCAATACTCCTTCTCCACAACTGACAGATTTTAATAACTTATTCAACTGTTTTAGCGCAAGCAAGTCTCCGTATGCAGATTTGCTGGAAGAATACGTTACAGCTGAACGGGCTGGTCAAGACCATGGGGAATGTTGGCGGTACTACAAGGACTGCCCAAAATCACTATTCCTGGCGACGAACGAAAATAAATACGCGTAAGTTGAATTCGCCCTGAAAATTAAGGTTTTGTGCTCTATAATAATTATAATTGTACGTAAACGGCCGTAGCCGTGTTGAAACACCGGATTCCGTGAGATCTCCGAAGTTAAGCAACATTGGGCGTGGTCAAGATTTGGATGGGTTGCCACGCGGAAAGGAACTGGCCACCCTACCGTACGTAAACTGCGGCTCAGGCACACCTCTGCGGATGTTCGAACCTGCCTTCGGGCAGAATACACCCTTACCTTTAATAATTATACACTGCTATAGTTGGTATTCTTACGAACCCTTCAATGCAGGAGGTTCTGGACTATATTCTCAGAGTCAAGAATTAGTGATATACGTACCATTCTGCGGGCTATAAAACAATACCTGTTAATAGTGTGTACGTTATTTAGGAGATACTTAAACACTGTTTATATAAATTAGACCTAATGTGACGTGATGTATAACAACAAATATCGAGGTATTACTTTGATTGCTGTACGATGTTCGTCGTGGTGTAATAAATGCAAGGTGCTAAAGAATATTCTGGTAGGATGTAATGTATCTCGTTTTTAAATCTGATATTGACCTCCCCAAGCCTTTTGAGAGGGTAGACCATGGGAGATGATGACGAAAATGAGGGCTACTGGAAGAGTGATTAAGTGGGTGGCTACATTTCTTGAAAATAAAACTCAGAGAATTGGAGTAGGTTAAGCGTTATCTGACCCTGTAATGATTAAGACGTGGGTCCCGCAGGGCAGTATTATTGGTCCTTTATGTTTTCTTCTATATGTTAATGATATAAGTAAAGAACTAGAATCACAATAACGGTATTGGCGGACGATGTTAGAGTGTATAGAGTAGTAAATTTTGTTGCAGGTTTGAGAGTGAATGCAGGGGGACTTGAACAATATTGTGTGATGGACGGTAGATAATTGTATGAAAGTAATTGGGATTAAAAGAAAATTTGTATGTTTCACCAAGAGGAAATGCCCTCTCAGTTTTAATAATTGTGTTGATGGGGTGATAGTACCTCATGGGGAACACTGTAAGTACTAGATGTTAAGATAAGGAATGATCTCCTTCGGGGTAATCAAATTAACGAGGTTGTTAACAAACGTTACAGATCTCTTCACATGATTATGAGAGTGTTTAGGGGTTGTAGTAAGGATGTAAAGCAGAGGGTGTGTAAGTCTCTGGTAAGACTGCAGTTGGAGTATGGCTCCAGTGTATGGGATCCTCACCATAACTGCTTGATACGAGAACAGGAAAATATTCAAAAGAAATGAGCACGATTTGTTCTGGGTGATTTCCGACAAAGGAGTAGTGCTACGAAAACATTGCAAACTTTTGGCTGGGAGGACTTGGGAGTAAGGAGACGAGATGCTCGACTAAGTGGTATGTTTCGAGCTGTCAGTGGAGAGTTGGCGTGGACTGACATAAGTAGACGAATACGCTTGAGTGGAGCTTTCAAAGTAGGAAAAATCATAATGTGAAGATAAGTTGAAATTCAAGAAGACAAACTGGGGCAAATATTCATTTATAGGAGGAGGAGTAAGGGATTGGAATAAATTATCAAGGGAAATGTTCGATACATTTCAAAGTTCGTATAAAATATTTAAAAAAGCTAGGTAAACAATTGATAGGGAATCTGCCACATGTGTGACAGCCCTAAATGCAGATCGTTGATGATTGATTGATTGATACTAGTTCTTAACCTGTGCGAATTCTCAATTTACTTTCGCATTTCATGCAGATGTATCCAGTGTGGAGGAACAAGAATATTTCCAGGAAAAAAGTAAGGATTTTAAAAATGGACGGTAAATTTTTCCTTTTGTATTTATTGAGAAATTTACGCAGACTCCCACTAACTCACTACAGACTGTTATAAACCATTGTCTACGACGCATCTTTAATATCAGATGGTCAGCATCGTGAATACCTCTTTCACTTTCATGCAGGCCGGCTCTATGGCTAAATGGTTAGCGTGCTGGCCTTCGGTCCAGGGGATCCCAAGTTCTATTCCCGGCCGGGTGGAGATTTTAACCTCCATTGGTTAATTCCGATGATTTGGGGACTGGGTGTGTGTGCCGTCTTCGTAATTAAAATTCATGTAGGTAGGGGCCCATCCTCGTAGACGCTCAGGTCGCTTATACGGCGTTACCTCGAAAACCTTCACCAGGCCTCTTCGGAGGCAGCCTTCTGCAACTCTGGTAATAAGAGACCGTGTTTACAATGAAGAACTTTGGATATCTACCTATCAGTTCCCAACTGCAGTCGAAGTTAAAAGAAGAACATGGAAGTGGAGTGTTCATACACTGAGAAAGCAAATTAAATCAATGGAGAAGACGGCTTTGGATTGGAACACCCCAGGATCCCGAATCAGAACCGACCCTAGAAGGACGTGGAAAAGAACTGTAGAGGAAGAAGCCTTTCAAATGGGGAAGAGTTGGAGTGAACTTAAAACAATGGAAAATCGAATACCAATATGTTTCACGGATGTTCTATGTTCCAGCTAAACTAAGTGGTTTTATGTCAAATTCGAAAACTGGTATGCTTAATATTCATTCCGTCTACTGGATTGGAATACTATCAAGTACATGGACCGATCTCAGATGCGGAATACAAGAACGAATTTCACATTTTATCGGATCCCAAATGCATTATTCAGTAATTTATGAAGACAGAATGTTTGTTACTGTTGTCGATTTGTATTTCGATTTGAGTCATTTTTAATTTTTTTTTTTTGCTAGTTGCTTTACGTCGCACCGACACAGATAGGTCTTATGGCGACGATGGGACAGGGAAGGGCTAGGAGTGGGAAGGAAGCGGCCGTGGCCTTAACATTTTTAATCATCAACCCTGTATACTTGTATGCTAAGTAACTAAAATAAGCATTTAGCTCGATAGCTGCAATGCGACCAGTATCCAGTATTCGGGAGAGAGTGGGTTCGAACCGCTCTGTCGGCAGCCCTGAAGATGGTTTTCCGTGCTTTCCCATTTTCACACCAGGACAATGCTGGGGCTGTACCTTAATCAAGGCTACGGTCGCTTCATTCCCACTCCATGTCCCTTCCTGTCCCATCATCGCCTTAAGACCTATCTGTGTCGGTGCGACGTAAAGCAACTTGTAAAAATTAATAACTACAAGAACGCAGTTCCTTATGTAAACCTGGACATTGGTGACCAAATCAGTTCCCTCAGCTAAGCCACGCACTGCTCAGGCATTCTGAGTCAAAGTACACGCGCAATTCTTTACCACTCCTCCAGCCAGCAGTACGCGGTCTGTTCATCAAGTACAGACTACGACCAATGTTGCTTAACTTCGACGACCTCGCTGAAAATCGGTATTTCAAAATAGCTTTACCATTCAATCTAGAAACTATGGAGGAATATAAAACAATGGCGGTGAAATTAATTTAAATGAAGTAATATCGGATCACCAAATCTTGAAGGAAATTGACGGATTTTACTGTTTGGGTTGTAAAATTAGGACCGGCTTAGAAACCACCCAACAACTTCAGGATTCATCCCCGTAACCTTAATCCAGAAGTCGAGAACCTAATGATCTTCGCTAGAAAGGGGTCAACATTTGATCAGAGGAAGAGCTAACCAGATAATAATGACCTGGAAACACCCAGGGTCTGTCTGGTGAGACAATAGCCCTTTATTCCCTAGTCGCACTGTCGCACTCCCCTGGAGCATTGATTAATGACTGACAGATGAAATATTGGAGAGTGTTGCTGGAATGAAGATGACAGGGAAAACCGGAGTAGCCGAAGAAAAACCTGTCCCACCTCTGCTTTTCCCAACACAAATCTCACATGGAGCTGGGATTTGAACTACGGAACCCAGCGGTGAGAGGTTGGCGCGCGGCCGCCTGAGCCACGGAGGCTCTGCTGAAAGGAAACGTGAACATCCTTAATTGAGGAACAGATTAAACATTTGCCTGGAGTAAAATTGGAAAACCACGGAAAACTATCCTCAGGGCTGCCGACGGTAGGGCTCGAATCCGCCATGTCCTGAACGTAAAGTTACAGCTTGCGCATACAATGCAGCTAGTATACTCTGGTTGTGACAATGATTTTTTACTATCTGTTTTACGTCACACCGATGCATACAGGTCTTATGGTGAAGATGGGATAGGAAAGGGTCACGATTGGGAAGTAAGCGATCGTTGCCTTACTTAAAATACAGCCCCAGCATTTGCCGTGTGTGAATATGGGAAACCACGGAATACCATTTTCAGGGCTGCTGACAGTGGATTTCGAATCCACTATCTCTCGAATGCAAGTTCACAGCTACGTGGCATAGAGCACACTGTCCACTTGCTCGGTGTGTATATGTAATTATGATATGGGGGTGTCAAATCAATAATACGACTACGAAATTAGGGTAAAGTAAACTTCTACTGTATAGATAAATAGACTTTTCTTCTCTTTCTGGGCCGATGACCTTCGATGTTAGGCCCCTTAAAAAAAAAACAAGCATCATCTTCTCTTTCTAACTGTTCCATGGGGGCACTAATGCGTATGGTTCTTTCCGGTGCTGCTGAAATAGGATGTGGAATGTAGTGTAACAGACAGTTGCAAAATTTGCCAGGTGTGAAAACGGAGTAACCACAGAGAATAATCTTCAAGCCTGCTGGCGGTTGGATTCGATCCCGCTATATCCCAGATTTAAGTTTACAACTATACAACATAATAGTACTCTTAGTGACACTGTGATGACATATGTTGGCATGGAGAACAGCATCAAATCGGTCTGCGGACTGAAAATCGGAACGAATTACCTTTCTCTTTGTTCGGAGCAATATGTCGTACAGGTGATATTTCCTTCTTGGCGAGAAATTCCCAGTCTGTATTGGATAAAATTAATTGCAGCGTCTCGTAAGACGTATAGGAGTTGATATGAAACTTCAATTACATACAGTAGTGAAAAATTGTTATATTCCTGAGAAACTCGATTATTCACCACACTCTCTCCGTAAACGGCACAAATCTTGCATCATGTATTGTGAAGTGCTTACAGTAATAAAACAATGGAAGGTGTCTTGGATACTGATTTATGTTGATATGTCAAATGTTTGTTAAATAGGCTTCGTTGACTGAGAAGAAGCAGTAAAGATCGCTCACAGTCACTTTAAGAGGCTACATACATTGTTCATAGGATGAAGCAACTGCAACCTCTTCGTCATACTTGTCCAACGGGCATGTAGATAATTCAGGGGAATGCTTATCCGGTAAAGACAGTAGCGAGAAAGAAGCGAAAACAGTTCAAACACAATTCCTTACTTTGTGATAATAATAAACATTTAATGAAAATCATAAACCAAAGTTATGTTTCCAAAGTTTTAACAACACACCACAGGAATTTTTTTTAAATACTTGGAATTTTGTTCTACGGTCGTGGAGTGAATATTTAGACTGCGAATTATAAATAACTTCCACAATCATGGAGAAAAATCTAAGTAAGATGTTAATAATAAACATTCTTCTAGGTCAAAGATGCAATATTTTGCACTAAATGCATTATATTCAAGTTCTAAATCTCAGAATACCTAGCTATCTCATATTATACCTTAGGACTAAACTAAGACAAATAATGACGATCCAGTATCTGTGAAATATGATACAAGTCCACAGCACTCGTTGTCGCACATTTCATGGACACTAGACAACATACGTGATGCACTGGAACTGAAGAGGTTAAATGATACACATACAGAGTGCTCGTAGTACGTCGAGAAACTGCTCAGGAGCAGTTATTTTACTGCAGAAATAGTGATCTACCAAGTTCAAGAAGATAGTCTGTAAACAGAAATTTCATGTATGGACAGAAAATAGAGTATAAGTGCAAATAGTATTTATTTTTGGCTCCCGTTGAGTCAAAATTCACATAATATGTATGTATATTACACTTGTATATATTTCTGCAATGTGATTTTTAAAGTTGTAACTGTTTTTTTGAAAATCTAAGGATACCCATTTGATTGGGCGCAACACATAAGGCGTTCTAGATAATAAGGGCAAACTTCACAGCAG